>NW_028126481.1:600000-1149000 GCF_965194825.1 Balaenoptera physalus
AGGTTTGATTCTGGACACCTGTGTCCTGGGAACATGACTGAGGTTTGATTGTTGAAACCTGTGGCCCGCGAACATGACTCAGGTTTGATTCTGGAACCATGTGTCCTGGGAATATGACTGAGGTTTGATTCTGGAAACCTTTGGCCTGGGAAAATGACTGAGGTTTCATTGTGAAAACATGTGGCCTGGGATCATGACTGACGTTTGATGGTGGAACACTCTGGCCTGGCAAAATGACTGAGGCTTGATTCTGGAGCCCTGTTTACTGGGAACATGACTGAGGTTTCATGGTTGAATCCTGTGGCCTGGCAACATGATTGAGGTTTGATAGTGGAACCCTCAGGCTTGGAAACATGAGTGAGGCTTGATGGTGGAACCCTGTGGCTTGTCAAGATGACTTAGGTTTGATTGTGGAACACTATGGCCTGGGAACATGACTGAGGCTTGATGGTGGAACCGTGGCCTGGCAACAGGACTGAGGTTTGATTGTGGAACCCTCTGGTCTGGGAATATGACTGAGGTTTAATTGTGGAACCCTGTGGCCTGGGAACATGACTGGGATTTGATTTCTGAAACCTGTGTCCAGGGCACATGACTGAGGTTTTATTCTGGAACCCTGTGGCCTGGGAACACGACTGAGGTTTGATTCTGTAACCATGTGGCCTGGGAATATGACTGAGTTTTGATTCTGGAAACCATTGGCCTGGGAACATGACTGATATTAGAGTATGGAATCCTGTGCCCTGAGAACATGACATCGGTTTGGATTCTGGTACCCTGTTGCCTGGAAACATGAAATCGGTTTGATTCTGGAAACCTTAGGCCTGGGAATATGACTGAGGTTTGATGGTGGTACCCTATGGCCTGGCAACATGACTGAGGATTGATTCTGGATCCCTGTGGCCTGGGAACATGACATCTGTTTAGATTGTGGAATACTGTGCCCCGGGAAACTGACTGAGCCTTGGTTCTGGAACCCTGTGGACTGGGAACATGACTGAGGTTTTATTCTGGAACCCTGTGTCCTGGGAACATGACTTGGGTGGATTCTGGAAACTTGAGGCCTGGGAACATAAAATCTGTATATATTGTGGAATACTGTGGCCTGGGAACTTGACTGAGCCTTGGTTCTGGAAACCTGTGGACTGGGAATATGACTGAGGTTTTATTCTGGAGCCGTGTAGCCTGGGAACATAACTGAGGATTCACTTTGAAACCCTGTGGTCCAGGAACATGACATGGGTGGATTCTGGAAACCTGAGGCCTTGGAACATGACATCTGTTTAGATTGTGGAACACTGCGGCCTGGGAAACTGCGAACGGTTTGACTCTGGAACCCTGTGGCCTGGGAACATGTCTGAGGTTTGGTGGTGGAAACCTGTGGCCTGGCAAAATGACTGAGGTTTGATTCTGGAACCCTGTGGCCTGGGAACATGACTGAGGTTTGTTTCTGGAAGCCTGTTCCCTGGGAACATGACTGAGGTTTGATTCTGGACACCTGTGTCCTGGGAACATGACTGAGGTTTGATTGTTGAAACCTGTGACCTGCGAACATGACTCAGATTTGATTCTGGAACCATGTGTCCTGGGAATATGACTGAGGTATGATTCTGGAACCCTTTGTCCTGGGAGAATGACTGAGGTTTCATTGTGAAAACATGTGGCCTGGGATCATGACTGAGGTTTGATGGTGGAACACTCGGGCCTGGCAAAATGACTGAGGCTTGATTCTGGAACCCTGTGGCCTGGGAACTTGACTGAGGTTGGATGGCAGAAACCTGTGGACTGGCAACATGACTGAGGTTTGATTGTGTAACCCTGTGCACGGGGACCATGACTGAGGCCTGATACTGGAACCCCGTGGCGTGGGAACATGACATTGGTTTGATTCTGGAGCCCTGTTTACTGGGAACATGACTGAGGTTTGATGGTTGAACCCTTTGGCCTGGCAACATGATTGAGGTTTGATAGTGGAACCCTCAGGCTTGGGAATATGAGTGAGGCTTGATGGTGGAACCCTGTGGCCTGGCAATATGACTTAGGTTTGATTGTGGAACACTCTGGCCTGGGAACATGACTGAGGCTTGATGGTGGAACCGTGGCCTGGCAACAGGACTGAGGTTTGATTGTGGAACGCTCTGGCCTGGGAATATGACTGAGGTTTAATTGTGGAACCCTGTGGCCTGGGAACATGACTGGGATTTTATTTCTGAAACCTGTGTCCAGGGAACATGACTGAGGTTTTATTCTGGAAACCTGTGTCTTGGGAACACGACTGAGTTTTTATTCTGGAACCATGTGGCCTGGGAATATGAGTGAGGTTTGATTCTGGAAACCATTGGCCTGGGAACATGACTGATGTTAGAGTGTGCAATCCTGAGGCCTGGGAACATGACATCGGTTTGGATTCTGGTACCCTGTTGCCTGGGAACACGAAATCGGTTTGATTCCGGAAATCTGAGGCCTGGCAACATGACTGAGGTTTGATTCTGGATCTCTGTGGACTGGGAAAATGACTGAGGCGTGATTCTGAAGACCTGTGGCCTGGAAACATGACATCTGTTTAGATTGTGGAATACTTTGGCCCTGGAACCTGACTGAGCCTTGGTTCTGGAACACTGTGCACTAGGAACATGACTGAGGATTTATTCTGGAACCCTGTAGCCTGGGAACATAACTGAGGATTGATTCTGGAACCCTGTGGCCTGGGAACATATCATGGGTGGATTCTGGAACCCTGAGGCCTGGGAACAAGACATCTGTTTAGATTGTGGAATACTGTGAACCGGGAACCTGACTGAGCCTTGGTTCTGGAACCCTATGTACTGGGAATATGACTGAGGTTTTATTCTGGAACCCTGTAGCCCAGGAACATAACTGAGGATTGATTCTGGAACCCTGTGGCCTGGGAACATGACATGGGTGGATTCTGGAACCCTGAGGCCTGGGAACATGACATCTGTTTAGATTGTGGTATACTGTGCCCCGGGTACCTGACTGAGCCTTGATTCTGGAACCCTGTGGACTGGGAACATGACTGAGGTTTTATTCCGGAACCCTGTAACCTGCGAACATAACTGAGGATTGATTCTGGAACCCTGTGGCCTGGCCGCATGACATCGGTGGATTCTGGAACTCTGTGGCCTGGGAACCTGCGAACGGTTTGACTCTGGTACCCTGTGGCCTGGGAACATGTCTGAGGTTTGATGGTGGAAACCTTTGGCCTGGCAACATGACTGAGGATTGATTCTGGAAGACTGTGGCCAGGGAACATGATATCGGGTTGATTCTGGAAACCTGTGTCCTGGGAACAAGACTGAAGTTTGATTCTGGAACCCTGTGGCCTGGGAACATGACTGAGGTTTGTTTCTGGAAGCCTGTTCCCTGGGAACATGACTGCGGTTTGATTCTGGACACCTGTGTCCTGGGAACAAGACTGAGGTTTGATTCTGCAACCCTGTGGCTTGGGAACATGACTGAGGTTTGTTTCTGGAAGCCTGTTCTCTGGGAACATGACTGAGGTTTGATTCTGGACACCTGTGTCCTGGGAACATGACTGAGGTTTGATTGTTGAAACCTGTGGCCCGCGAACATGACTCAGGTTTGATTCTGGAACCATGTGTCCTGGGAATATGACTGAGGTTTGATTCTGGAAACCTTTGGCCTGGCAACATGACTGAGGTTTGATTCTGGAAGACTGTGGCCAGGGAATATCATATCGGGTTGATTCTGGAACCCTGTGATCTGGGAACAAGACTGAGGTTTGCTTCTGGAACCCTGTGGCCTGAGAAAATGACATCGTTTGGATTCTGGAACCCTGTGGCCTGGGAACATGACTGAGGTTTGTTTCTGGAAGCCTGTTCCCTGGGAACATGACTGAGGTTTGATTCTGCACACCTGTGTCCTGGGAACATGACTGAGGTTTGATTGTTGAAACCTGTGGCCTGCGAACATGACTGAGGTTTGATTCTGGAACCATGTGTCCTGGGAATATGACTGAGGTTTGATTCTGGAAACCTGTGGCCTGGGAAAATGACCTAAGTTTCATTGTGGAAACATGTGGCCTGGGATCATGACTGAGGTTTGATGGCAGAACTCTCTGGCCTGGCAACATGACTAAGGCTTGATTCTGGAACCCTGTGGCCTGGGAACTTGACTGAGTTTTGATGGCAGAAACCTGTGGCCTGGCAACATGACTGAAGTTTGATTGTGGAACCCTGTGGCCTGGGAAAATGACATCGGTTGCATTCAGGAACCCTGTGGCCTGGGAACATGACTGAGGTTTGATTGTGGAGCCCTGTGCCCTGAGAACATGACATCGGTTGCATTCAGGAACCCGGTGGCCTAGGAATATGACTGAGGTTTGATTCTGGAAACCATTGTCCTGGAAACATGACTGATGTTAGATTGTGGAATCCTGTGGCCTGGGAACATGACATCGGTAGATTCTGGAACCCTGTGGCCTGGAAACATGAGAACGGTTTGATTCTTTAACCCTGTGGCCTGGGAAAACGTCTGAGGTTTGATTGTTGAAACCTGTGGCCTGGGAACATGACATCTGTTTAGATTGTGGAATACTGTGCCCTGGGATCCTGACTGAGCCTTGGTTCTGGAACGCTGTGGACTGGGAACATGACTGAGGTTTTATTCTGGAACCCTGTAGCCTGGAACATAACTGAGGATTGATTCTGGAACCCTGTGGCCTGGGAACATGACATCGGTGTATTCTGGAACCCTGTTGCCTGGGAACATGAGAACGGTTTGATTCTTTCACCCTGTGGCCTGGGAACATGTCTGAAGTTTGATGGTGGAAACCTGTGGCCTGGCAACATGACTGAGGTTTGATTCTGGAAGACTGTGGCCAGGGAATATGATATCGGGTTGATTCTGGAACCCTGTGATCTGGGAACAAGACTGACGTTTGCTTCTGGAACCCTGTGGCCTGAGAAAATGACATCGGTTGGATTCTGGAACCCTGTGGCCTGGGAACATGACTGAGGTTTGTTTCTGGAAGCCTGTTCCCTGGGAACATGACTGAGGTTTGATTCTGCACACCTGTGTCCTGGGAACATGACTGAGGTTTGATTGTTGAAACCTGTGGCCTGCGAACATGACTGAGGTTTGATTCTGGAACCATTTGTCCTGGGAATATGACTGAGGTTTGATTCTGGAAACCTTTGGCCTGGGAAAATGACTGAGGTTTCATTGTGGAAACATGTGGCCTGGGATCATGACTGAGGTTTGATGGCAGAACTCTCTGGCCTGGCAACATGACTAAGGCTTGATTCTGGAACCCTGTGGCCTGGGAACTTGACTGAGTTTTGATGGCAGAAACCTGTGGACTGGCAACATGACTGAGGTTTGATTGTGGAACCCTGTGGCCTGGGAACATGACATCGGTTGCATTCAGGAACCCTGTGGCCTGGGAACATGACTGAGGTTTGATTGTAGAGCCCTGTGCCCCGGGAACATGACATCGGTTGCATTCAGGAACCCTGTGGCCTAGGAATATGACTGAGGTTTGATTCTGGAAACCATTGTCCTGGAAACATGACTGATGTTAGACTGTGGAATCCTGGGGCCTGGGAACATGACATCGGTAGATTCTGGAACCCTGTGGCCTGGAAACATGAGAACGGTTTGATTCTTTAACCCTGTGGCCTGGGAACATGTCTGAGGTTTGATGGTGGAAACTTGTGGCCTGGCAACATGACTGAGGTTTGATGCTGGAAGACTCTTGCCACGGAACATGATATCGGGTTGATTGTGGAAACCTGTGTCCCGGGAACAAGACTGAGGTTTTCTTCTGGAACCCTGTGGCCTGGGAACATGATTGAGGTTTGTTTCTGGATGCCTGTTCCCTGGGAACATGACTGAGGTTTGATTCTGGACACCTGTGTCCTGGGAACTTGACTGAGATTTGTTTGTTGAAACGTATGGCCTGCGAACATGACTGAGGTTTGATTTTGGAACCGTGTGCCCTGGGAATATGACTGAGGTTTGATTCTGGAAACCATTGGCCTGGGAACATGCATGATGTTAGATTGTGGAATCCTGTGGCCTGGGAACATGACATCGGTTTGGATTCTGGTACCCTGTTGCCTGGGAACATGAAATCGGTTTGATTCTGGAAACCTGTGGCTTGGGAAAATGTCTGAGGTTTCATTGTGGAAACATGTGGCCTGGGATCATGACTGAGGTTTGATGGTGAAACACTCTGGCCTGGCAAAATGACTGAGGCTTAATTCTGGACCCCTGTGGCCTGGACACTTGCCTGAGTTTTGATGGCAGAAACCTGTGGACTGGCAACATGACTGAGGGTTGATTGTGGAACCCTGTACCCTGGAAACATGACTGTGGCCTGGTACTGGAAACCCATGGCCTGGGAACTTGACATTGGTTTGATTCTTGAACCCTGAGTCCTGGGAACATGATTGAGGTTTGATGGAGGAACCCTGTGGCCTGGGAACATGACTGAGGTTTGATGGTGGTACCCTGTGGCCTGGCAACATGACTGAGGCTTGATTCTGGAACCCTGTGTCCTGGGAACTTGACTGTGGTTTGATCACAGAAACCTGTTGACTGGCAACATGACTGAGGTTTGATGGTGGAACCCTGTGTACTGGGAACATGACTGAGGCCTGATACTGGAACCCCGTGGCGTGGGAACATGCCATTGGTTTGATTCTTGAACCCTGTTTCCTGGGAGCATGATTGAGGTTTGATGGTTGAACCCTGAGGCCTGGCAACATGACTGAGGTTTGATGGTGGAATCCTGTGGCCTGGGCAGATGACTTAAGTTTGATTCTGGAACACTCTGGCCTGGGAACATGACTGAGGCTTGATGGTGGAACCGTGGCCTGGCAATAGGACTGAGGTTTGATTGTTGAACCCTCTGGCCTGGGAACATGACTGAGGTTTAATTGTGGAACCCTGTGGGCTTGGAACATGAATGGGATTTTATTTTTGAAACCTGTGTCCAGGGAACATGACTGAGGTTTTATTCTGGAACCCTGGGTCCTGGGAACACGACTGGGGTTTGATTCTGGAACCATGTGGCCTGGGAATATGACTGAGGCTTGATTCTGGAACACTTTGGCCTGGGAACTTGAGTGAGGTTTGAAGGCAGAAACCTGTGGACTGCAACATGACTGAGGTTTGATTGTGGAACCCTGTGGCCTGGGAATATGACTGAGGTTTGATTCTGGAAACCTGTGGCCTGGGAAAATGAATGAGGTTTCAGTGTGGAAACATGTGGCCTGGGATCATGACTGAGGTTTGATGGTGGAACACTCTGGCCTGGCAAAATGACTGAGGCTTGATTCTGGAACCCTTTGGCCTGGGAACTTGACTGAGGTTTGATGGCAGAAACCTGTGGACTGGCAACATGACTGAGGTTTGATTGTGGAACCCTGTGGCTTGGGAACATGACATCGTTTGGATTCTCGAACCCTGTGGCCTGGGAATATGACTGAGGTTTGATTGTGAAAACCTCTGGCCTTTGAACATAACTGTGGATTGAATCTGGAAACCTGTGGCCTGTGAACATGACATCTGTTGGATTCTGGAAGCCTGGGGCCTGGGAACATGACTGAGGTTTGGTTGTGGAGCCCTGTGGGCTGGGAACATGACATCGGTTGGATTCTGGAACCCTGTTGCCTGGGAACATGACAGGGATTTTTTTCTGGAAGCCTGTTCCCTGGGACCATGACTGAGGTTTGATTCTGGACACCTATGGCCTGGGAAAAAGTCTGAGGTTTGATTGTTGAAACCTGTGGCCTGGGAACATGACATCTGTTTAGATTGTGGAATGCTATGACCTGGGAACCTGACTGAGCCTTGGTTCTGGAACGCTGTGGACTGGGAACATGACGGAGGTTTTATTCTGGAACCCTGTAGCCTGGAACATAACTGAGGATTGATTCTGTAACCCTGTGGCCTGGGAACATGACATCGGTGTATTCTGGAACGCTATGTCCTGGGAACATGAGAACGGTTTGATTCTGGAACCCTGTGGCCTGGGAACATGTCTGAGGTTTGATGGTGGAAACCTGTGGCCTGGCAACATGACTGAGGTTTGATTCTGGAAGACTGTGGCCAGGGAATATGATATCGGGTTGATTCTGGAACCCTGTGATCTGGGAACAAGACTGAGGTTTGCTTCTGGAACCCTGTGGCCTGAGAAAATGACATCGGTTGGATTCTGGAACCCTGTGGCCTGGGAACATGACTGAGGTTTCTTTCTGGAAGCCTGTGCCCTGGGAACATGACTGAGGTTTGATTCTGGACACCTGTGTCCTGGGAACATGACTGAGATTTGTTTGTTGAAACGTATGGCCTGCGAACATGATTGAGGTTTGATTTTGGAACCGTGTGCACTGGGAATATGACTGAGGTTTGATTCTGGAAACCATTGGCCTGGGAACATGCATGATGTTAGATTGTGGAATCCTGTGGCCTGGGAACATGACATCGGTTTGGATTCTGGTACCCTGTTGCCTGGGAACATGAAATAGGTTTGATTCTGGAAACCTGTGGCTTGGGAAAATGTCTGAGGTTTCATTGTGGAAACATGTGGCCTGGGATCATGACTGAGGTTTGATGGTGGAACACTCTGGCCTGGCAAAATGACTGAGGCTTAATTCTGGACCCCTGTGGCCTGGACACTTGCCTGAGTTTTGATGGCAGAAACCTGTGGACTGGCAACATGACTGAGGGTTGACTGTGGAACCCTGTACCCTGGAAACATGACTGTGGCCTGGTACTGGAAACCCATGGCCTGGGAACTTGACATTGGTTTGATTCTTGAACCCTGAGTCCTGGGAACATGATTGAGGTTTGATGGAGGAACCCTGTGGCCTGGGAACATGACTGAGGTTTGATGGTGGTACCCTGTGGCCTGGCAACATGACTGAGGCTTGATTCTGGAACCCTGTGTCCTGGGAACTTGACTGTGGTTTGATCACAGAAACCTGTTGACTGGCAACATGACTGAGGTTTGATGGTGGAACCCTGTGTACTGGGAACATGACTGAGGCCTGATACTGGAACCCCGTGGCGTGGGAACATGCCATTGGTTTGATTCTTGAACCCTGTTTCCTGGGAGCATGATTGAGGTTTGATGGTTGAACCCTGAGGCCTGGCAACATGACTGAGGTTTGATGGTGGAATCCTGTGGCCTGGCCAGATGACTTAAGTTTGATTCTGGAACACTCTGGCCTGGGAACATGACTGAGGCTTGATGGTGGAACCGTGGCCTGGCAATAGGACTGAGGTTTGATTGTTGAACCCTCTGGCCTGGGAACATGACTGAGGTTTAATTGTGGAACCCTGTGGGCTTGGAACATGAATGGGATTTTATTTTTGAAACCTGTGTCCAGGGAACATGACTGAGGTTTTATTCTGGAACCCTGGGTCCTGGGAACACGACTGGGGTTTGATTCTGGAACCATGTGGCCTGGGAATATGACTGAGGTTTGATTCTGGAAACCTGTGGCCTGGGAAAATGTCTGAGGTTTCAGTGTGGAAACATGTGGCCTGGGATCATGACTGAGGTTTGATGGTGGAACACTCTGGCCTGGCAAAATGACTGAGGCTTGATTCTGGAACCCTTTGGCCTGGGAACTTGACTGAGGTTTGATGGCAGAAACCTGTGGACTGGCAACATGACTGAGGTTTGATTGTGGAACCCTGTGGCTTGGGAACATGACATCGTTTGGATTCTCGAACCCTGTGGCCTGGGAATATGACTGAGGTTTGATTGTGGAAACCTCTGGCCTTTGAACATAACTGTGGATTGAATCTGGAAACCTGTGGCCTGTGAACATGACATCTGTTGGATTCTGGAAGCCTGGGGCCTGGGAACATGACTGAGGTTTGATTGTGGAGCCCTGTGGCCTGGAAACATGACATCGGTTGGATTCTGGAACCCTGTTGCCTGGGAACATGACAGGGATTTTTTTCTGGAAGCCTGTTCCCTGGGACCATGACTGAGGTTTGATTCTGGACACCTGTGGCCTGGGAAAAAGTCTGAGGTTTGATTGTTGAAACCTGTGGCCTGGGAACATGACATCTGTTTAGATTGTGGAATACTATGCCCTGGGAACCTGACTGAGCCTTGGTTCTGGAACGCTGTGTCCTGGGAACATGACTGAGGTTTGATTTTTGAAACCTGTGGCCTGCGAACATGACTGAGGTTTGATTCTGGAACCATGTGTCCTGGGAATATGACTGAGGTTTGATTCTGGAAACCTGTGGCCTGGGAAAATGACCTAAGTTTCATTGTGGAAACATGTGGCCTGGGATCATGACTGAGGTTTGATGGCAGAACTCTCTGGCCTGGCAACATGACTAAGGCTTGATTCTGGAACCCTGTGGCCTGGGAACTTGACTGAGTTTTGATGGCAGAAACCTGTGGACTGGCAACATGACTGAGGTTTGATTGTGGAACCCTGTGGCCTGGGAATATGACTGAGGTTTGATTCTGCAAACCTGTGGCCTGGGAAAATGAATGAGGTTTCAGTGTGGAAACATGTGGCCTGGGATCATGACTGAGGTTTGATGGTGAAACACTCTGGCCTGGCAAAATGACTGAGGCTTGATTCTGGAACCCTTTGGCCTGGGAACTTGACTGAGGTTTGATGGCAGAAACCTGTGGACTGGCAACATGACTGAGGTTTGATTGTGGAACCCTGTGGCTTGGGAATATGACATCGTTTGGATTCTGGAACCCTGTGGCCTGGGAATATGACTGAGGTTTGATTGTGGAAACCTCTGGCCTTTGAACATAACTGTGGATTGAATCTGGAAACCTGTGGCCTGTGAACATGACATCTGTTGGATTCTGGAAGCCTGGGGCCTGGGAACATGACTGAGGTTTGATTGTGGAGCCCTGTGGGCTGGGAACATGACATCGGTTGGATTCTGGAACCCTGTTGCCTGGGAACATGACAGGGATTTTTTTCTGGAAGCCTGTTCCCTGGGACCATGACTGAGGTTTGATTCTGGACACCTATGGCCTGGGAGAAAGTCTGAGGTTTGATTGTTGAAACCTGTGGCCTGGGAACATGACATCTGTTTAGATTGTGGAATACTATGACCTGGGAACCTGACTGAGCCTTGGTTCTGGAACGCTGTGGACTGGGAACATGACGGAGGTTTTATTCTGGAACCCTGTAGCCTGGAACATAACTGAGGATTGATTCTGTAACCCTGTGGCCTGGGAAAATGACCTAAGTTTCATTGTGGAAACATGTGGCCTGGGATCATGACTGAGGTTTGATGGCAGAACTCTCTGGCCTGGCAACATGACTAAGGCTTGATTCTGGAACCCTGTGGCCTGGGAACTTGACTGAATTTTGATGGCAGAAACCTGTGGACTGGCAACATGACTGAGGTTTGATTGTGGAACCCTGTGGCCTGGGAAAATGACATCGGTTGCATTCAGGAACCCTGTGGCCTGGGAACATGACTGAGGTTTGATTGTGGAGCCCTGTGCCCTGAGAACATGACATCGGTTGCATTCAGGAACCCGGTGGCCTAGGAATATGACTGAGGTTTGATTCTGGAAACCATTGTCCTGGAAACATGACTGATGTTAGATTGTGGAATCCTGTGGCCTGGGAACATGACATCGGTAGATTCTGGAACCCTGTGGCCTGGAAACATGAGAACGGTTTGATTCTTTAACCCTGTGGCCTGGGAAAACGTCTGAGGTTTGATTGTTGAAACCTGTGGCCTGGGAACATGACATCTGTTTAGATTGTGGAATACTGTGCCCTGGGATCCTGACTGAGCCTTGGTTCTGGAACGCTGTGGACTGGGAACATGACTGAGGTTTTATTCTGGAACCCTGTAGCCTGGAACATAACTGAGGATTGATTCTGGAACCCTGTGGCCTGGGAACATGACATCGGTGTATTCTGGAACCCTGTGTCCTGGGAATATGAGAACGGTTTGATTCTTTCACCCTGTGGCCTGGGAACATGTCTGAAGTTTGATGGTGGAAACCTGTGGCCTGGCAACATGACTGAGGTTTGATTCTGGAAGACTGTGGCCAGGGAATATGATATCGGGTTGATTCTGGAACCCTGTGATCTGGGAACAAGACTGACGTTTGCTTCTGGAACCCTGTGGCCTGAGAAAATGACATCGGTTGGATTCTGGAACCCTGTGGCCTGGGAACATGACTGAGGTTTGTTTCTGGAAGCCTGTTCCCTGGGAACATGACTGAGGTTTGATTCTGCACACCTGTGTCCTGGGAACATGACTGAGGTTTGATTGTTGAAACCTGTGGCCTGCGAACATGACTGAGGTTTGATTCTGGAACCATTTGTCCTGGGAATATGACTGAGGTTTGATTCTGGAAACCTTTGGCCTGGGAAAATGACTGAGGTTTCATTGTGGAAACATGTGGCCTGGGATCATGACTGAGGTTTGATGGCAGAACTCTCTGGCCTGGCAACATGACTAAGGCTTGATTCTGGAACCCTGTGGCCTGGGAACTTGACTGAGTTTTGATGGCAGAAACCTGTGGACTGGCAACATGACTGAGGTTTGATTGTGGAACCCTGTGGCCTGGGAACATGACATCGGTTGCATTCAGGAACCCTGTGGCCTGGGAACATGACTGAGGATTGATTCTGGATCCCTGTGGCCTGGGAACATGACATCTGTTTAGATTGTGGAATACTGTGCCCCGTTAACCTGACTGAGCCTTGGTTCTGGAACCCTGTGGACTGGGAACATGACTGAGGTTTTATTCTGGAACCCTGTGTCCTGGGAACATGACTTGGGTGGATTCTGGAACCTTGAGGCCTGGGAACATAAAATCTGTATATATTGTGGAATACTGTGGCCTGGGAACTTGACTGAGCCTTGGTTCTGGAAACCTGTGGACTGGGAATATGACTGAGGTTTTATTCTGGAGCCGTGTAGCCTGGGAACATAACTGAGGATTCACTTTGAAACCCTGTGGTCCAGGAACATGACATGGGTGGATTCTGGAAACCTGAGGCCTTGGAACATGACATCTGTTTAGATTGTGGAACACTGCGGCCTGGGAAACTGCGAACGGTTTGACTCTGGAACCCTGTGGCCTGGGAACATGTCTGAGGTTTGATGGTGGAAACCTTTGGCCTGGCAACATGACTGAGGATTGATTCTGGAAGACTGTGGCCAGGGAACATGATATATGGTTGATTCTGGAAACCTGTGTCCTGGGAACAAGACTGAAGTTTGATTCTGGAACCCTGTGGCCTGGGAACATGACTGAGGTTTGTTTCTGGAAGCCTGTTCCCTGGGAACATGTCTGCGGTTTGATTCTGGACACCTGTGTCCTGGGAACAAGACTGAGGTTTGATTCTGCAACCCTGTGGCTTGGGAACATGACTGAGGTTTGTTTCTGGAAGCCTGTTCTCTGGGAACATGACTGAGGTTTGATTCTGGACACCTGTGTCCTGGGAACATGACTGAGGTTTGATTGTTGAAACCTGTGGCCCGCGAACATGACTCAGGTTTGATTCTGGAACCATGTGTCCTGGGAATATGACTGAGGTTTGATTCTGGAAACCTTTGGCCTGGGAAAATGACTGAGGTTTCATTGTGAAAACATGTGGCCTGGGATCATGACTGACGTTTGATGGTGGAACACTCTGGCCTGGCAAAATGACTGAGGCTTGATTCTGGAGCCCTGTTTACTGGGAACATGACTGAGGTTTGATGGCAGAAACCTGTGGACTGGCAACATGACTGAGGTTTGATTTGGAACCCTGTGCACGGGGACCATGACTAAGGCCTGATACTGGAACCCCGTGGCATGGGAACATGACATTGGTTTGATTCTGGAACCCTGTTTAGTGGGAACATGACTGAGGTTTCATGGTTGAATCCTGTGGCCTGGCAACATGATTGAGGTTTGATAGTGGAACCCTCAGGCTTGGGAACATGAGTGAGGCTTGATGGTGGAACCCTGTGGCTTGTCAAGATGACTTAGGTTTGATTGTGGAACACTATGGCCTGGGAACATGACTGAGGCTTGATGGTGGAACCGTGGCCTGGCAACAGGACTGAGGTTTGATTGTGGAACCCTCTGGTCTGGGAATATGACTGAGGTTTAATTGTGGAACCCTGTGGCCTGGGAACATGACTGGGATTTGATTTCTGAAACCTGTGTCCAGGGCACATGACTGAGGTTTTATTCTGGAACCCTGTGGCCTGGGAACACGACTGAGGTTTGATTCTGTAACCATGTGGCCTGGGAATATGACTGAGTTTTGATTCTGGAAACCATTGGCCTGGGAACATGACTGATATTAGAGTGTGGAATCCTGTGCCCTGAGAACATGACATCGGTTTGGATTCTGGTACCCTGTTGCCTGGAAACATGAAATCGGTTTGATTCTGGAAACCTTAGGCCTGGGAATATGACTGAGGTTTGATGGTGGTACCCTATGGCCTGGCAACATGACTGAGGATTGATTCTGGATCCCTGTGGCCTGGGAACATGACATCTGTTTAGATTGTGGAATACTGTGCCCCGGGAACCTGACTGAGCCTTGGTTCTGGAACCCTGTGGACTGGGAACATGACTGAGGTTTTATTCTGGAACCCTGTGTCCTGGGAACATGACTTGGGTGGATTCTGGAACCTTGAGGCCTGGGAACATAAAATCTGTATATATTGTGGAATACTGTGGCCTGGGAACTTGACTGAGCCTTGGTTCTGGAAACCTGTGGACTGGGAATATGACTGAGGTTTTATTCTGGAGCCGTGTAGCCTGGGAACATAACTGAGGATTCACTTTGAAACCCTGTGGTCCAGGAACATGACATGGGTGGATTCTGGAAACCTGAGGCCTTGGAACATGACATCTGTTTAGATTGTGGAACACTGCGGCCTGGGAAACTGCGAACGGTTTGACTCTGGAACCCTGTGGCCTGGGAACATGTCTGAGGTTTGGTGGTGGAAACCTGTGGCCTGGCAAAATGACTGAGGTTTGATTCTGGAACCCTGTGGCCTGGGAACATGACTGAGGTTTGTTTCTGGAAGCCTGTTCCCTGGGAACATGACTGAGGTTTGATTCTGGACACCTGTGTCCTGGGAACATGACTGAGGTTTGATTGTTGAAACCTGTGACCTGCGAACATGACTCAGATTTGATTCTGGAACCATGTGTCCTGGGAATATGACTGAGGTATGATTCTGGAACCCTTTGTCCTGGGAGAATGACTGAGGTTTCATTGTGAAAACATGTGGCCTGGGATCATGACTGAGGTTTGATGGTGGAACACTCTGGCCTGGCAAAATGACTGAGGCTTGATTCTGGAACCCTGTGGCCTGGGAACTTGACTGAGGTTGGATGGCAGAAACCTGTGGACTGGCAACATGACTGAGGTTTGATTGTGTAACCCTGTGCACGGGGACCATGACTGAGGCCTGATACTGGAACCCCGTGGCGTGGGAACATGACATTGGTTTGATTCTGGAGCCCTGTTTACTGGGAACATGACTGAGGTTTGATGGTTGAACCCTTTGGCCTGGCAACATGATTGAGGTTTGATAGTGGAACCCTCAGGCTTGGGAATATGAGTGAGGCTTGATGGTGGAACCCTGTGGCCTGGCAATATGACTTAGGTTTGATTGTGGAACACTCTGGCCTGGGAACATGACTGAGGCTTGATGGTGGAACCGTGGCCTGGCAACAGGACTGAGGTTTGATTGTGGAACGCTCTGGCCTGGGAATATGACTGAGGTTTAATTGTGGAACCCTGTGGCCTGGGAACATGACTGGGATTTTATTTCTGAAACCTGTGTCCAGGGAACATGACTGAGGTTTTATTCTGGAAACCTGTGTCTTGGGAACACGACTGAGTTTTTATTCTGGAACCATGTGGCCTGGGAATATGAGTGAGGTTTGATTCTGGAAACCATTGGCCTGGGAACATGACTGATGTTAGAGTGTGCAATCCTGAGGCCTGGGAACATGACATCGGTTTGGATTCTGGTACCCTGTTGCCTGGGAACACGAAATCGGTTTGATTCCGGAAATCTGAGGCCTGGCAACATGACTGAGGTTTGATTCTGGATCTCTGTGGACTGGGAAAATGACTGAGGCGTGATTCTGAAGACCTGTGGCCTGGAAACATGACATCTGTTTAGATTGTGGAATACTTTGGCCCTGGAACCTGACTGAGCCTTGGTTCTGGAACACTGTGCACTAGGAACATGACTGAGGATTTATTCTGGAACCCTGTAGCCTGGGAACATAACTGAGGATTGATTCTGGAACCCTGTGGCCTGGGAACATATCATGGGTGGATTCTGGAACCCTGAGGCCTGGGAACAAGACATCTGTTTAGATTGTGGAATACTGTGAACCGGGAACCTGACTGAGCCTTGGTTCTGGAACCCTATGTACTGGGAATATGACTGAGGTTTTATTCTGGAACCCTGTAGCCCAGGAACATAACTGAGGATTGATTCTGGAACCCTGTGGCCTGGGAACATGACATGGGTGGATTCTGGAACCCTGAGGCCTGGGAACATGACATCTGTTTAGATTGTGGTATACTGTGCCCCGGGTACCTGACTGAGCCTTGATTCTGGAACCCTGTGGACTGGGAACATGACTGAGGTTTTATTCCGGAACCCTGTAACCTGCGAACATAACTGAGGATTGATTCTGGAACCCTGTGGCCTGGCCGCATGACATCGGTGGATTCTGGAACTCTGTGGCCTGGGAACCTGCGAACGGTTTGACTCTGGTACCCTGTGGCCTGGGAACATGTCTGAGGTTTGATGGTGGAAACCTTTGGCCTGGCAACATGACTGAGGATTGATTCTGGAAGACTGTGGCCAGGGAACATGATATCGGGTTGATTCTGGAAACCTGTGTCCTGGGAACAAGACTGAAGTTTGATTCTGGAACCCTGTGGCCTGGGAACATGACTGAGGTTTGTTTCTGGAAGCCTGTTCCCTGGGAACATGACTGCGGTTTGATTCTGGACACCTGTGTCCTGGGAACAAGACTGAGGTTTGATTCTGCAACCCTGTGGCTTGGGAACATGACTGAGGTTTGTTTCTGGAAGCCTGTTCTCTGGGAACATGACTGAGGTTTGATTCTGGACACCTGTGTCCTGGGAACATGACTGAGGTTTGATTGTTGAAACCTGTGGCCCGCGAACATGACTCAGGTTTGATTCTGGAACCATGTGTCCTGGGAATATGACTGAGGTTTGATTCTGGAAACCTTTGGCCTGGCAACATGACTGAGGTTTGATTCTGGAAGACTGTGGCCAGGGAATATCATATCGGGTTGATTCTGGAACCCTGTGATCTGGGAACAAGACTGAGGTTTGCTTCTGGAACCCTGTGGCCTGAGAAAATGACATCGTTTGGATTCTGGAACCCTGTGGCCTGGGAACATGACTGAGGTTTGTTTCTGGAAGCCTGTTCCCTGGGAACATGACTGAGGTTTGATTCTGCACACCTGTGTCCTGGGAACATGACTGAGGTTTGATTGTTGAAACCTGTGGCCTGCGAACATGACTGAGGTTTGATTCTGGAACCATGTGTCCTGGGAATATGACTGAGGTTTGATTCTGGAAACCTGTGGCCTGGGAAAATGACCTAAGTTTCATTGTGGAAACATGTGGCCTGGGATCATGACTGAGGTTTGATGGCAGAACTCTCTGGCCTGGCAACATGACTAAGGCTTGATTCTGGAACCCTGTGGCCTGGGAACTTGACTGAGTTTTGATGGCAGAAACCTGTGGCCTGGCAACATGACTGAAGTTTGATTGTGGAACCCTGTGGCCTGGGAAAATGACATCGGTTGCATTCAGGAACCCTGTGGCCTGGGAACATGACTGAGGTTTGATTGTGGAGCCCTGTGCCCTGAGAACATGACATCGGTTGCATTCAGGAACCCGGTGGCCTAGGAATATGACTGAGGTTTGATTCTGGAAACCATTGTCCTGGAAACATGACTGATGTTAGATTGTGGAATCCTGTGGCCTGGGAACATGACATCGGTAGATTCTGGAACCCTGTGGCCTGGAAACATGAGAACGGTTTGATTCTTTAACCCTGTGGCCTGGGAAAACGTCTGAGGTTTGATTGTTGAAACCTGTGGCCTGGGAACATGACATCTGTTTAGATTGTGGAATACTGTGCCCTGGGATCCTGACTGAGCCTTGGTTCTGGAACGCTGTGGACTGGGAACATGACTGAGGTTTTATTCTGGAACCCTGTAGCCTGGAACATAACTGAGGATTGATTCTGGAACCCTGTGGCCTGGGAACATGACATCGGTGTATTCTGGAACCCTGTGTCCTGGGAACATGAGAACGGTTTGATTCTTTCACCCTGTGGCCTGGGAACATGTCTGAAGTTTGATGGTGGAAACCTGTGGCCTGGCAACATGACTGAGGTTTGATTCTGGAAGACTGTGGCCAGGGAATATGATATCGGGATGATTCTGGAACCCTGTGATCTGGGAACAAGACTGACGTTTGCTTCTGGAACCCTGTGGCCTGAGAAAATGACATCGGTTGGATTCTGGAACCCTGTGGCATGGGAACATGACTGAGGTTTGTTTCTGGAAGCCTGTTCCCTGGGAACATGACTGAGGTTTGATTCTGCACACCTGTGTCCTGGGAACATGACTGAGGTTTGATTGTTGAAACCTGTGGCCTGCGAACATGACTGAGGTTTGATTCTGGAACCATGTGTCCTGGGAATATGACTGAGGTTTGATTCTGGAAACCTGTGGCCTGGGAAAATGACCTAAGTTTCATTGTGGAAACATGTGGCCTGGGATCATGACTGAGGTTTAATGGCAGAACTCTCTGGCCTGGCAACATGACTAAGGCTTGATTCTGGAACCCTGTGGCCTGGGAATTTGACTGAGTTTTGATGGCAGAAACCTGTGGCCTGGCAACATGACTGAGGTTTGATTGTGGAACCCTGTGGCCTGGGAACATGACATCGGTTGCATTCAGGAAACCTGTGGCCTGGGAACATGACTGAGGTTTGATTGTGGAGCCCTGTGCCCTGGGAACATGACATCGGTTGCAGTCAGGAACCCTGTGGCCTAGGAATATGACTGAGGTTTGATTCTGGAAACCATTGTCCTGGAAACATGACTGATGTTAGTTTGTGGAATCCTGTGGCCTGGGAACATGACATCGGTAGATTCTGGAACCCTGTGGCCTGGAAACATGAGAACGGTTTGATTCTTTAACCCTGTGGCCTGGGAACATGTCTGAGGTTTGATGGTGGAAACTTGTGGCCTGGCAACATGACTGAGGTTTGATGCTGGAAGACTCTTGCCACGGAACATGATATCGGGTTGATTGTGGAAACCTGTGTCCCGGGAACAAGACTGAGGTTTTCCTCTGGAACCCTGTGGCCTGGGAACATGACTGAGGTTTTTTTCTGGATGCCTGTTCCCTGGGAACATGACTGAGGTTTGATTCTGGACACCTGTGTCCTGGGAACATGACTGAGATTTGTTTGTTGAAACGTATGGCCTGCGAACATGACTGAGGTTTGATTTTGGAACCGTGTGCACTGGGAATATGACTGAGGTTTGATTCTGGAAACCATTGGCCTGGAAACATGCATGATGTTAGATTGTGGAATCCTGTGGCCTGGGAACATGACATCGGTTTGGATTCTGGTACCCTGTTGCCTGGGAACATGAAATCGGTTTGATTCTGGAAACCTGTGGCTTGGGAAAATGTCTGAGGTTTCATTGTGGAAACATGTGGCCTGGGATCATGACTGAGGTTTGATGGTGGAACACTCTGGCCTGGCAAAATGACTGAGGCTTAATTCTGGACCCCTGTGGCCTGGACACTTGCCTGAGTTTTGATGGCAGAAACCTGTGGACTGGCAACATGACTGAGGGTTGACTGTGGAACCCTGTACCCTGGAAACATGACTGTGGCCTGGTACTGGAAACCCATGGCCTGGGAACTTGACATTGGTTTGATTCTTGAACCCTGAGTCCTGGGAACATGATTGAGGTTTGATGGAGGAACCCTGTGGCCTGGGAACATGACTGAGGTTTGATGGTGGTACCCTGTGGCCTGGCAACATGACTGAGGCTTGATTCTGGAACCCTGTGTCCTGGGAACTTGACTGTGGTTTGATCACAGAAACCTGTTGACTGGCAACATGACTGAGGTTTGATGGTGGAACCCTGTGTACTGGGAACATGACTGAGGCCTGATACTGGAACCCCGTGGCGTGGGAACATGCCATTGGTTTGATTCTTGAACCCTGTTTCCTGGGAGCATGATTGAGGTTTGATGGTTGAACCCTGAGGCCTGGCAACATGACTGAGGTTTGATGGTGGAATCCTGTGGCCTGGCCAGATGACTTAAGTTTGATTCTGGAACACTCTGGCCTGGGAACATGACTGTGGCTTGATGGTGGAACCGTGGCCTGGCAATAGGACTGAGGTTTGATTGTTGAACCCTCTGGCCTGGGAACATGACTGAGGTTTAATTGTGGAACCCTGTGGGCTTGGAACATGAATGGGATTTTATTTTTGAAACCTGTGTCCAGGGAACATGACTGAGGTTTTATTCTGCAACCCTGGGTCCTGGGAACACGACTGGGGTTTGATTCTGGAACCATGTGGCCTGGGAATATGACTGAGGTTTGATTCTGGAAACCTGTGGCCTGGGAAAATGTCTGAGGTTTCAGTGTGGAAACATGTGGCCTGGGATCATGACTGAGGTTTGATGGTGGAACACTCTGGCCTGGCAAAATGACTGAGGCTTGATTCTGGAACCCTTTGGCCTGGGAACTTGAGTGAGGTTTGATGGCAGAAACCTGTGGACTGCAACATGACTGAGGTTTGATTGTGGAACCCTGTGGCCTGGGAATATGACTGAGGTTTGATTCTGGAAACCTGTGGCCTGGGAAAATGAATGAGGTTTCAGTGTGGAAACATGTGGCCTGGGATCATGACTGAGGTTTGATGGTGGAACACTCTGGCCTGGCAAAATGACTGAGGCTTGATTCTGGAACCCTTTGGCCTGGGAACTTGACTGAGGTTTGATGGCAGAAACCTGTGGACTGGCAACATGACTGAGGTTTGATTGTGGAACCCTGTGGCTTGGGAACATGACATCGTTTGGATTCTGGAACCCTGTGGCCTGGGAATATGACTGAGGTTTGATTGTGGAAACCTCTGGCCTTTGAACATAACTGTGGATTGAATCTGGAAACCTGTGGCCTGTGAACATGACATCTGTTGGATTCTGGAAGCCTGGGGCCTGGGAACATGACTGAGGTTTGATTGTGGAGCCCTGTGGGCTGGGAATATGACATCGGTTGGATTCTGGAACCCTGTTGCCTGGGAACATGACAGGGATTTTTTTCTGGAAGCCTGTTCCCTGGGACCATGACTGAGGTTTGATTCTGGACACCTATGGCCTGGGAAAAAGTCTGAGGTTTGATTGTTGAAACCTGTGGCCTGGGAACATGACATCTGTTTAGATTGTGGAATGCTATGACCTGGGAACCTGACTGAGCCTTGGTTCTGGAACGCTGTGGACTGGGAACATGACGGAGGTTTTATTCTGGAACCCTGTAGCCTGGAACATAACTGAGGATTGATTCTGTAACCCTGTGGCCTGGGAACATGACATCGGTGTATTCTGGAACGCTATGTCCTGGGAACATGAGAACGGTTTGATTCTGGAACCCTGTGGCCTGGGAACATGTCTGAGGTTTGATGGTGGAAACCTGTGACCTGGCAACATGACTGAGGTTTGATTCTGGAAGACTGTGGCCAGGGAATATGATATCGGGTTGATTCTGGAACCCTGTGATCTGGGAACAAGACTGAGGTTTGCTTCTGGAACCCTGTGGCCTGAGAAAATGACATCGGTTGGATTCTGGAACCCTGTGGCCTGGGAACATGACTGAGGTTTGTTTCTGGAAGCCTGTTCCCTGGGAACATGACTGAGGTTTGATTCTGCACACCTGTGTCCTGGGAACATGACTGAGGTTTGATTTTTGAAACCTGTGGCCTGCGAACATGACTGAGGTTTGATTCTGGAACCATGTGTCCTGGGAATATGACTGAGGTTTGATTCTGGAAACCTGTGGCCTGGGAAAATGACCTAAGTTTCATTGTGGAAACATGTGGCCTGGGATCATGACTGAGGTTTGATGGCAGAACTCTCTGGCCTGGCAACATGACTAAGGCTTGATTCTGGAACCCTGTGGCCTGGGAACTTGACTGAGTTTTGATGGCAGAAACCTGTGGCCTGGCAACATGACTGAGGTTTGATTGTGGAATCCTGTGGCCTGGGAAAATGACATCGGTTGCATTCAGGAACCCTGTGGCCTGGGAACATGACTGAGGTTTGATTGTGGAGCCCTGTGCCCTGAGAACATGACATCGGTTGCATTCAGGAACCCGGTGGCCTAGGAATATGACTGAGGTTTGATTCTGGAAACCATTGTCCTGGAAACATGACTGATGTTAGATTGTGGAATCCTGTGGCCTGGGAACATGACATCGGTAGATTCTGGAACCCTGTGGCCTGGAAACATGAGAACGGTTTGATTCTTTAACCCTGTGGCCTGGGAAAACGTCTGAGGTTTGATTGTTGAAACCTGTGGCCTGGGAACATGACATCTGTTTAGATTGTGGAATACTGTGCCCTGGGATCCTGACTGAGCCTTGGTTCTGGAACGCTGTGGCCTGGGAACATGTCTGAGGTTTGATGGTGGAAACTTGTGGCCTGGCAACATGACTGAGGTTTGATGCTGGAAGACTCTTGCCACGGAACATGATATCGGGTTGATTGTGGAAACCTGTGTCCCGGGAACAAGACTGAGGTTACCTTCTGGAACCCTGTGGCCTGGGAACATGACTGAGGTTTGTTTCTGGATGCCTGTTCCCTGGGAACATGACTGAGGTTTGATTCTGGACACCTGTGTCCTGGGAACTTGACTGAGATTTGTTTGTTGAAACGTATGGCCTGCGAACATGACTGAGGTTTGATTTTGGAACCGTGTGCCCTGGGAATATGACTGAGGTTTGATTCTGGAAACCATTGGCCTGGGAACATGCATGATGTTAGATTGTGGAATCCTGTGGCCTGGGAAAATGACATCGGTTTGGATTCTGGTACCCTGTTGCCTGGGAACATGAAATCGGTTTGATTCTGGAAACCTGTGGCTTGGGAAAATGTCTGAGGTTTCATTGTGGAAACATGTGGCCTGGGATCATGACTGAGGTTTGATGGTGAAACACTCTGGCCTGGCAAAATGACTGAGGCTTAATTCTGGACCCCTGTGGCCTGGACACTTGCCTGAGTTTTGATGGCAGAAACCTGTGGACTGGCAACATGACTGAGGGTTGATTGTGGAACCCTGTACCCTGGAAACCTGACTGTGGCCTGGTACTGGAAACCCATGGCCTGGGAACTTGACATTGGTTTGATTCTTGAACCCTGTGTCCTGGGAACATGATTGAGGTTTGATGGAGGAACCCTGTGGCCTGGGAACATGACTGAGGTTTGATGGTGGTACCCTGTGGCCTGGCAACATGACTGAGGTTTGATGGTGGTACCCTGTGGCCTGGCAACATGACTGAGGCTTGATTCTGGAACCCTGTGTCCTGGGAACTTGACTGTGGTTTGATCACAGAAACCTGTTGACTGGCAACATGACTGAGGTTTGATTGTGGAAACCTGTGGCTTGGGAACATGACATCGTTTGGATTCTGGAACCCTGTGGCCTGGGAATATGACTGAGGTTTGATTGTGGAAACCTCTGGCCTTTGAACATAACTGTGGATTGTATCTGGAAACCTGTGGCCTGTGAACATGACATCTGTTGGATTCTGGAAGCCTGGGGCCTGGGAACATGACTGAGGTTTGATTGTGGAGCCCTGTGGCCTGGGAACATGACATCGGTTGGATTCTGGAACCCTGTTGCCTGGGAACATGACAGGGATTTTTCTCTGGTAGCCTGTTCCCTGGGACCATGACTGAGGTTTGATTCTGGACACCTGTGGACTGGGAAAAAGTCTGAGGTTTGATTGTTGAAACCTGTGGCCTGGGAACATGACATCTGTTTAGATTGTGGAATACTATGCCCTGGGAACCTGACTGAGCCTTGGTTCTGGAACGCTGTGGACTGGGAACATGACGGAGGTTTTATTCTGGAACCCTGTAGCCTGGAACATAACTGAGGATTGATTCTGTAACCCTTTGGCCTGGGAACATGACATCGGTGTATTCTTGAACGCTATGTCCTGGGAACATGAGAACGGTTTGATTCTGGAACCCTGTGGCCTGGGAACATGTCTGAGGTTTGATGGTGGAAACCTGTGGCCTGGCAACATGACTGAGGTTTGATTCTGGAAGACTGTGGCCAGGGAATATGATATCGGGTTGATTCTGGAACCCTGTGATCTGGGAACAAGACTGAGGATTGCTTCTGGAACCCTGTGGCCTGAGAAAATAACATCGGTTGGATTCTGGAACCCTGTGGCCTGGGAACATGACTGAGGTTTGTTTCTGGAAGCCTGTTCCCTGGGAACATGACTGAGGTTTGATTCTGCACACCTGTGTCCTGGGAACATGACTGAGGTTTGATTTTTGAAACCTGTGGCCTGCGAACATGACTGAGGTTTGATTCTGGAACCATGTGTCCTGGGAATATGACTGAGGTTTGATTCTGGAAACAATTGTCCTGGAAACATGACTGATGTTAGATTGTGGAATCCTGTGGCCTGGGAACATGCCATCGGTAGATTCTGGAACCCTGTGGCCTGGAAACATGAGAACGGTTTGATTCTTTAACCCTGTGGCCTGGGAAAACGTCTGAGGTTTGATTGTTGATACCTGTGGCCTGGGAACATGACATCTGTTTAGATTGTGGAATACTGTGCCCTGGGATCCTGACTGACCCTTGGTTCTGGAACGCTGTGGATTGGCAACATGACTAAGGTTTTATTCTGGAACCCTGTAGCCTGGAACATAACTGAGGATTGATTCTGGAACCCTGTGGCCTGGGAACATGACATCGGTGTATTCTGGAACCCTGTGTCCTCGGAACATGAGAACGGTTTGATTCTGGAACACTGTGGCCTGGGAACATGTCTGAGGTTTGATGGTGGAAACCTGTGGCCTGGCAACATGACTGAGGTTTGATTCTGGAAGACTGTGGCCAGGGAATATGATATCGGGTTGATTCTGGAACCCTGTGATCTGGGAACAAGACTGAGGTTTGCTTCTGGAACCCTGTGGCCTGAGAAAATGACATCGTTTGGATTCTGGAACCCTGTGGCCTGGGAACATGACTGAGGTTTGTTTCTGGAAGCCTGTTCCCTGGGAACATGACTGAGGTTTGATTCTGCTCACCTGTGTCCTGGGAACATGACTGAGGTTTGATTGTTGAAACCTGTGGCCTGCGAACATGACTGAGGTTTGATTCTGGAACCATGTGTCCTGGGAATATGACTGAGGTTTGATTCTGGAAACCTGTGGCCTGGGAAAATGACCTAAGTTTCATTGTGGAAACATGTGGCCTGGGATCATGACTGAGGTTTGATGGCAGAACTCTCTGGCCTGGCAACATGACTAAGGCTTGATTCTGGAACCCTGTGGCCTGGGAACTTGACTGAGTTTTGATGGCAGAAACCTGTTTACTGGCACCATGACTGAGGTTTGATTGTGGAACCCTGTGGCCTGGGAAAATGACATGGGTTGCATTCAGGAACCCTGTGGCCTGGGAACATGACTGAGGTTTGATTGTGGAGCCCTGTGCCCTGAGAACCTGACATCGGTTGCATTCAGGAACCCGGTGGCCTAGGAATATGACTGAGGTTTGATTCTGGAAACCATTGTCCTGGAAACATGACTGATGTTAGATTGTGGAATCCTGTGGCCTGGGAACATGACATCGGTAGATTCTGGAACCCTGTGGCCTGGAAATATGAGAACGGTTTGATTCTTTAACCCTGTGGCCTGGGAAAACGTCTGAGGTTTGATTGTTGATACCTGTGGCCTGGGAACATGACATCTGTGTAGATTGTGGAATACTGTGCCCTGGGATCCTGACTGAGCCTTGGTTCTGGAGCGCTGTGGACTGGCAACATGACTGAGGTTTTATTCTGGAACCCTGTAGCCTGGAACATAACTGAGGATTGATTCTGGAACCCTGTGTCCTGGGAACAAGAGAACGGTTTGATTCTGGAACCCTGTGGCCTGGGAACATGTCTGAGGTGTGATGGTGGAAACCTGTGGCCTGGCAACATGACTGAGGTTTGATTCTGGAAGACTGTGGCCAGGGAATATGATATCGGGTTGATTCTGGAACCCTGCGATCTGGGAACAAGACTGACGTTTGCTTCTGGAACCCTGTGGCCTGAGAAAATGACATCGGTTGGATTCTGGAACCCTGTGGCCTGGGAATATGACTGAGGTTTGTTTCTGGAAGCCTGTTCCCTGGGAACATGACTGAGGTTTGGTTCTGCACACCTGTGTCCTGGGAACATGACTGAGGTTTGATTGTTGAAACCTGTGGCCTGCGAACATGACTGAGGTTAGATTCTGGAAACATGTGTCCTGGGAATATGACTGAGGTTTGATTCTGGAAACCTGTGGCCTGGGAAATTGACTGAGGTTTCATTGTGGAAACATGTGGCCTGGGATCCTGACTGAGGTTTGATGGCAGAACTCTCTGGCCTGGCAACATGACTAAGGCTTGATTCTGGAACCCTGTGGCCTGGGAACTTGACTGAGTTTTGATGGCAGAAACCTGTGGACTGGCAACATGACTGAGGTTTGATTGTGGAACCCTGTGGCCTGGGAAAATGACATCGGTTGCATTCAGGAACCCTGTGGCCTGGGAACATGACTGAGGTTTGATTGTGGAGCCCTGTGCCCTGAGAACATGGCATCGGTTGCATTCAGGAACCCGGTGGCCTAGGAATATGACTGAGGTTTGATTCTGGAAACCATTGTCCTGGAAACATGACTGATGTTAGATTGTGGAATCCTGTGGCCTGGGAAAATGACATCGGTAGATTCTGGAACCCTGTGGCCTGGAAACATGAGAACGGTTTGATTCTTTAACCCTGTGGCCTGGGAACATGTCTGAGGTTTGATGGTGGAAACTTGTGGTCTGGCAACATGACTGAGGTTTGATGCTGGAAGACTCTTGCCACGGAACATGATATCGGGTTGATTGTGGAAACCTGTGTCCCGGGAACAAGACTGAGGTTTTCTTCTGGAACCCTGTGGCCTGGGAACATGACTGAGGTTTGTTTCTGGATGCCTGTTCCCTGGGAACATGACTGAGGTTTGAGTCTGGACACCTGTGTCCTGGGAACTTGACTGAGATTTGTTTGTTGAAACGTATGGCCTGCGAACATGACTGAGGTTTGATTTTGGAACCGTGTGCCCTGGGAATATGACTGAGGTTTGATTCTGGAAACCATTGGCCTGGGAACATGCATGATGTTAGATTGTGGAATCCTGTGGCCTGGGAACATGACATCGGTTTGGATTCTGGTACCCTGTTGCCTGGGAACATGAAATCGGTTTGATTCTGGAACCCTGTGGCCTGGACACTTGCCTGAGTTTTGATGGCAGAAACCTGTGGACTGGCAACATGACTGAGGATTGATTGTGGAACCCTGTACCCTGGAAACATGATTGTGGCCTGGTACTGGAAACCCATGGCCTGGGAACTTGACATTGGTTTGATTCTTGAACCCTGTGTCCTGGGAACATGATTGAGGTTTGATGGAGGAACCCTGTGGCCTGGGAACATGACTGAGGTTTGATGGTGGTACCCTGTGTCCTGGCAACATGACTGAGGCTTGATTCTGGAGCCCTGTGTCCTGGGAACTTGACTGTGGTTTGATCAGAGAAACCTGTTGACTGGCAACATGACTGAGGTTTGATGGTGGAACCCTGTGTACTGGGAACATGACTGAGGCCTGATACTGGAACCCCGTGGCGTGGGAGCATGCCATTGGTTTGATTCTTGAACACTGTTTCCTGGGAATATGATTGAGGTTTGATGGTGGAACCCTGTGTACTGGGAACATGACTGAGGCCTGATACTGGAACCCCGTGGCGTGGGAACATTCCATTGGTTTGATTCTTGAACCCTGTTTCCTGGGAACATGACTGAGGTTTTATTCTGGAACCCTGGGTCCTGGGAACACGACTGAGGTTTGATTCTGGAACCATGTGGCCTGGGAATATGACTGAGGTTTGATTCTGGAAACCATTGGCCTGGGAACATGACTGAAGTTAGATTGTGGAATCCTGTGGCCTGGGAACATGACATCGGTAGATTCTGGAACCCTGTGGCCTGGAAACATGAGAACGGTTTGATTCTTTAACCCTGTGGCCTGGGAACATGTCTGAGGTTTGATGGTGGAAACTTGTGGCCTGGCAACATGACTGAGGTTTGATGCTGGAAGACTCTTGCCACGGAACATGATATCGGGTTGATTGTGGAAACCTGTGTCCCGGGAACAAGACTGAGGTTTTCCTCTGGAACCCTGTGGCCTGGGAACATGACTGAGGTTTTTTTCTGGATGCCTGTTCCCTGGGAACATGACTGAGGTTTGATTCTGGACACCTGTGTCCTGGGAACATGACTGAGATTTGTTTGTTGAAACGTATGGCCTGCGAACATGACTGAGGTTTGATTTTGGAACCGTGTGCCCTGGGAATATGACTGAGGTTTGATTCTGGAAACCATTGGCCTGGAAACATGCATGATGTTAGATTGTGGAATCCTGTGGCCTGGGAACATGACATCGGTTTGGATTCTGGTACCCTGTTGCCTGGGAACATGAAATAGGTTTGATTCTGGAAACCTGTGGCTTGGGAAAATGTCTGAGGTTTCATTGTGGAAACATGTGGCCTGGGATCATGACTGAGGTTTGATGGTGGAACACTCTGGCCTGGCAAAATGACTGAGGCTTAATTCTGGACCCCTGTGGCCTGGACACTTGCCTGAGTTTTGATGGCAGAAACCTGTGGACTGGCAACATGACTGAGGGTTGACTGTGGAACCCTGTACCGTGGAAACATGACTGTGGCCTGGTACTGGAAACCCATGGCCTGGGAACTTGACATTGGTTTGATTCTTGAACCCTGAGTCCTGGGAACATGATTGAGGTTTGATGGAGGAACCCTGTGGCCTGGGAACATGACTGAGGTTTGATGGTGGTACCCTGTGGCCTGGCAACATGACTGAGGCTTGATTCTGGAACCCTGTGTCCTGGGAACTTGACTGTGGTTTGATCACAGAAACCTGTTGACTGGCAACATGACTGAGGTTTGATGGTGGAACCCTGTGTACTGGGAACATGACTGAGGCCTGATACTGGAACCCCGTGGCGTGGGAACATGCCATTGGTTTGATTCTTGAACCCTGTTTCCTGGGAGCATGATTGAGGTTTGATGGTTGAACCCTGAGGCCTGGCAACATGACTGAGGTTTGATGGTGGAATCCTGTGGCCTGGCCAGATGACTTAAGTTTGATTCTGGAACACTCTGGCCTGGGAACATGACTGAGGCTTGATGGTGGAACCGTGGCCTGGCAATAGGACTGAGGTTTGATTGTTGAACCCTCTGGCCTGGGAACATGACTGAGGTTTAATTGTGGAACCCTGTGGGCTTGGAACATGAATGGGATTTTATTTTTGAAACCTGTGTCCAGGGAACATGACTGAGGTTTTATTCTGCAACCCTGGGTCCTGGGAACACGACTGGGGTTTGATTCTGGAACCATGTGGCCTGGGAATATGACTGAGGTTTGATTCTGGAAACCTGTGGCCTGGGAAAATGTCTGAGGTTTCAGTGTGGAAACATGTGGCCTGGGATCATGACTGAGGTTTGATGGTGGAACACTCTGGCCTGGCAAAATGACTGAGGCTTGATTCTGGAACCCTGTGGCCTGGGAACTTGAGTGAGGTTTGATGGCAGAAACCTGTGGACTGCAACATGACTGAGGTTTGATTGTGGAACCCTGTGGCCTGGGAATATGACTGAGGTTTGATTCTGGAAACCTGTGGCCTGGGAAAATGAATGAGGTTTCAGTGTGGAAACATGTGGCCTGGGATCATGACTGAGGTTTGATGGTGGAACACTCTGGCCTGGCAAAATGACTGAGGCTTGATTCTGGAACCCTTTGGCCTGGGAACTTGACTGAGGTTTGATGGCAGAACCCTGTGGACTGGCAACATGACTGAGGTTTGATTGTGGAACCCTGTGGCTTGGGAACATGACATCGTTTGGATTCTGGAACCCTGTGGCCTGGGAATATGACTGAGGTTTGATTGTGGAAACCTCTGGCCTTTGAACATAACTGTGGATTGAATCTGGAAACCTGTGGCCTGTGAACATGACATCTGTTGGATTCTGGAAGCCTGGGGCCTGGGAACATGACTGAGGTTTGATTGTGGAGCCCTGTGGGCTGGGAACATGACATCGGCTGGATTCTGGAACCCTGTTGCCTGGGAACATGACAGGGATTTTTTTCTGGAAGCCTGTTCCCTGGGACCATGACTGAGGTTTGATTCTGGACACCTATGGCCTGGGAAAAAGTCTGAGGTTTGATTGTTGAAACCTGTGGCCTGGGAACATGACATCTGTTTAGATTGTGGAATACTATGACCTGGGAACCTGACTGAGCCTTGGTTCTGGAACGCTGTGGACTGGGAACATGACGGAGGTTTTATTCTGGAACCCTGTAGCCTGGAACATAACTGAGGATTGATTCTGTAACCCTGTGGCCTGGGAACATGACATCGGTGTATTCTGGAACGCTATGTCCTGGGAACATGAGAACGGTTTGATTCTGGAACCCTGTGGCCTGGGAACATGTCTGAGGTTTGATGGTGGAAACCTGTGGCCTGGCAACATGACTGAGGTTTGATTCTGGAAGACTGTGGCCAGGGAATATGATATCGGGTTGATTCTGGAACCCTGTGATCTGGGAACAAGACTGAGGTTTGCTTCTGGAACCCTGTGGCCTGAGAAAATGACATCGGTTGGATTCTGGAACCCTGTGGCCTGGGAACATGACTGAGGTTTGTTTCTGGAAGCCTGTTCCATGGGAACATGACTGAGGTTTGATTCTGCACACCTGTGTCCTGGGAACATGACTGAGGTTTGATTTTTGAAACCTGTGGCCTGCGAACATGACTGAGGTTTGATTCTGGAACCATGTGTCCTGGGAATATGACTGAGGTTTGATTCTGGAAACCATTGTCCTGGAAACATGACTGATGTTAGATTGTGGAATCCTGTGGCCTGGGAACATGCCATCGGTAGATTCTGGAACCCTGTGGCCTGGAAACATGAGAACGGTTTGATTCTTTAACCCTGTGGCCTTGGAAAACGTCTGAGGTTTGATTGTTGATACCTGTGGCCTGGGAACATGACATCTGTTTAGATTGTGGAATACTGTGCCCTGGGATCCTGACTGACCCTTGGTTCTGGAACGCTGTGGATTGGCAACATGACTAAGGTTTTATTCTGGAACCCTGTAGCCTGGAACATAACTGAGGATTGATTCTGGAACCCTGTGGCCTGGGAACATGACATCGGTGTATTCTGGAACCCTGTGTCCTGGGAACATGAGAACGGTTTGATTCTGGAACCCTGTGGCCTGGGAACATGTCTGAGGTTTGATGGTGGAAACCTGTGGCCTGGCAACATGACTGAGGTTTGATTCTGGAAGACTGTGGCCAGGGAATATGATATCGGGTTGATTCTGGAACCCTGCGATCTGGGAACAAGACTGACGTTTGCTTCTGGAACCCTGTGGCCTGAGAAAATGACATCGGTTGGATTCTGGAACCCTGTGGCCTGGGAACATGACATTGGTTGGGTTCTGTAACGCTGTGGCCTGGGAACAAGACTGAGGTTTGCTTCTGGAACCCTGTGGCCTGGGAACATGACATCGGTTGTTTTCTGGGACCCTGTGGCTTGGGAACATGGCTGAGGTTTGATTGTGGAAACCTCTGGCATGGGAATATGACTGTGGTTTGAATTTGGAACCTTGTGGCCTGGGAACATGACTGAGATTGGACTGTTGAAATTTGTGGGCTGCAAACATGACTGAGGTTTGATTCTGGAACCATGTGTCCTGGGAATATGACTGAGGTTTGATTCTGGAAACCTGTGTCCTGGGAAAATGTCTGAGGTTTCATTGTGGAAACATGTGGCCTGGGATCATGACTGAGGTTTGATGGTGGAACACTCTAGCCTGGCAAAATAACTGAGGCTTGATTCTGGAACCCTGTGTCCTGGGAACATGATTGAGTTTTGATGGAGGAAACCTGTGGCCTGGGAACATGACTGAGGTTTTAATGGTTGTACCCTGTGGCCTTTCAACATGACTGAGGCTTGATTCTGGAACCCTGTGGCCTGGGAACATGACTGAGGCATGGTTCTGGAACCCTGTGGCCTGAGAACATTACATCGGTGGATTATGGAAACCTGTGGCCTGGGAACATGTCTGAGGTTTGATGCTGCAAACCTGGGGCCTGGCAACATCTCTGAGGTTTGATTCTAGAAGACTGTAGCCAGGGAACATGATATCGGGTTGATTCTGGAAACCTGTCTCCTGGGAAAAAGACTGAGGTTTACTTCAGGAACCCTGTGGCCTGGGAACATGACATTGGTTGGGTTCTGTAATGCTGTGGCCTGGGAACATGACTGAGGTTTGATTGTGGAACCCTTTGGCCTGGGAACATGACTGTTGTTTGAATCTGGACACCTGTGTCCTGGGAACATGACTGAGGTTTGATTGTGGAACACTCTTGCCTGGGAACATGACTGTGGTTTGATTCTGAAACCCTGTGGCCTGGGAATATGACTGAGGTTTGATTCTGGAAACCATTGGCCTGGGAACATGACTGATTTTAGATTGTGTAATCCTGTGGCCTGGTAACATAACATCGGTTTGGATTCTGATACACTGTTGCCTGGGAACATGTAATCGGTTTGATTCTGAAAACCTGTGGCCTGGGAATATGACTGAGGTTTGATGGTGGTGCCCTGCGGCCTGGCAATATGATTGAGGTTTGATTCTGGATCCCTGTGGCCTGCGAACATGCCTGAGGCGTGATTTTGGAAAACTGTGACCTGGGAACATGACATCTCTTTAGATTGTGGGAAAGTGTGCGCTAGGATCCTTCCTGAGCCTTGGTTCTGGAACACTGTGGACTGGGAACAGGACTGAGATTTTATTCTGGAACCCTGTAGCCTGGGAACATAACTGAGGATTGATTCTGGAACCCTGTGGCCTGGGAACATGACATCGGTGGATTCTGGATCCCTGTGGCCTTGGAATATGAGAACGGGTTGATTCTGGAACCCTGTGGCCTGGGGACATGTATGAGGTTTGATGGTGGAAACCTGTTGCCTGCCAACATGACTGAGGCTTAATTCTGGAAGCCTGTGGCCTGGGCACTTGCCTGAGGTTTGATAGCAGAAATCTGTGGACTGCCCACATGACTGAGGTTTGATTGTGGAACCCTGTGCCCTGGAAACATGACTGTGGCCTGGTACTGGAAACCCATGGCCTGGGAACTTGACATTGGTTTCATTCTAGAACCCTGTGTCCTGGGAACATGATTGAGCTTTGATGGAAGAACCCTGTGGCCTGGGAACATGACTGAGGTTTGATCGTGGTACCCTGTGGCCTGGCAACATGACTGAGGCTTGATTCTGGAAACCTGTGGCCTGGGAAGTTGAGTGTGGTTTGATAGCAGAAAGCTGCGGACTGGCAACATTACTGAGGTTTGATGGTGGAACCCTCTGCACTGGGAACATGACTGAGGCCTGATACTGGAACCCCGTGGCATGGGAACATTTCATTGGTTTGATTCTGGAATCCTGTTTCCTGGGAACATGACTGAGGTTTGATTGTTGAACCTTGTGGCCTGGCAACATGAATGAGGTTTGATGGTGGAAACCTGTGGCCTGGCAAGATGACTTAGGTTTAATTGTGGAACCCTCTGGCCTGGGAACATGACTGAGGCTTGATGGTGGAACCGTGGCCTGGCAATAGGACTGAGGTTTTATTGTGGAACCCTCTGGCCTGGGAATATGACTGAGGTTTAATTGTGGAACCCTGTTCCCTGGGAAAATGACTGGAATTTTATTTTTGAAACCTGTGTCCAGGGAACATGACTGAGGTTTTATTCTGGGATCCTGGGTTCTGGGAACACAACTGAGGTTTGATTCTGGAACCATGTGGCCTGGGAATATGACTGAGGTTTGATTCTGGAAACCATTGGCCTGGGAACATGACTGATGTTAGATTGTGGCATCCTGTGGCCTTGGAAAATAATATCGGTTTGGATTATGGTAACCTGTTGCCTGTGAACATGAAATCGGTTTGATTCTGGAAATCTGTGGCCTGGGAATATGACTGAGGTTTGATTCTGGATCCCTGTGGCCTGGGAACATGACTGAGGCGTGATTCTGGAAACCTGTGGCCTGGGAACATGACATCTGTTTAGATTGTGGAATACTGTGCAACGGGAAACTGACTGAGCCGTGGTTCTGGAATCCTGTGGAATGGGAACATGACTGAGGTTTTATTCTGCAACCCTGTAGCCTGGGAACATAACGGAGGATTGATTCTGGAACCCTGTGGCCTGGGAACATGACATCGGTGGATTCTGGAACCCTTTGCCCTGGGAACATGAGAACGGTTTGAATCTGGAACCCTGTGGCCTGGGAACATGACTGAGGTTTCTTTCTGGAAGCCTGTTCCCTGGGAACATTACTGAGGTTTGATTCTGGACACCTGTGTCCTGGGAACATGACTGAGGTTTGATTGTTGAAAGCTGTGGCCTGCGAACATGACTGAGGTTTCATTCTGGAACCATGTGTCCTGGGAACATGACTGAGGTTTGATGCTGGAAACCTGTGCCCTGTGAAAATGTCTGAGGTTTCATCGTGGAAACATGTGGCCTGGGATCATGACTGAGGTTTGATGGTGGAACACTCTGGCCTGGCAAAATGACTGAGGCTTAATTCTGGAACCCTGTGTCCTGGGCACTTGCCTGAGGTTTGATGGCAGAAACCTGTGGTCTGGCAACATGACTGAGGTTTGATTGTGGAACCCTATGCCCTGGAAACATGACTGTGGCCTGGTACTGGAAACTCATGGCCTGGGAACTTGACATTGGTTTGATTCTGGAACCCTGTGTCTAGGGAACATGATTGAGGTTTGATGGAGGAACCCTGTGGCCTGGGAACATGACTGAGGTTTGAAGGTGGTACCCTGTGGCCTGGCAACATGACTGAGGCTTGATTCTGGAACCCTGTGGCCTGGGAACTTGACTGAGGTTTGATGGTTGAACCCTGTGCACTGGGAACATGACTGAGGCCTGATACTGGAACCTCGTGGCGTGGGAACATGCCATTGGTTTGATTCTTGAACCCTGTTTCCTGTGAACATGACTGAGGTTTGATGGTTGAACACTGTGGCCTGGCAACATGACTGAGGTTTGAGGGTGGAACCCTTTTGCCTGGAAAGATGACTTAAGTTTGATTGAGGAACACTCTGGCCTGGGAACATGACTGAGGCTTGATGGTGGAACCGTGGCCTGGCAATAGGACTGAGGTTTGATTGTGGAACCCTCTGTCCTGGGAATATGACTGAGGTTTAATTGTGGAACCCTTTGGCCTGGGAACATGACTGGGATTTTATTTTTGAAATCTGTGTCCAGGGAACATGACTGAGGTTTTATTCTGGAACCCTGCGTCCTGGGAACACAACTGAGGTTTGATTCTGGAACCATGTGGCCTGGGAATATGACTGAGGTTTGATTCTGAAAGCTGACAAAAATCCCAACTTAGGCACTGACAATGTCCGTAACTAAGACCCTGACACTATTCCCATCTCAGCCACTGACACTGTCTCTAACTATGGCCCTGACACTACTCCCAATGCAAGCACTGGCGCTGTCCCTAACTAAGGCACTGGCACTACTCCCAACTCGCCCTGGCTCTGTCCCTACCTAAGGCTCTGACACTACTCCCATTTCAGGCAATGACAGTGTCCGTAACTGAGGCAATGATACTACTCCCAACTCAAGCACTAAGGCTCTGGATCATTGTGATGACAAGCGCCATGGAGCATTGTGATGACAAGGGCCATGGAGAATTGTGATGACGGGTCCTGGAGCATTGTGGTGACAAGGGCCATGGAGCATTTTGATGACAGGGGTCATGGGGCATTGTGATGAAAGTGGTCATGGAGCATTGTGATTAAAGTGGTCATGGAACATTGTGATAAAAGTGGTCATGTAGCATTGTGATGAAAAGTGCTATGGAGCATTGGGATGACAGGGGTCATGGAGCATTGTGATGACAAATGCGTGGAGATTTGTGATGACGAGGACCATGGGGCATTGAGATTATAAGGATGACGCAGCATTGTGATGACAAGGGCCATGGAGCATTGTGATGACAGGGCTCATGTGGCATTATGATGACACTGGTCATGGAGCAATGTGATGAACGTTGTCATGGAGCACTGTGATTACAGGGGCCATGGAGAATTGTGATGACAAAGGCCGGGGAACATTGTGATGACAGGTGTCATGGAGCATTGTGCTGAAAACGGACCTGGAGCATTGTGATGAAAGGGGTCATGGCTCATTGTGATGACTGGGGGCCTGGAACATTGTGATGATAAGGGCATGGAGCATTGTGATGACAATGGCATGGAGCATTGCGATGACAAAGTCATGGAGCATTGTGATGACAGGGGTTATGGAGCATTGTGATGACAAGGGCATGGAGCATTGTGATGACAGTGGTCATGGAACATTGTGACGATAAGGGCATCGAGCCGAGTTAGGGACAGTCTAGCGGCCTTGGGACTAAATTCAGTGCCTGAATTAGGCACAGCATAAGGTCTTTAGTTAGCATAAGAGGTAGGACATTAGCTCGGGACAGGGTTAGGGTAAAGGCTTGGAATCGTGTCAGCAAATGACCTAAGGATAGTGTGAAGACCTTTGTTACTGAGACTCTCAGGGACTTATTCAGAAGCAGTGTTAGGGCTTCAGGTCGGGACAGCATCAGGGCCTGACTTAGGGAGAGCGACAGGGCCTGAGTGAGGCCTAATGTCAGGCCCTTAGCTGGGGACACTGTCAGGGAATGACTTAGGAGCAGCATCAGTGCCTTTGTTGGATCAGCTTTAGGTTCTTAGTTAAAGACATGACCGGAGCCCTAGTTAGTCACAGCGTCAAGGCCTCAGTTAGGGAAAGCTTCAGGGTCTGAGTTACAGACAGCCTCATGTCTTCACTTAAAGACAGCGACAGGGCTTTCTTAGGGACAGTGTCAGGACCTTGGTTAGAAATGAGTCAGGATATTAGCTCAGGAGAGTGTCAGGATTTTAGTCATTGCTGGCAGTAGGGCCTATATTAAGGACAGATTCCGGGCCTTTGTTAGATTCAGTGTCATGGCCTTAGTTAGGAGTAGTCAGGGCCTTAGTTAGGGAGAGCATTAGGGTTTCAGTTAGCATAAGGTGCAGGAGATTATCTCGGGACAGAGTCAGGTTCCAGGCCAGAGACAGTGAAAGGAAATGACCAAGGGATAACGAGAAGACCTTAGTTATTGAGAGCATCAGGGCCTTAGTTAGCAGCAGCGTGAGCACCTTAATCAGGACCAGTGCTAGGGCTTGATGTATGGACAGCATCAGAGCCTAACTAAGGTACAGCAACAGGGCCGAAGTGAGGCCTATCTTTAGGGCCTGAGTAAGGGACAGTATCAGGGCATGACTTAGGAGCAGCATAAAGGCCTCTGTAGGATCAGCATTAGGGTCTTGGTTAAAGCTATTATCAGGGCCTCCGTTAGGGATAGCCTCAAGGCCTCACTTAGGGACAGCATCAGGGCTTACTTTGGGAAAGTTTCAGGACCTTGGTAAGACATGGGTCAGGCTATTAGCTCAGGATAATATCAGGTGTTCAGATATTGACGGCAGCAGGGCCTTAGTTAGAGGCAGTGTCAGCGCCTAAGTTAGGACTAGCATCAGAGCCTTTGTTAGGTACAGTGTCAGTGACTGAGTTAGGTGTAGTGTCAGAGCCTTAGTTAGGGACAGTGTCAGGGCCTGCATTAGGACGAGCCTCCAGGCCTCAGTTAGGGACAGGTTCACGGCCTCGGACCTAAATTCAGGGCCTCATTTAGGGACAGAATCAGGGATTTAGCTAGCATAAGGGGATCTACAGCTGAAAGCAACCTGAGCACCACCACAAGCAGATGCACAAGTGAACCATGCACGCTCCTATGAAGGAATATTCCACAGCAGTTGAGTACATTTTGTTTAAAGTTAGTAACACTATAAAAATTATGTTTTGAAGAAAACTATATTCAGAAGATGAAAGAATCTCGTTCTAAAGAATCTCTTTAGCTCATCTCGACATTAGCTAAAGAGAAGGTTGGGTTAAGGTCTAGGGAGAGTGTCAGGAAATGACCTAGGGATAGTGTCAAGACCTTAGTTACTTAGCACATCAGGACCTAATTTAGGAGCAGTGAGTGTCAGGGCTTCGGGTAGGAACAGCGTCAGAGCCTGACTTAGGGAGTGGGACAGGGCCTGAGTGAGGCCTAGCGTCAGGGCCTTAGCTAGAGACAGTGTCAGGGCATGACTTAGGAGCAGCATAAGAGCCACGGTAGGATCAGCCTCAGGGGCTATGTTACAGATATTATCAGGGCCTCTGTTAGGGACAGCCTCAAGGCCTCACTTAGAGACAGCATCAGGGCTTCCTTAGGGACAGTTTCAGGACCTTGGTAAGAGATGGGTCAAGAAATTAGCTCAGGATAGTGTCAGGACGTTAGATATTGACGGCAGCAGGGCCTTAGTTAGGGACAGTGTCAGGCCCTGAATTAGGACGAACATCGAGGCCTTAGGTACGGACAGGGTCACAGCCTCGAGAGTAATTTTAGGCCCTTAGTTAAGGACAGCAGCAGGGCTGTAGTTAGTATAAGAGGCACGACATTTGCTAGGGCCAGGGTCAGGTTACGGTCTAGAGATAGTGTCAGGAAAGGACCTAAGCATAGTGTCAAAACCTTAGTTACTGAGAGTATCAGATCCTTATTTAGAACCAGTGTCAGGGCTTCAGGTAGGGACAGCATCAGAGCCTGACTTAGGGAGAGCGTTAGGGCCTGAGTGAGGCCTAGCGTCAGGCCCTTAGATGAGGACAATGTCAGGGCATGACTTAGGAACAGCATCAGCTCCTCTGTTGGATCGACTTTAGCGTCTTAGATACAGACATCATCAGGTCCTCAGTTAGTCACAGCGTGAAGGCCTCAGTTAGGGAAAGCTTCAGGGCCTGAGTTAGGGACAGCCTCAGTTCTTAACTTAGGGACAGTGATAGGGCTTTCTTAGGGACAGTGTCAGGACCTTGGTTAGAAATATGTCAGGATATTAACTCAGGCTAGTGTCCAGTTTTTAGCTGTTGCTGACAGCAGGGCCTATATTAGGGGCAAATTCTGAGCCTTACTTAGAGACAGTGTCAGGGCCTGAGTTAGGACTAGCATCACAGCCCTTGTAAAGTACAGTGTCAGGGACTGAGTTAGGTGTAGTGTCAGGGCTTTAGTTAGGGACAGTGTCAGCGCCTCAGTTAGGATGATCCTCCAAACTTCAGTTAGGGACAGGTTCACGGCCTCAGGACTAATTTCAGGCTCTTAGTTAGAGACAACGTCAGGGATTTAGTTAGCATAAGAGGTTCGACAATAGCTAAAGACAAGTTTAGGTTAAGATCTAGGGAGAGTGTCAGGAAATGACCTAGGGATAGTGTCAAGACCATAGCTAATTAGAGCATCAGTGCCTAATTTAGGCCCAGTGTCAGGGCTTCAGGTAGGGATAGAATCTTAGCCTGACTTAGGGAGAGCGACAGGGCCTGAGTGATGCCTAGAGTCAGGGCCTTAGCTACGGACAGCGTCAGGGCATGACATAGGATCAGCATAAGGTTCTCTGTAGGGTCAACATTAGGGTCTTAGTTAAAGACATGATCAGGGTCTGAGTTAGTCACAGCATCAAGGCCTGAGTTAGTTAGGGAAAGCTTCAGGGCCTCACTTAGGGACAGCGTCAGGGTTTACTGTGGGACAGTTTCAGGACCTTGGTAAGACATGGGTCAGGTTATTAGCTCCGGATAATGTCAGGACTTTAGATGTTGATGGCAGCAGCCCTTAGTTAGAGACAGTGTCAGGCCCTGAGTTACGACTAGCATCAGAGCCTTTGTTAGATACAATGTACGGGACTGAATTAGGAGTAGAGTCAGGGCCTTCGTTAGTGACAGTGTCAGGGCCTGACTTCGGGAGAGCGACAGGGCCTGAGTGAGGCCTAGCGTCAGGCCCTTTGCTGGGCCCACTGTCAGGGCATGACTTTGGAGCAGCATCAGCGTCTTTGCTGGATCAGCATTAAGGTCTTCGTTAGGTACATGATCAGGGCCTGAATTAGTCACAGCTTCAAGGTTTCAGTTAAGGAAAGCTTCAGGGCCTGAGTTAGGGACAGCCTCAGGTCTTCACTTAGGGACAGCGTCAGGGCTTACTTTGGGACAGTTTCAGGACCTTGGAAAGCCATAGGTCAGGATATTAGCTCAGGATAATGTCAGGACTTTTGATAGTGATGGCAGCAGGGCCTTAGTTACAGACGGTTTAGGGCCTGAGTTAGGCCTAGCATCAGAGACTTTGTTAGGTACAGTGTAAGGGACTGAGTTAGCAGTAGTGTCAGGGCCTTGCTTAGGGACTGTGTCAGGGTCTGATTTAGGTGTACTGTCTGAGACCTAGTTAGGGACAGTGCTAGGGCCTGAGTTAGGATTAGTGTCAAGGCCTTATTTAGGACCAATTTCAGGGCCTTAGTTTGGACTAGCATCAGAGTCATTGTTAGGAATCGTATGAGGGCCTGAGTTAGGCATACTATCAGGGCCTTAGTTAGGGACAGTTTTAGGGCCTGAGTTAGGATTAGTGTCAAGGCCTTATTTAGGACCAATTTTAGGGCTTTAGTTTGGACTAGCAACAAAGCCTTTGTTAGGTATCATGTCGGGGCCTCAGTTAGGTGTAGTGTCAGGGCCATTGTTAGGGACAGTATCAGGGCCTGACTTAGGAGAAGTTCAGGGCCTTAGCCAGGGAAAGTGTCAGGGCCTTAGTTAGGGACATTATCAGGGCCTGAATTAGCAGTAGTGTCAAAAGTCCTTAGTGAGGACATTAAGGAGTCAGTCAGGACTCAGGACCTGACACTGTTCTTAAATAAGGCCCTGACATCACCTGTAACACAGGTCCTGATCTCATTCCTATCATAGGCGCTGATGTTGGACTTAACTAAGGCCCTGACACTGGTCCTAACTAAAGCTGTGACACTACTCCTAACTCAGGCCCTGACACTGTCCCTAACAAAGCCTGTGACACTACTCCTAAATCAGGCACTGACACTGTCCGTAACTAGGCCCTGACATACACCTAACTCAGGCCCTGACACTGTCTCTAACTAAGGCCCTGATACTACTCCAAACTCAGCACTGACACTGTCACTAACTAAGGCCCTGACGCTATTCATAGCTCACGCCCTAACACAACTCCTAAGTCATGCCCTGACAATGTCCCTAACTAAGGCCCTGACACTATTCCTAACTCAGGCGCTGACACAATACTTAAGGAAGGCCGTGACATTACTCCTAACTCAGGCCCTGAAAAGGTCCCTAACTAAGGCCGACACAACTCCTAACTCAGGCACTAACACTGTCCCTAAATAAGGCCCTGAAACTATTCCTAACTGAGGCGCTGATACAATACCTAACGAAGGCACTGATGCTCCTCCTAACTAAGGCCCTGACACTACTCCTATCTCAAGCAATGACACTGTCCCTAACTTAGGCCCTGACTCTACTCCTGACTCAGGCACTGACACTGGCCCTAACTTAGGCCCTGACACTACTCCTAACTAAGCAACTGACACTGTCCCTAACTAAGGCCCGGACACTACTCCTTACTCAGGCACTGACAATGTCACTAACTAAGGCCGTGACACTACTCCCAAAACAGGCACTGAGACTGTCCCTAAATATGCCCTGACAGTACTCCGAACTCAGGCACTGACACTGTCCTTAACTAAGGCCCTGATACTACTTCCACCTCAGGCACTGACACTCTCCCTAAGTAAGCCCTGACATTACTCCCAATTCCGGCATTGACACTTTCGCTAACTAAGGCCCTGAAACTACTAACAACTCAGGCCCTTACACTGTTACTAACTACCGGTCTCAGACTACTCCTAACTCAGGCCCTGGCACTGTCCATAACTTAGGCTCTGGCACTATTCCTAACTCAGACACTGACGCTATCCCTTAACTAAGGGTCTGACACTCCTCCCAACTCAGACACTGACACTCTCCCTAACAAAGGCCTTGACACTACTCTTAACTAATACCCTGACACTGTCCCTAACAAAGACCCTGACACTATTCCCACCTCAGGCGCTGTCACTCTCCGTAACTAAGACCGTGACACTACTCCCATCTCAGCCACTGATATTGTCCCTAAGGCCCTGACACTACCTCCAACTCAGGCACTGACACTATCCCTAACTACAGCCCTGACACTTCTCCTAACTCAGGCACTGACACTGTCCCTTACTAATATCCTGACACAACTCCCAACTCAGGCACTGACTTTGTTCCTAACAAAGGCCGTGACACTAATCCCAACATAGGCACTGAGACTGTCCCGAAATACGCCCTGACAGTACTCCCAACTCAGGCACTGACACTGTCCCTAACTAAGGCCCTGACACTACTCCCAAACTAGGCACTGACATTGTCCCTAACTAAGGCCTTGACGTTACTCTCAACTCAGGCACTAACACTGTCCCTAACTAAGGACTTGACACTACTCTTAACTCAGGCCCTGGCACAGTCCCTAACAAAGGCCTGCCACTACCCCCAACTCTGGCACTGAGAGTGTCCCTAACTACGGCCATCACACTACTCCTAACTCAGGCACTGACGCTGTCCCTAACTAAGGCTCTGACACTACTCCCAACACAGGCATTGACACTGTCCCTAACTAAGGCCCTCACACTACTACTTACTTAGGCACTGACACGCTACCTAACTAAGGCCCTGAGACTACTTCTACCTCAGACCCTGACACTGCCCCTAACGAAGGGCCTGATACTACTCCCAACACAGGCACTGACACTCTCCCTAACTAAGGCCTTGACACTACTTTTAACTCATGCCCTGATGCTGTCCCCAAAAAAGACCCTGAGACTATTCCCAACTCAGGCACTGACACTCTCCCTAACTAAGACCCTGACACCACTCCCATCTCAGCCACTGACACTGTCCCTAATGCCCTGACACTACTTCCAACTCAGGCACTGACACTGTCCCTAACTAGGCCCTGACACTACTCCCAACTCAGGCACTGACACTGTCCCTAACTAAGGCCCTGACATAACTCCCAACTCTGGCACTGACATTTTCTCTAAGGCCCTGTAACTACTCACAACTCAGGCCCTGACACTGTTCCTAACTACCAGTCTCAGACTACTCCTAACTTAGGCCCTGACACTATTCCTAACACAATCACTGACACTGTCCCTAACTAAGGTCCTGACACGATTCCTAAGTCAGACCCTGACACTGTTCATAACTTAGGCCATGTCACTACTCCCAACTCAGGCACTGATGCTGTTCCTAACTAAGGGTCTGACACTACTCCAAACTGAGACACTGACACACTTCCAAATTAAGGCCTTGACACTACTCTTAACTCAGGCCCTGACACTGTCCATAATAAAGACCCTGACAAAAATCCCAACTTAGGCACTGACAATGTCCGTAACCAAGGCCCTGACACTATTCCCATCTGAGCCACTGACACTGTCCCTAACTATGGCCCTGACACTACTCCCAATGCAAGCACTGGCGCTGTCCCTAACTAAGGCACTGGCACTACTCCCAACTCGCCCTGGCTCTGTCCCTAACTAAGGCTCTGACACTACTCCCATTTCAGGCAATGACAGTGTCCCTAACTGAGGCAATGATACTACTCCCAACTCAAGCACTAAGGCTCTAGATCATTGTGATGACAAGCGCCATGGAGCATTGTGATGACAAGGGCCATGGAGAATTGTGATGACGGGTCCTGGAGCATTGTGGTGACAAGGGCCATGGAGCATTTTGATGACAGGGGTCATGGGGCATTGTGATGAAAGTGGTCATGGAGCATTGTGATTAAAGTGGTCATGGAACATTGTGATAAAAGTGGTCATGGAGCTTTGTGATTAAAGTGGTCATGGAACGTTGTGATAAAAGTGGTCACGTAGCATTGTGATGAAAAGTGCTATGGAGCATTGGGATGACAGGGGTCATGGAGCATTGTGATGACAAATGCGTGGAGATTTGTGATGACGAGGACCATGGAGCATTGAGATTATAAGGATGATGCAGCATTGTGATGACAGGGGCCATGGAGCATTTTAATGACAAGGGACATGGAGCGTTGTGATGACAGAGGTCATGGAGCATTGTGGTGACCAGCGGCATGGAGCATTGTGAAGAAAGGGGTACTGTAACATTTTGATGAAAGGGTCAAGGAGCATTTTGATTACAAGGATCATGGAGCATTGTGATGACAAGGGCCATGGAGCATTGTGATGACAGGGCTCATGTGGCATTATGATAACAGTGGTCATGGAGCAATGTGATGAACGTTGTCATAGAGCACTGTGATTACAGGGGCCATGGAGAATTGTGATGACAAAGGCCAGGGAACATTGTGATGACAGGGGTCATGGAGCATTGTGCTGAAAACGGACCTGGAGCATTGTGATGAAAGGGGTCATGGCTCATTGTGATGACTGGGGGCCTGGAACATTGTGATGACAGGGGTCACGGGGCATTGTGATGACAAGGGCCATGGAACATTTTGATGATAGTGGTCATATGGCATTTTGAATGACAGGGGCCATGAAGCATTGTGATGACAAGAGTCAAGGAGACTTGTGATGACAGGGGGCATGGAGCTTTGTGATTTCACAGGCATGTAGCATTTTAGACAAGGCTCATGGAGCATTGGGATGACAGGGGTCATGGAGCATTGTGATGATAAGGGCATGGAGCATTGTGATGACAATGGCATGGAGCATTGCGATGACAAAGTCATGGAGCATTGTGATGACAGGGGTTATGGAGCATTGTGATGACAAGGGCGTGGAGCATTGTGATGACAGTGGTCATGGAACATTGTGACGATAAGGGCCTCGAGCCAAGTTAGGGACAGTCTAGCGGCCTTGGGACTAAATTCAGTGCCTGAATTAGGCACAGCATAAGGTCTTTAGTTAGCATAAGAGGTAGGACATTAGCTCGGGACAGGGTTAGGGTAAAGGCTTGGAATCGTGTCAGGAAATGACCTAAGGATAGTGTGAAGACCTTTGTTACTGAGACTCTCAGGGACTTATTCAGAAGCAGTGTTAGGGCTTCAGGTCGGGACAGCATCAGGGCCTGACTTAGGGAGAGCGACAGGGACTGAGTGAGGCCTAATGTCAGGCCCTTAGCTGGGGACACTGTCAGGGAATGACTTAGGAGCAGCATCAGTGCCTTTGTTGGATCAGCTTTAGGTTCTTAGTTAAAGACATGACCGGAGCCCTAGTTAGTCACAGCGTCAAGGCCTCAGTTAGGGAAAGCTTCAGGGTCTGAGTTACAGACAGCCTCATGTCTTCACTTAAAGACAGCGACAGGGCTTTCTTAGGGACAGTGTCAGGACCTTGGTTAGAAATGAGTCAGGATATTAGCTCAGGAGAGTGTCAGGATTTTAGTCATTGCTGGCAGTAGGGCCTATATTAAGGACAGATTCCGGGCCTTTGTTAGATTCAGTGTCATGGCCTTAGTTAGGAGTAGTCAGGGCCTTAGTTAGGGAGAGCATTAGGGTTTCAGTTAGCATAAGGTGCAGGAGATTATCTCGGGACAGAGTCAGGTTCCAGTCCAGAGACAGTGAAAGGAAATGACCAAGGGATAATGAGAAGACCTTAGTTATTGAGAGCATCAGGGCCTTAGTTAGCAGCAGCGTGAGCACCTTAATCAGGACCAGTGCCAGGGCTTGATGTATGGACAGCATCAGAGCCTAACTAAGGTACAGCAACAGGGCCTAAGTGAGGCCTATCTTTAGGGCCTGAGTAAGGGACAGTATCAGGGCATGACTTAGGAGCAGCATAAAGGCCTCTGTAGGATCAGCATTAGGGTCTTGGTTAAAGCTATTATCAGGGCCTCCGTTAGGGATAGCCTCAAGGCCTCACTTAGGGACAGCATCAGGGCTTACTTTGGGAAAGTTTCAGGACCTTGGTAAGACATGGGTCAGGCTATTAGCTCAGGATAATATCAGGTGTTCAGATATTGACGGCAGCAGGGCCTTAGTTAGAGGCAGTGTCAGCGCCTAAGTTAGGACTAGCATCAGAGCCTTTGTTAGGTACAGTGTCAGTGACTGAGTTAGGTGTAGTGTCAGAGCCTTAGTTAGGGACAGTGTCAGGGCCTGCATTAGGACGAGCCTCCAGGCCTCAGTTAGGGACAGGTTCATGGCCTCGGACCTAAATTCAGGGCCTCATTTAGGGACAGAATCAGGGATTTAGCTAGCATAAGGGGATCTACAGCTGAAAGCAACCTGAGCACCACCACAAGCAGATGCACAAGTGAACCATGCACGCTCCTATGAAGGAATATTCCACAGCAGTTGAGTACATTTTGTTTAAAGTTAGTAACACTATAAAAATTATGTTTTGAAGAAAACTATATTCAGAAGATGAAAGAATCTCGTTCTAAAGAATCTCTTTAGCTCATCTCGACATTAGCTAAAGAGAAGGTTGGGTTAAGGTCTAGGGAGAGTGTCAGGAAATGACCTAGGGATAGTGTCAAGACCTTAGTTACTTAGCACATCAGGACCTAATTTAGGAGCAGTGAGTGTCAGGGCTTCGGGTAGGAACAGCGTCAGAGCCTGACTTAGGGAGTGGGACAGGGCCTGAGTGAGGCCTAGCGTCAGGGCCTTAGCTAGAGACAGTGTCAGGGCATGACTTAGGAGCAGCATAAGAGCCACGGTAGGATCAGCCTCAGGGGCTATGTTACAGATATTATCAGGGCCTCTGTTAGGGACAGCCTCAAGGCCTCACTTAGAGACAGCATCAGGGCTGCCTTAGGGACAGTTTCAGGACCTTGGTAAGAGATGGGTCAAGAAATTAGCTCAGGATAGTGTCAGGACGTTAGATATTGATGGCAGCAGGGCCTTAGTTAGGGACAGTGTCAGGCCCTGAATTAGGACAAACATCGAGGCCTTAGGTACGGACAGGGTCACAGCCTCGAGAGTAATTTTAGGCCCTTAGTTAAGGACAGCAGCAGGGCTGTAGTTAGCATAAGAGGCACGACATTTGCTAGGGACAGGGTCAGGTTACGGTCTAGGGATATTGTCAGGAAAGGACCTAAGCATAGTGTCAAAACCTTAGTTACTGAGAGTATCAGATCCTTATTTAGAACCAGTGTCAGGGCTTCAGGTAGGGACAGCATCAGAGCCTGACTTAGGGAGAGCGACAGGGCCTGAGTGAGGCCTAACCTCAGGCCCTTAGATGAGGACAATGTCAGGGCATGACTTAGGAACAGCATCAGCTCCTCTGTTGGATCGACTTTAGCGTCTTAGATACAGACATCATCAGGTCCTCAGTTAGTCACAGCGTGAAGGCCTCAGTTAGGGAAAGCTTCAGGGCCTGAGTTAGGGACAGCCTCAGTTCTTAACTTAGGGACAGTGATAAGGCTTTCTTAGGGACAGTGTCAGGACCTTGGTTAGAAATATGTCAGGATATTAACTCAGGCTAGTGTCCAGTTTTTAGCTGTTGCTGACAGCAGGGCCTATATTAGGGGCAAATTCTGAGCCTTACTTAGAGACAGTGTCAGGGCCTGAGTTAGGACTAGCATCACAGCCCTTGTAAAGTACAGTGTCAGGGACTGAGTTAGGTGTAGTGTCAGGGCTTTAGTTAGGGACAGTGTCAGCGCCTCAGTTAGGATGATCCTCCAAACTCCAGTTACGGACAGGTTGACGGCCTCAGGACTAATTTCAGGCTCTTAGTTAGAGACAATGTCAGGGATTTAGTTAGCATAAGAGGTTCGACAATAGCTAAAGACAAGTTTAGGTTAAGATCTAGGGATAGTGTCAGGAAATGACCTAGGGATTCTGTCAAGACCATAACTAATTAGAGCATCAGTCCCTAATTTAGGCCCAGGGATAGAATCTTAGCCTGACTTAGGGAGAGCAACAGGGCCTGAGTGATGCCTAGAGTCAGGGCCTTAGCTACGGACAGCGTCAGGGCATGACATAGGATCAGCATAAGGTTCTCTGTAGGGTCAGCATTAGGGTCTTAGTTTAAGACATTATCAGGACCTCTGTGAGGGACAGCCTCAGGGCCTCACTTAGGGACAGTGTCAGGGCTAACTTTGGGAGAGTTTCAGGACCTTGGTAAGACATGGGTCAGGATATTAGCTCAGGATAATGTCAGGACTTTAGATATTGATCGTAGCAGGGCCTAAGTTAGGGACAGTGTGAAGGCGTTAGTTAGGAGTAGCGGGCCTCTGATAGTTCCACTGTCAGGTCCACAGTTGACAATCGTGTTAGGGCCTTAGTTAGGGACAGTGTCAGGGCCGGATGTAGGGCGAGCATCTAGGCCTTAGTTCGGGACAGTTTCATGGTCTTGGGACTAAATTCAGTGCCTGAGGTAGGCACAGCCTAAGGGCTTCAGTTAGCATAAGAGGCAGGACATTAGCTAGTGACCGTGTCAGTTTAACATCTAGGGATAGTGTCAGGAAATGACCTAAGGATAGTGTGAAGACCTTTGTTACTGAGACTCTCAGGGCCTTATTCAGAACCAGTGTTAGGGCTTCAGGTAGGGACAGCATCAGAACCTGACTTAGGGAGAGCGATAGGGTCTGCGTGAGGCCTAGCATCAGACACTTAGTGGGGGACACTGTCAGGGCATGACTTAGGAGCAGCATTAGGGCCTCTGCTGTATCAGCCTTAGGGTCTTAGTTAAAGACTTGATCAGGGTCAGTGTTAGTCACAGCATCAAGGCCTGATTTAGTTAGGGAAAGCTTCAGGGCCTCACTTAAGGACAGCGTCAGGGCTTATTTTGGGAAACTTTCAGGACCTTGCTAAGACATGGGTCAGGTTATTGTCTCCGGATAATGTCAGGTCTTTAGATGTTGATGGCAGCAGCCCTTAGTTAGAGACAGTGTCAGGCCCTGAGTTACGACTAGCATCAGAACCTTCGTTAGGTACAATGTGCGGGACTGATTTGGGAGTAGAGTCATGGCCTTAGTTAGTGACAGTGTCAGGGCCTGACTTAGGGAAAGGGACATGGCTTGAGTGAGGCCTAGCCTCAGGCCCTTAGCTGGGCACACTGTCAGGGCATGACTTTGGAGTAGCATCAATTTCTTTGCTGGATCAGCATTAAGATCTTCATTAGACATATGACCAGGGCCTGAGTTAGTCTCAGCTTCAAGGCTTCGGTTAACTTCAGGGCCTGAGTTAGGGACAGCCTCAGGTCTTCACTTAGGGACAGCGTCAGGGCTTAATTTGGGACAGTTTCAGGACCTTGGAAAGACATAGGTCAGGATATTAGCTCAGGACAATGTCAGGACTTTGGATACTGATGGCAGTAGGTCCTTAGTTACAGACAGTTTCAGGGCCTGAGTTAAGCCTAGCATCAGAGACATTGTTAGGTACAGTGTAAGGTACTGAGTTAGGAGTAGTGTCAGGGCCTTGCTTAGGGACAGTGTCAGGTTCTGAGTTTGGTTTACTGTCAGGGACCTAGTTAGGGACAGTGCTAGGGCCTGAGTTAAGATTAGTGTCAAGGCCTTGTTTAGGACCAATTTCAGGGCCTTAGTTTGGACTAGCAACAGAGCCTTTGTTAGGTATCATGTCAGGGTCTATGTTAGGTGTAGTTTCAAGGTCATTGTTAGGGATAGTATCAGGGCGTGACTTAGGAGAAGTTCAGGGCCTTAGCCAGGGAAAATGTCAGGGCCTTAGTTAAGGACATTATCAGGGCCTGAATTAACAGTAGTGTCAAAAGTCCTTAGTGAGGAGAGTAAGGAGTAATTCATGATTCAGGCCCTGAAACTGTCCTTAACTAAGGCCCTGACACTATTCGTAACACAGGCTCTGATCTGATTCCTATCATAGGCCCTGATGGAGGTCTTAACTAAGGCCCTGACACTGGCCTTAACTAAAGCTGTGACACTACTGTTAAGTCAGGCTTTGACACTGTCCCTATAAAAGCCTCTGACACTTCTCTTAACTCAGGCACTGACACTGTCCCTGAATAAGGCCCTGACAATATTCCTAACTCAGGCCCTGACACTGTCCCTAACTAAGGCCCTGATACTACTCCGAACTCAGCACTGACACTGTCCCTAACATAGGCACTGACTCTACTCCTAACTCAGGAACTGACACTGTCACTAACTAAGGCCCTGACACTGTTCATAACTCACGCCCTAACACTACTCCTAAATCATGCCCTGGCAATGTCGCTAACTAAGGCCCTGACACTACTCCTAACTCAGGCGCTAATACAATACCTAAGGAAGGCCCTGACATTACTCCTAACTCAGGCCCTGAAAAGGTCCCTAACTAAGGCCGACACAACTCGTAACTCAGGCACTAACACTGTCCCTAAATAAGACCCTGAAAATATTCCTAACTGAGGCGCTGATGCAATACCTAATGAAGGCACTGATGCTACTGCTAACTAAGGCCCTGACACTACTACTACCCCAGGCCCTGACACTGTCCCTAACTAAGGCCCTGACAGTACTCTTAACTCAACCACTGACACTGTCCCTAACTTAGGTCCTGACTCTACTCCTAACTCAGGCCCTGACACTGTCCCTAAATAAGGCCCTGACACTATTCCTAAATCAGGTACTGACCCTCTCCCTAACTAAGGCCCTGGCATTACTCCTAACTCAGGCACTGATACAATACCTAAGAAAGGCAACAATGCTACTCCTAAATCAGGCACTGACACTGGCCCAAACTAAGACCCTGACTCTATTCCTAACTCAAGCCCTGACATGGTCCCTAACTAAGACCCTGACACTTCTCCTAACACAAGCCCTGACACTGTCCTTAACATAGGTCCTGACACTGCTCCAAACATAGGCCCTTACACTACTCCAAGCTCATGCCCTGACAATGTCCCTAACTAAAGCCCTGACAGTAATCCTAAATGAGGCGCTGATACAATTCCTAATGGAGGCACTGACACTGTCCCAAAATACGGCCCTTACATTACTCTTAACTCAGGAACTGACACTCTCCCTAACTAAGACCCTGACAGTACTATTAACTAAGGCAGTCACACTGTCCCTAACTAAGGCCCTGACACTACTCCTAAATCAGGCACTGACACTGTCCCTATCTAAAGCCCTGACATTATTCCTAACTCAGGTGCCGATCCAATACCTAACGTAGGCACTGGTGCTCCTCCTAACTAAGGCCCTGACACTCTTCCTAAATAAGGCCCTGACAGTCGTCCTAACTCAGGTACTGACAGTGACCCTAACTAGAGCCCTGACACTACTCCTAACTCAGTCCCTGACACTGTCCCTAACTAAGGCCCTGACAATACTCCCAACTCAGGAACTGACACTGTCCCTAACTAAGGCCCTGACACTACTCCCGACAAAGGCACTGACAATGTTCCTAACTAACACCCTGACAGAACTCCGAACATAGGCACTGACACTGTCCCTAAATATTGCAGTGAAACTGCACCAAACATAGGCATTGACACAGTCGCTAATTAGACCCTGACACTACTCTCAAATCAGGCACTGACACTGTCCCTAGCTAAGGCCCTGACACTACTCCCAACTCAGGAACTGACACTGTCCCTAACTAGTGCCTTGACAATACTCCTAACTCAGGCCCTGACACTGTCCCTAAATAAGGCAATGAAACTAATGCCAACTCAGCCACTGACATTTTCCCTAACTAAGACCCAGACACTACTCCCAACTCAGGCACTGACACTCTCCCTAACTGAGGCCCTGACACTACTCCCAACTCAGACACTGAAGTTGTCCCTAAATAAGGTTCTGACACTACTCCCAACTCTGGCAGTGATGCTGTCCATAACTAAGGCCTTGACACTACTCACAACTCAGGCAATGACACTGTCCATAATAAAGACCCTGAAAATAATCCCACCTCAGGCACTGACACTGTTCCTAACTAAAGACCTGTCACTACTCACAACACAGGCAATGGCGCTGTCCCTAACTAAGGCCCTGACACTAATCCCAAGTCAGGCACTGATGCTGTCCTTAACTAAAGCCCTGAGTCTCTTCCCAACTCAGGCACTGACGCTGTCCCTAACTAAGGCTCTGAAACTACTCTAAACTCAGGCACTGACACTGTCCCTAACAAATACCCTGAAACTACTCCCAACTAAGCCACTGACACTGTCCCTAACTACGGCCCTGACACTACTCCCAGCTCAGGCACTGAAACTGTCTCTTACTAAGGTCCTGACACTACTCGTAACTCATGCACTGACATTGTTCCGAACAAAGGCCCTGACACTACTCCCAACATAGGCACTGAGACTGCCCCTAAATACACCCAGACAGTACTCCCAACTCAGGCACTGACACTGTCCCTAACTAAAGCCCTGAAACTACTCCTAACTCACGCCCTGAAATAGTCCCTGACTAAGGCCCTGACACTACTCCCAACTCAGGCACTGACACACTCTCTAACTAAGGCCCTGAGACTACTCCAACCTCAGGCCCGGAAACTGTCCCTAACTAAGGCTCTGACATTGTTCACAACTCCTGCACTGACACACTCCCTAACTAAGGCCTTAACACTACTCTTACCTAAGGCCTTGACACTGTCCCTAACAAAGACCCTGACACTACTCCCAACTCCGGCAGTGACGTTGTTCCTAACTAAGGCCCTGACACTACTCCCAACATAGGCACTGACACTGTCCCTAACAAGGCCCTGGCACTACTCCCAACTCAGGCACTGACACTCTCCCTAACAACGACCTTGACACTACTCTTAACTCAGGCCCTGACATTGTCCCTAATAAAGACTCAGACATTAATCCCATCTCAGCCACTGACACTATCCCTAACTAAGGCCCTGACACTACACCCAACTCAGTCACTGACACTATCCCTAACTAAGACCCTGACACTACTCCCACCTCAGGCACTGACACTGTCCCTTAATAATGCCCTGAAACTACTGCCAACACAGGCACTGACACTATCCCTACCTAAGGCCCAGAGACTACTCCTAACTCATGCCCTGACACTGTCCATAACTTAGGCACTGACACTATTCCTAATTCAGGCACTGACACTGTCCCTAACTAAGGTCCTGAGACTACTCCTTCCTTTGGCCCTGACACTGTCCCTCATTAAGGCCCCAACTCAGGCTCTGACACTGTCGCTAACTATGACCCTGTCACTACTCCCAACTCAGGCACTGACAGTGTCCCTAACTGAGACAATGATACTATTCCCAACTCAGGCAATAAGGCTCTGGATCATTGTGATGAGAAGCACCATGGAGCGTTCTGATGACAAGGATCATAGAGCATTGTGATGACAAGGGCCATGGAGCATTGTGATTACAGGGTTCTTGGGGCATTGTGATGATAGGCGTCATGGAGCATTGTGATGAAAGTGGTCATGGAGCATTGTGATGAAAAGCACCAGGGAGCATTGTGAGGACATGGGCATGGAGCATTCTGATTACAGGGGACAAAAGCATTGTGATGAAAAGGGCAGGGAACATTGTGATGACAGGGGTCATGCATCATTATGATGACAACTGTCATGGAACATTGTGATGAAAGGTGTCATGGAGCATTGTAAAGAAAGGGGCCATGGAGCATTGTGATGACAGGCGTCATGGGGCATTGTGATGACAGTGGGCATGGAGCATTGTGATGAAAGCGGTCATGGAGCATTGTGATGAGAAGTGTCCTAGAACCTTGTGATCACACGGTTCGTGGAGCATTTTGATGACAAGGGGCATGGCAAATTGTGAGGACAGGTGTCATGGGTCATTGTGATGACAGTGGTCATCTATTATTGTGATGAAATATATCATGGACCACTGTGATGACAGGGGCCATGGAATAATGTGATGACAAAGGCTATGGAGCATTGTGATGACAAGTGTCCTGGAACATTGTGATGACATGGTTCATGGAGCATTGTGATGACAAGGGCCATGGCCAATTGTGAAGACAGGTGTCATGGGACATTGTGATGACGGTGGTCATCTAGAATTGTGACGAAAGGTATCATGGAGCATTGTGATGACATGGGTCATGGAGCATTGTGATGACACGGTCATTGAACACTGTGATGACAAAAATTCTGGAGCATTGTGATGACAAGTGTCATGGAACATTGTGCTGACAGTGATCATGGAGCACTGTGATGAGAGGGGACTTGGAACATTGTGATGACAGGCCTCATAGGACATTGTGATGACAGTGGTCATGGAGCATTTTGATGAAATTTGTCATGGAGCACTGTGATTATAGGGGCCATGGAGCATTTTGATGACAGGTTTCATGGAGCATTGTGATGAAAATGGTAATGGACCATCTTGATGACAGTGTTCTGGAACCTTGTGATGACACGTTTCATGGAGCATTGTGATGAAAAGGGCCATGGCGAATTGTGATGACAGGTGTCCTGGTGCATTGTGATGACAGTGGACATCTAGCATTGTGATGAAAGGTATCATGGAGCACTCTGATGACAGGGGCCATGGAGCATTGTGTTGACAAAGGCCATGGAACATTGTGATGACAGGTGTCAAGGGGAATTGTGATTACAGCAAGCTTGCAGCATTGAGAGAAAAATCGTCCTAGAGCATTGTGATGATAGCGGTCACAGAGACTTGCGATTACAGGGATCATGCAGCATTTTGATGACAAGGGTCATGGAGCATTGTGATGACAGGGATCATGGAACATTGTGATGACAAGTTCCATGAAGCATTGTGATGACAAAGGCATGGAGAATTGTGATGACATGGGTCATCGAACATTGTAATGACAGTGGTCCTGGAGCATTGTGTTTACATGGGCATGGAGCATTGTCATGACAAGGGCATGGAACATTTTGATTATAGGCCCAAGGAGCATTGTGCTGAGAAGGCATGGTGCATTGTGATGACAATTGGCATTGAGCATTGTGATGAAAGAGGTACTGGAGCATTGTGAGGGAAAGTTTCATGTTTCATTGTGATGACAGGGGTCATGGAGTAATGTGAAGAAAGGTGTCATGGATCATTTTGATGAGAAGTGTCATGGAATATTGTGCTGACAATGATCATGGAGCATTGTGATGAGAGGGCCCTTGGTTCATTGTGATAACAGGCGTCATGTGGCATTGTGATAAAAGGTATCATAGAGCACAGTGATGACAGGGGACATGGAGCACTGTGCTGAAAGGGGCAATGAAGCATTGTGATGAGAGAAGTCATGGGGGATTCTGATGAAAGTGGTCATGGAGCATTGTGATGAAAGGGATCATGGAGCACTGTTATTACAGGGGCCATGTAGAATATTGATGGCAAAGGCCATGGAGCATTGTGATGACAGGCATCATGGAGCAATTTGATGAAAGTGGTCATGGAGCATTGTGATGAAATGCGCCATGGAACATTCTGAAGACAAGTGTCCTGGAGCATTGTGATGACAAGGGCCATGGCCAATTCTGATGACATGTGTCATGGAGCACTGTGATGACTGTGGTCATCTATCATTATGATGAAAGGTATCACGGAGCACTGTGATGACAGGGGCCATGGAGCATTGTGATGACACGGGGATGGAGCATTATGATGAGAAGTGATCTGGAGCATTGCGATGACAAGGGTATGGAGCATTGTGATTACAGGGGCCAGGGAGCATTGAGATGACAAGGGCAGCAACATTGTGATGACAGCGGTCATGGGTCAATTTGATGATATCTGTCATGGAACATTGTGCTGACAGGGGCCATAGAGCATTGTGATGACAGGTGTCATGTGGCCTTGTGATGACAGTGGTCATAGAACGTTGTGATGAATAGGATCATGGAGTAATGTGATTACAGGGGCCATGGAGCATTGTGAATACATAGGCCATGGAGGATTGTGATGACAGGGGTCAAGGAGCATTGTGATGAAAGTAGTCATGGAGCATTGTGAGGACACGGGCATGGAGCATTATGATGACAAGAGTTCTGGAGCATTTTGATGACAAGAGTATGGAGCATTGTGATTACAGGGGACCAGTAGCATTGTGATTACATGGGCAGTGAATTTTGTGATGACAGGGGTCATGGAGCACTGTGATGACAAGTCTCATGGAACATTGTGATGATAGGGATCATGGATCAGTGTGATGAGAGGGGCCTTGGAGCATAATGATGATAGGCGTCATGGGGTATTGTGATGAGAGTGGTCATAGAGCATTGTGATCAAAGGGATCATGGAGCAATGTGATTACAGGGGCCATGTCACATTGTGAATGCATAGGCCATGGAGCAATGAAATGACAGGGGTCAAGGAGCATTGTGATGTAAGTTGTCATGGAGCATTGTGATGACAAGTGTCCATGAACATTGTGATAACATGGTTTATGGAGCATTGTGATGACAAGTGCCATGGCGAATTGTGATGACAGGTTTCATGGGGCATTGTGATGACAGTGGTCATATAGAATTGTGTTGAAAGGTATCATGGAGGACTCTGATGACGGGGGCCGTGGAGCACTGTGATGAGTGTGGTCATCTAGAATTGTGATGAATTATACCAGGGAGCATTTTGATGACAGGGGTCGTGGAGCACCTCAATTACAGGGGCCATGGAACATTGTGAATACAAAGGTCATGGAGCATTGAGATGACAGGTGTCATGGATCATTGTGATGACAAGGGTCCCGGAACCTCGTGACGAAACGGTTCATGGAACATTGTGATGACAAAGTTCATCAAGCATTGTGATGACAGGGGTCATGGAGCATTGTGATGACAAAGGCCATGGAATATTTTGATGACAAGAATTCTGGAGCACTGTGATGACAAGCGCATGGAGCATTGTGATTATAGGGACCATGGAGCATTATGATGACAAGGGTCTTCGAGCATTGTGATGACAGGGGTCATGGAGCATTGTGATGAAGGGGATCATGGAGCAATATGATTACAGGGGCCATGGAGCATTTTGAATGCATAGGCCATGGAGCACTGTGATGACAGGGGTCATGGAGCCTTGTGATGAGTGTGGTCATAGTTCATTGTGATGATAAGTGTTCAGGAACAGTGTGATGACATGGATCATGGCGCATTGTGATGACAAGGGCCATGGCGAATTGTGATGACAGGTGTCATGGGGCATTGTGATGACAGTGGTCATCTAGAATTGTGATGAAAGGTAACATGGAGCACTGTGATAATAGGGGCCATGGAGCATTGTGATGACAAAGGTCATGGAGCATTGAGATGACAGAGGTCATGGATCATTGTGATGACAAGGGTCCTGGAAACTTGTGATGACACGGTTCAGGGAGCATTGTGATGACAAGGTTCATCAAACATTGTGATGACAGGGGTCATGGAGCATTGTGATGACAAAGGCCATGGAACATTTTGATGACAAGAATTCTGGAGCACTGTGATGACAAGTGCATGGAGCATTGTGATTATAGGGACCATGGGGCATTGTGATGACAGGGGCATGGAGCATTGTGATGACAGAAGTCATAAAATATTGTGATGACAAGGGCCATGGAGAATTGTCATGAAAGGTCTTATCTGGCATTGTGATGAGAGTGGTCATGGAGCATTGTGATAAAAGTTGTCATGAAGCACTGTTATTACAGGGGCCATGTAGAATTTTGATGACAAAGGCCATGGAGCACTGTGATGACAGGCATCATGGAGCAATTTGATGAAAGTGGTCATGGAGCATTGTGATGAAATGCGCCATGGAACATTGTGAAGACAAGTGTCCTGGAGCATTGTTATGACAAGGGCCATGGCCAATTCTGATGACAGGTGCCATGGAGCACTGTGATGACAGTGCTCATCTATCATTATGATGAAAGGTATCATGGAGCACTGTGATGACAGGGGCCATGGAGCATTGTGAGGACACGGGCATGGAGCATTATGATGAGAAGTGATCTGGAGCATTGCGATGACAAGGGTATGGAGCATTGTGATTACAGGGGCCAGGGAGCATTGAGATGACAAGGGCAGGGAACATTGTGATGACAGCGGTCATGGGTCAATATGATGATATCTGTCATGGAACATTGTGCTGACAGGGGCCATAGAGCATTGTGATGACAGGTGTCATGTGGCCTTGTGATGACAGTGGTCATAGAACGTTGTGATGAAAAGGATCATGGAGCAATGTGATTACAGGGGCCATGGAGCATTGTGAATACATAGGCCATGGAGGATTGTGATGACAGGGGTCAAGGAGCATTGTGATGAAAGTGGTCATGGAGCATTGTGAGGACACGGGCATGGAGCATTATGATGACAAGAGTTCTGGAGCATTGTGATGACAAGAGTATGGAGCATTGTGATTACAGGGGACCAGGAGCATTGTGATTACATGGGCAGTGAATATTGTGATGACAGGGGTCATGGAGCACTGTAATAGCAGGGGTGATGGGGCATTGTGATGACAGGGGCATGGAGCATTGTGATGACAGAAGTCATAATATATTGTGATGATAAGGGCCATGGAGCATTGTCATGAAAGGTCTTATCTGGCATTGTGATGAGTGTGGTCATGGAGCATTGTGATAAAAGTTGTCATGAAGCACTGTTATTACAGGGGCCATGTAGAATTTTGATGACAAAGGCCATGGAGCACTGTGATGACAGGCATCATGGAGCAATTTGATGAAAGTGGTCATGGAGCATTGTGATGAAATGCGCCATGGAACATTGTGAAGACAAGAGTCCTGGAGCATTGTTATGACAAGGGCCATGGCCAATTCTGATGACAGGTGTCATGGAGCACTGTGATGACAAGTGTCATGGAACATTGTGATGACAGGGACCATGGAGCATTGTGAAGAGAGGGGCCTTGGAGCATTATGATGATAGGCGTCATGGGGTATTGTGATGAGAGTGGTCATAGAACATTGTGATGAAAGGGATCATGGAGCGATGTGATTACAGGGGCCATGGCACATTGTGAATGCATAGGCCATGGAGCAATGAAATGACAGAGGTCAAGGAGCATTGTGGTGTAAGTTGTCATGGAGCATTGTGATGACAATTGTCCATGAATATTGTGATGACATGGTTTATGGAGCATTGTGATGACAAGTGCCATGGCGAATTGTGATGACAGGTGTCATGGGGCACTGTAATGACAGTGGTCATATAGAATTGTGTTGAAAGGTATCATGGAGGACTCTGATGACAGGGGCCTTGGAGCACTGTGATGAGAGTGGTCATCTAGAAGTGTGATGAAATATAGCAGGGAGCATTTTGATGACAGGGGTCATGGAGCACCGCAATTACAGGGGCCAAGGAGCATTGTGAATACAAAGGTCATAGAGCATTGAGATGACAGGGGTCATGGATCATTGTGATGACAAGTGTCCCGGAACCTCATGACGAAACGGTTCATGGAACATTGTGATGACAAAGTTCATCAAGCATTGTGATGACAGGGGTCATGGAGCATTGTGATGACACAGGCCATGTAATATTTTGATGACAAGAATTCTGGAGCACTGTGATGACAAGCGCATGGAGCATTGTGATTATAGGGACCATGGAGCATTGTGATGACAAGGGTCTTCGAGCATTGTGATGACAGGGGTCATGGAGCATTGTGATGAAGGGGATCATGGAGCAATATGATTACAGGGGCCATGGAGCATTTTGAATGCATAGGCCATGGAGCATTGTGATGACAGGGGTCATGGAGCCTTCTGATGGGTGTGGTCATAGTTCATTGTGATGATAAGTGTCCAGGAACAGTGTGATGACATGGATCATGCAGCATTGTGATGACAAGGGCCATGGCGAATTGTGATGACAGGTGTCATGGGGCATTGTGATGACAGTGGTCATCTAGAATTGTGATGAAAGGTAACATGGAGCACTGTGATAATAGGGGCCATGGAGCATTGTGATGACAAAGGCCCTGGAGCATTCTGATGACAGGTGCCATGCAGCATTGAGATGAAACGGGTCATGGATCATTGTGATGACAGGTGTCATGGAGCATTGTTATGAAAGGGGTCATGGAGCACTGTGATTAAATGGATCCAGGGCCATTGTGATGATAAGAGCATGTATAATTTTGATGACAAGTGGCATACAGACTTGTGATGAATGGGGTACTGGAGCATTGTGAGGAAACGTGCTATGGAGCATTGTGATTATAAGGCATGGAGCATTGTGATAACAAGTGACATGAGCATTGTGATGAAAGAGGTATTGGAGCATTGTGAGGAAAGGGGTCATGGATCATTGTGATTACTCGGATCATGGAGCATTGTGATGACCGTGGTCAGGGAGCATTGTGAAGACAAAGGAATGGAGCATTGTGATGACATGACTTCTGGAGCATTTTGATGACAAGGGCATGGAGAATTGTGATTACAGGGACCATGGTGCATTGTGATGACAACTGCATTCAGCATTGTGATGACAAGGGGCATGGGGCATTGTGATGAAAGGCGAACTGGAGCCTTGTGAAGAAAGGTGTCATGGGTCATTGTGATTACAGCAATCATGGAACTTTGTGATGACAGTGGTCATGGAGTATTGTAATGACAGGGGCAATGGGGCATTGTGATGACAGTGGTCATGGAGCATTGTGATGAAAGGGGTAATGGAGTACTGTGACTACAGGGGCCATGTATAATTGTGATGACAAAGGCCATGGAGCATTGTGATGACAGTTGTCATGGAGCATTGTGATGACTGGTATCATGGAGCATTGTTATGAAGAAGGTCATGGGGCAGTGTAATGACAAGTATCATGGAGCATGTGATGAAAGGAGTCATGGAGCATTGTGATTAAATGGATCATGAGGCATTTTGATGACAAGAGTCATGGAACATTGTGATGACAGGGATCATGAAGCATTGTGATGAGAGGGGCCTTGGAGCATTATGATGATAGGCGTCATGGGGTATTGTGATGACAAGTGTCCATGAACATTGTGATGACATGGTTTATGGAGCATTGTGATGACAAGTGCCATGGCGAATTGTGATGACAGGTTTCATGGGGCATTGTGATGACAGTGGTCATATAGAATTGTGTTGAAAGGTATCATGGAGGACTCTGATGACAGGGGCCCTGGAGCACTGTGATGAGAGTGGTCATCTAGAATTGTGATGAAATATAGCAGGGAGCATTTTGATGACAGGGGTCGTGGAGCACTGCAATTACAGGGGCCATGGAACATTGTGAATACAAAGGTCATGGAGCATTGAGATGACAGGTGTCATGGATCATTGTGATGACAAGGGTCCCGGAACCTCGTGACGAAACGGTTCATGGAACATTGTGATGACAAAGTTCATCAAGCATTGTGATGACAGGGGTCATGGAGCATTGTGATGACAAAGGCCATGGAATATTTTGATGACAAGAATTCTGGAGCACTGTGATGACAAGCGCATGGAGCATTGTGATTATAGGGACCATGGAGCATTATGATGACAAGGGTCTTCGAGCATTGTGATGACAGGGGTCATGGAGCATTGTGATGAAGGGGATCATGGAACAATATGATTACAGGGGCCATGGAGCATTTTGAATGCATAGGCCATGGAGCACTGTGATGACAGGGGTCATGGAGCCTTGTGATGAGTGTGGTCATAGTTCATTGTGATGATTAGTGTCCAGAGACAGTGCGATGACATGGATCATGGAGCATTGTGATGACAAGGGCCATGGCGAATTGTGATGACAGGTGTCATCGGGCATTGTGATGACAGAGATTATCAAGCATTGTGATGAATGGTACCATGGATCTCTGTGATAACAGGGGCCATGGAGCGTTGTGATGACAAAGGCCATGGAGCATTTTGATGAAAATTGTCATGGAGAATTGTGATGAGACGGTCATGGAGCATTATGATGACAACAGTTCTGGAGCATTGCGTTGACAAGGGAATGGAGCATTGTGATTACAGGGTCCATGGAGGATAGTGATGACATCTGTCATGGAACATTGTGCTGACAGGTATAATGTGGCATTGTGATGACAGTGGCCATAGAGCATTGTGATGAAATGAATCATGGAGCAATGTGATTACAGGGACGTTGTAGCATTGCGAATGCATAGGCTATGGAGCATTGTGATGACAGGAGTCGAGGAGCATTGTGATGTAAGTGGTCATGGATCATTGTGATGACAAGTGTCCTGGACCATTGTGATGACACGGGTCATGGAGCATTGTGATGACAAGGGCCATGACGAATTGTGATGACATGTGTCTTGGGGCATTGTGATGACAGTGGTCAAATAGAATTGTGATGAAAGGTATCATGGAGCACTGTGATGACAGGGGCCATGGAACATTGTGATGACAAAGGCCAAGGAGCATTGTGATGACAAGTATCATGGAACTTTGTGATGAAATGGGCATACATCATTATGATGACAAGAGTTCTGGAGCATTGTGATGACAAGGGCATGGAGCATTGTGATTACAGGGGTCATGGAGCATTGTGATGACAACTGTCATGGAACATTGTGATGACAGGGTTCATGGAGCATTGTGATTAGAGGGGTCATGGAGCATTTTGATGACAAGGGCAGGCGAACATTTTGATTACATTGGTAATGGAGCATTGTGATGACATGGGCAGGGAACTTTGTGATGACAGGTGTAATAGCACACTGTGATTACAGGGGACATGGAGCATTTTGATGACATGGGCAGGCAACATTGTGATGACAGGTGTCATGGAGCATTGTGATGACAATTGTCATTTAAAGTTGTGCTGACAGGGATAATGAAGCATTATGATGAGACGGGCATTGGAGCCTTGTGATGACAGGCGTACTGGAGCCTTCTGAGGAAAGATCTCATGGGTCATTGTGATTACAGTGATCATGGAACATTGTGATGACAGTGGTCATGGAGCATTGTAATGACGGGGGCCATGAAGCAATGTGATGACAGGGTCATGGGGGATTGCGATGAGAGTGGTCATGGAGCATTGTGATGAAAGGGGTCATGGAGCACTGTGATTACAGGTGCCATCTATAATTGTGATGACAAAGGCCATGGAGCATTGTGATGACAGTTGTCATGGAGCATTGTGTTGAAAGGGGCATGAAGCATTGTGACGACAATGGTCATGGAGCATTGTGATGACTGGGATCATGGAGCATTGTTATGAAGAAGGTCATGGGGCAGTGTAATGACAAGTATCATGGAGCATGTGATGAAAGGGGTCATGGAGCATTGTGATTAAATGGATCATGAGGCATTTTGATGACAAGAGTCATGGAACATTGTGATGACAGGGATCATGGAGCATTGTGACGACAAGGGCTATGGAGCATTGTGATGACTGGGGTCATGGGGCATGGTGATGACAGTGGTCATGGAGCATTGTGATGACGAAGACCATGGAGCATGGTGATGACAGGTGTCATGGAGCATTGTGATGAAAGGGGTCATGGATCACTACGATGACATGGGTAATGGAGCATTGTGATGATACGGGCATGGAGCATTGGATGTCAGGGGTCATGCAGCATTGGGAAGACAGGGGTCATGCAGCATTGTGATGACATGGGCATGGAGCATAGTGATGACAAAAGTTCTGGAGCATTTTGATGACAAGGGCATGGATCATTGAGATTACAGGGGCCATGAAACATTGAGATGACAAGGGAATGGAGCATTGTGATGAAAGCGGTCCTGGAGATTTGTGAGGAAACAGGTCATGGATTATTGGGCAGGAAGGATTCCTGGAGCATTGTGATGACAAGTGCCATGGAGCATTTTAATGAAAGGGGTACTGGAGCATTGTACGGAAATGGTTCATGGATCATCGTGATCACACGGATCATGGAATATTGTGATGACAAGGGTTTCGGAGCATTGTGATGACAGGGGTCATGGAGCACTGTAATAGCAGGGGTGATGGGGCATTGTGATGACAGCGGCATGGAGCATTGTGATGACAGAAGTCATAAAATATTGTGATGACAAGGGCCATGGAGCATTGTCATGAAAGGTCTTATCTGGCATTGTGATGAGAGTGGTCATGGAGCATTGTGATAAAAGTTGTCATGAAGCACTGTTATTACAGGGGCCATGTAGAATTTTGATGACAAAGGCCATGGAGCACTGTGATGACAGGCATCATGGAGCAATTTGATGAAAGTGGTCATGGAGCATTGTGATGAAATGCGCCATGGAAAATTGTGGACACAAGTGTCCTGGAGCATTGTTATGACAAGGGCCATGGCCAATTCTGATGACAGGTGTCATGGAGTACTGTGATGACAGTGCTCATCTATCATTATGATGAAAGGTATCATGGAGCACTGTGATGACAGGGGCCATGGAGCATTGTGAGGACACGGGCATGGAGCATTATGATGAGAAGTGATCTGGAGCATTGTGATGACAAGGGTATGGAGCATTGTGATTACAGGGGCCAGGGAGCATTGAGATGACAAGGGCAGGGAACATTGTGATGACAGCGGTCATGGGTCAATATGATGATATCTGTCATGGAACATTGTGCTGACAGGGGCCATAGAGCATTGTGATGACAGGTGTCATGTGGCCTTGTGATGACAGTGGTCATAGAACGTTGTGATGAAAAGGATCATGGAGCAATGTGATTACAGGGGCCATGGAGCATTGTGAATACATAGGCCATGGAGGATTGTGATGACAGGGGTCAAGGAGTATTGTGATGAAAGTGGTCATGGAGCATTGTGAGGACACGGGCATGGAGCATTATGATGACAAGAGTTCTGGAGCATTATGATGACAAGAGTATGGAGCATTGTGATTACAGGGGACCAGGAGCATTGTGATTACATGGGCAGTGAATATTGTGATGACAGGGGTCATGGAGCACTGTGATGAAAAGTGTCATGGAACATTGTGATGACAGGGACCATGGAGCATTGTGAAGAGAGGGGCCTTGGAGCATTATGATGATAGGCGTCATGGGGTATTGTGATGAGAGTGGTCATAGAGCATTGTGATGAAAGGGATCATGGAGCGATGTGATTACAGGGGCCATGGCACATTGTGAATGCATAGGCCATGGAGCAATGAAATGACAGAGGTCAAGGAGCATTGTGGTGTAAGTTGTCATGGAGCATTGTGATGACAATTGTCCATGAATATTGTGATGACATGGTTTATGGAGCATTGTGATGACAAGTGCCATGGCGAATTGTGATGACAGGTGTCATGGGGCACTGTAATGACAGTGGTCATATAGAATTGTGTTGAAAGGTATCATGGAGGGCTCTGATGACAGGGGCCTTGGAGCACTGTGATGAGAGTGGTCATCTAGAAGTGTGATGAAATATAGCAGGGAGCATTTTGATGACAGGGGTCATGGAGCACCGCAATTACAGGGGCCAAGGAGCATTGTGAATACAAAGGTCATAGAGCATTGAGATGACAGGGGTCATGGATCATTGTGATGACAAGTGTCCCGGAACCTCATGACGAAACGGTTCATGGAACATTGTGATGACAAAGTTCATCAAACATTGTGATGACAGGGGTCATGGAGCATTGTGATGACACAGGCCATGTAATATTTTGATGACAAGAATTCTGGAGCACTGTGATGACAAGCGCATGGAGCATTGTGATTATAGGGACCATGGAGCATTGTGATGACAAGGGTCTTCGAGCATTGTGATGACAGGGGTCATGGAGCATTGTGATGAAGGGGATCATGGAGCAATATGATTACAGGGGCCATGGAGCATTTTGAATGCATAGGCCATGGAGCATTGTGATGACAGGGGTCATGGAGCCTTCTGATGGGTGTGGTCATAGTTCATTGTGATGATAAGTGTCCAGGAAGAGTGTGATGACATGGATCATGCAGCATTGTGATGACAAGGGCCATGGCGAATTGTGATGACAGGTGTCATGGGGCATTGTGATGACAGTGGTCATCTAGAATTGTGATGAAAGGTAACATGGAGCACTATGATAATAGGGGCCATGGAGCATTGTGATGACAAAGGCCATGGAGCATTTTGATGAAAATTGTCATGGAGAATTGTGATGAGACGGTCATGGAGCATTATGATGACAACAGTTCTGGAGCATTGCGTTGACAAGGGAATGGAGCATTGTGATTACAGGGTCCATGGAGGATAGTGATGACATCTGTCATGGAACATTGTGCTGACAGGTATAATGTGGCATTGTGATGACAGTGGCCATAGAGCATTGTGATGAAATGAATCATGGAGCAATGTGATTACAGGGACCGTGTAGCATTGCGAATGCATAGGCTATGGAGCATTGTGATGACAGGAGTCGAGGAGCATTGTGATGTAAGTGGTCATGGATCATTGTGATGACAAGTGTCCTGGACCATTGTGATGACACGGGTCATGGAGCATTGTGATGACAAGGGCCATGGCGAATTGTGATGACATGTGTCTTGGGGCATTGTGATGACAGTGGTCAAATAGAATTGTGATGAAAGGTATCATGGAGCACTGTGATGACAGGGGCCATGGAACATTGTGATGACAAAGGCCAAGGAGCATTGTGATGACAAGTATCATGGAACTTTGTGATGAAATGGGCATACATCATTATGATGACAAGAGTTCTGGAGCATTGTGATGACAAGGGCATGGAGCATTGTGATTACAGGGGTCATGGAGCATTGTGATGACAACTGTCATGGAACATTGTGATGACAGGGTTCATGGAGCATTGTGATTAGAGGGGTCATGGAGCATTTTGATGACAAGGGCAGGCGAACATTTTGATTACATTGGTAATGGAGCATTGTGATGACATGGGCAGGGAACTTTGTGATGACAGGTGTAATAGCACACTGTGATTACAGGGGACATGGAGCATTTTGATGACATGGGCAGGCAACATTGTGATGACAGGTGTCATGGAGCATTGTGATGACAATTGTCATTTAAAGTTGTGCTGACAGGGATAATGAAGCATTATGATGAGACGGGCATTGGAGCCTTGTGATGACAGGCGTACTGGAGCCTTCTGAGGAAAGATCTCATAGGTCATTGTGATTACAGTGATCATGGAACATTGTGATGACAGTGGTCATGGAGCATTGTAATGACGGGGGCCATGAAGCAATGTGATGACAGGGTCATGGGGGATTGCGATGAGAGTGGTCATGGAGCATTGTGATGAAAGGGGTCATGGAGCACTGTGATTACAGGTGCCATCTATAATTGTGATGACAAAGGCCATGGAGCATTGTGATGACAGTTATCATGGAGCATTGTGTTGAAAGGGGCATGGAGCATTGTGACGACAATGGTCATGGAGCATTGTGATGACTGGTATCATGGAGCATTGTTATGAAGAAGGTCATGGGGCAGTGTAATGACAAGTATCATGGAGCATGTGATGAAAGGGGTCATGGAGCATTGTGATTAAATGGATCATGAGGCATTTTGATGACAAGAGTCATGGAACATTGTGATGACAGGGATCATGGAGCATTGTGACGACAAGGGCTATGGAGCATTGTGATGACTGGGGTCATGGGGCATGGTGATGACAGTGGTCATGGAGCATTGTGATGACGAAGACCACGGAGCATTGTGATGACAGGTGTCATGGAGCATTGTGATGAAAGGGGTCATGGATCACTACGATGACATGGGTAATGGAGCATTGTGATGATACGGGCATGGAGCATTGGATGTCAGGGGTCATGCAGCATTGTGAAGACAGGGGTCATGCAGCATTGTGATGACATGGGCATGGAGCATAGTGATGACAAAAGTTCTGGAGCATTTTGATGACAAGGGCATGGATCATTGAGATTACAGGGGCCATGAAACATTGAGATGACAAGGGAATGGAGCATTGTGATGAAAGCGGTCCTGGAGATTTGTGAGGAAACAGGTCATGGATTATTGGGCTGGAAGGATTCCTGGAGCATTGTGATGACAAGTGCCATGGAGCATTTTAATGAAAGGGGTACTGGAGCATTGTACGGAAATGGTTCATGGATCATCGTGATCACACGGATCATGGAATATTGTGATGACAAGGGTTTCGGAGCATTGTGATGACAGGGGTCATGGAGCACTGTAATAGCAGGGGTGATGGGGCATTGTGATGACAGCGGCATGGAGCATTGTGATGACAGAAGTCATAAAATATTGTGATGACAAGGGCCATGGAGCATTGTCATGAAAGGTCTTATCTGGCATTGTGATGAGAGTGGTCATGGAGCATTGTGATAAAAGTTGTCATGAAGCACTGTTATTACAGGGGCCATGTAGAATTTTGATGACAAAGGCCATGGAGCACTGTGATGACAGGCATCATGGAGCAATTTGATGAAAGTGGTCATGGAGCATTGTGATGAAATGCGCCATGGAACATTGTGAACACAAGTGTCCTGGAGCATTGTTATGACAAGGGCCATGGCCAATTCTGATGACAGGTGTCATGGAGCACTGTGATGACAGTGCTCATCTATCATTATGATGAAAGGTATCATGGAGCACTGTGATGACAGGGGCCATGGAGCATTGTGAGGACACGGGCATGGAGCATTATGATGAGAAGTGATCTGGAGCATTGCGATGACAAGGGTATGGAGCATTGTGATTACAGGGGCCAGGGAGCATTGAGATGACAAGGGCAGGGAACATTGTGATGACAGCGGTCATGGGTCAATATGATGATATCTGTCATGGAACATTGTGCTGACAGGGGCCATAGAGCATTGTGATGACAGGTGTCATGTGGCCTTGTGATGACAGTGGTCATAGAACGTTGTGATGAAAAGGATCATGGAGCAATGTGATTACAGGGGCCATGGAGCATTGTGAATACATAGGCCATGGAGGATTGTGATGACAGGGGTCAAGGAGCATTGTGATGAAACTGGTCATGGAGCATTGTGAGGACACGGGCATGGAGCATTATGATGACAAGAGTTCTGGAGCATTGTGATGACAAGAGTATGGAGCATTGTGATTACAGGGGACCAGGAGCATTGTGATTACATGGGCAGTGAATATTGTGATGACAGGGGTCATGGAGCACTGTGATGACAAATGTCATGGAACATTGTGATGACAGGGACCATGGAGCATTGTGAAGAGAGGGGCCTTGGAGCATTATGATGATAGGCGTCATGGGGTATTGTGATGAGAGTGGTCATAGAGCATTGTGATGAAAGGGATCATGGAGCAATGTGATTACAGGGGCCATGGCACATTGTGAATGCATAGGCCATGGAGCAATGAAATGACAGGAGTCAAGGAGCATTGTGGTGTAAGTTGTCATGGAGTATAGTGATGATAATTGTCCATGAACCTTGTGATGACATGGTTTATAGGGCATTGTGATGGCAAGTGCCATGGCGAATTGTGATGACAGGTTTCATGGGGCATTGTGATGACAGTGGTCATATAGAATTGTGTTGAAAGGTATCATGGAGGACTCTGATGACAGGGGCCGTGGAGTACTGTGATGAGAGTGGTCATCTAGAATTGTGATGAATTATACCAGGGAGCATTTTGATGACAGGGGTCGTGGAGCACTGCAATTACAGGGGCCATGGAACATTGTGAATACAAAGGTCATGGAGCATTGAGATGACAGGTGTCATGGATCATTGTGATGACAAGGGTCCCGGAACCTCGTGACGAAACGGTTCATGGAACATTGTGATGACAAAGTTCATCAAGCATTGTGATGACAGGGGTCATGGAGCATTGTGATGACAAAGGCCATGGAATATTTTGATGACAAGAATTCTGGAGCACTGTGATGACAAGCGCATGGAGCATTGTGATTATAGGGACCATGGAGCATTATGATGACAAGGGTCTTCGAGCATTGTGATGACAGGGGTCATGGAGCATTGTGATGAAGGGGATCATGGAACAATATGATTACAGGGGCCATGGAGCATTTTGAATGCATAGGCCATGGAGCACTGTGATGACAGGGGTCATGGAGCCTTGTGATGAGTGTGGTCATAGTTCATTGTGATGATTAGTGTCCAGAAACAGTGCGATGACATGGATCATGGAGCATTGTGATGACAAGGGCCATGGCGAATTGTGATGACAGGTGTCATCGGGCATTGTGATGACAGAGGTTATCAAGCATTGTGATGAATGGTACCATGGATCACTGTGATAACAGGGGCCATGGAGCGTTGTGATGACAAAGGCCATGGAGCATTCTGATGACAGGTGCCATGCAGCATTGAGATGAAACGGGTCATGGATCATTGTGATGACAGGTGTCATGGAGCATTGTTATGAAAGGGGTCATGGAGCACTGTGATTAAATGGATCCAGGGCCATTGTGATGATAAGAGCATGTATAATTTGGATGACAAGTGGCATACAGACTTGTGATGAATGGGGTACTGGAGCATTGTGAGGAAACGTGCCATGGAGCATTGTGATTATAAGGCATGGAGCATTGTGATAACAAGTGACATGAGCATTGTGATGAAAGAGGTATTGGAGCATTGTGAGGAAAGGGGTCATGGATCATTGTGATTACTCGGATCATGGAGCATTGTGATGACCGTGGTCATGGAGCATTGTGAAGACAAAGGAATGGAGCATTGTGATGACATGACTTCTGGAGCATTTTGATGACAAGGGCATGGAGAATTGTGATTACAGGGACCATGGTGCATTGTGATGACAACTGCATTCAGCATTGTGATGACAAGGGGCATGGGGCATTGTGATGAAAGGCGAACTGGAGCCTTGTGAAGAAAGGTGTCATGGGTCATTGTGATTACAGCAATCATGGAACTTTGTGATGACAGTGGTCATGGAGTATTGTAATGACAGGGGCAATGGGGCATTGTGATGACAGTGGTCATGGAGCATTGTGATGAAAGGGGTAATGGAGTACTGTGACTAAAGGGGCCATGTATAATTGTGATGACAAAGGCCATGGAGCATTGTGATGACAGTTGTCATGGAGCATTGTGATGACTGGTATCATGGAGCATTGTTATGAAGAAGGTCATGGGGCAGTGTAATGACAAGTATCATGGAGCATGTGATGAAAGGAGTCATGGAGCATTGTGATTAAATGGATCATGAGGCATTTTGATGACAAGAGTCATGGAACATTGTGATGACAGGGATCATGGAGCATTGTGATGAGAGGGGCCTTGGAGCATTATGATGATAGGCGTCATGGGGTATTGTGATGACAAGTGTCCATGAACATTGTGATGACATGGTTTACGGAGCATTGTGATGACAAGTGCCATGGCGAATTGTGATGACAGGTTTCATGGGGCATTGTGATGACAGTGGTCATATAGAATTGTGTTGAAAGGTATCATGGAGGACTCTGATGACAGGGGCCCTGGAGCACTGTGATGAGAGTGGTCATCTAGAATTGTGATGAATTATACCAGGGAGCATTTTGATGACAGGGGTCGTGGAGCACTGCAATTACAGGGGCCATGGAACATTGTGAATACAAAGGTCATGGAGCATTGAGATGACAGGTGTCATGGATCATTGTGATGACAAGGGTCCCGGAACCTCGTGACGAAACGGTTCATGGAACATTGTGATGACAAAGTTCATCAAGCATTGTGATGACAGGGGTCATGGAGCATTGTGATGACAAAGGCCATGGAATATTTTGATGACAAGAATTCTGGAGCACTGTGATGACAAGCGCATGGAGCATTGTGATTATAGGGACCATGGAGCATTATGATGACAAGGGTCTTCGAGCATTGTGATGACAGGGGTCATGGAGCATTGTGATGAAGGGGATCATGGAACAATATGATTACAGGGGCCATGGAGCATTTTGAATGCATAGGCCATGGAGCACTGTGATGACAGGGGTCATGGAGCCTTGTGATGAGTGTGGTCATAGTTCATTGTGATGATTAGTGTCCAGAAACAGTGCGATGACATGGATCATGGAGCATTGTGATGACAAGGGCCATGGCGAATTGTGATGACAGGTGTCATCGGGCATTGTGATGACAGAGGTTATCAAGCATTGTGATGAATGGTACCATGGATCACTGTGATAACAGGGGCCATGGAGCGTTGTGATGACAAAGGCCATGGAGCATTTTGATGAAAATTGTCATGGAGAATTGTGATGAGACGGTCATGGAGCATTATGATGACAACAGTTCTGGAGCATTGCGTTGACAAGGGAATGGAGCATTGTGATTACAGGGTCCATGGAGGATAGTGATGACATCTGTCATGGAACATTGTGCTGACAGGTATAATGTGGCATTGTGATGACAGTGGCCATAGAGCATTGTGATGAAATGAATCATGGAGCAATGTGATTACAGGGACCGTGTAGCATTGCGAATGCATAGGCTATGGAGCATTGCGATGACAGGAGTCGAGGAGCATTGTGATGTAAGTGGTCATGGATCATTGTGATGACAAGTGTCCTGGACCATTGTGATGACACGGGTCATGGAGCATTGTGATGACAAGGGCCATGGCGAATTGTGATGACATGTGTCTTGGGGCATTGTGATGACAGTGGTCAAATAGAATTGTGATGAAAGGTATCATGGAGCACTGTGATGACAGGGGCCATGGAACATTGTGATGACAAAGGCCAAGGAGCATTGTGATGACAAGTATCATGGAACTTTGTGATGAAATGGGCATACATCATTATGATGACAAGAGTTCTGGAGCATTGTGATGACAAGGGCATGGAGCATTGTGATTACAGGGGTCATGGAGCATTGTGATGACAACTGTCATGGAACATTGTGATGACAGGGTTCATGGAGCATTGTGATTAAAGGGTTCATGGAGCATTTTGATGAAAAGGGCAGGCGAACATTTTGATTACATTGGTAATGGAGCATTGTGATGTCATGGGTAGGGAACTTTGTGATGACAGGTGTAATAGAACATTGTGATTACAGGGGACATGGAGCATTTTGATGACATGGGCAGGCAACATTGTGATGACAGGTGTCATGGAGCATTGTGATGATAATTCTCATTTAAAGTTGTGCTGACAGGGATCATGGAGCATTGTGATGAGACGGGCATTGGAGCCTTGTGATGACAGGCGTACTGGAGACTTCTGAGGAAAGATCTCATGGGTCATTGTGATTACAGTGATCATGGAACATTGTGATGACAGTGGTCATGGAGCATTGTGATGACAGAAGTCATAAAATATTGTGATGACAAGGGCCATGGAGCATTGTCATGAAAGGTCTTATCTGGCATTGTGATGAGAGTGGTCATGGAGCATTGTGATAAAAGTTGTCATGAAGCACTGTTATTACAGGGGCCATGTAGAATTTTGATGACAAAGGCCATGGAGCACTGTGATGACAGGCATCATGGAGCAATTTGATGAAAGTGGTCATGGAGCATTGTCATGAAATGCGCCATGGAACATTGTGAAGACAAGTGTCCTGGAGCATTGTTATGACAAGGGCCATGGCCAATTCTGATGACAGGTGTCATGGAGCACTGTGATGACAGTGCACATCTATCATTATGATGAAAGGTATCATGGAGCACTGTGATGACAGGGGCCATGGAGCATTGTGAGGACACGGGCATGGAGCATTATGATGAGAAGTGATCTGGAGCATTGCGATGACAAGGGTATGGAGCATTGTGATTACAGGGGCCAGGGAGCATTGAGATGACAAGGGCAGGGAACATTGTGATGACAGCGGTCATGGGTCAATATGATGATATCTGTCATGGAACATTGTGCTGACAGGGGCCATAGAGCATTGTGATGACAGGTGTCATGTGGCCTTGTGATGACAGTGGTCATAGAACGTTGTGATGAAAAGGATCATGGAGCAATGTGATTACAGGGGCCATGGAACATTGTGAATACATAGGCCATGGAGGATTGTGATGACAGGGGTCAAGGAGCATTGTGATGAAAGTGGTCATGGAGCATTGTGAGGACACGGGCATGGAGCATTATGATGACAAGAGTTCTGGAGCATTGTGATGACAAGAGTATGGAGCATTGTGATTACAGGGGACCAGGAGCATTGTGATTACATGGGCAGTGAATATTGTGATGACAGGGGTCATGGAGCACTGTGATGACAAGTGTCATGGAACATTGTGATGACAGGGGCATGGAGCATTGTGATGACAGAAGTCATAAAATATTGTGATGACAAGTGCCATGGAGCATTGTCATGAAAGGTCTTATCTGGCATTGTGATGAGAGTGGTCATGGAGCATTGTGATAAAAGTTGTCATGAAGCACTGTTATTACAGGGGCCATGTAGAATTTTGATGACAAAGGCCATGGAGCACTGTGATGACAGGCATCATGGAGCAATTTGATGAAAGTGGTCATGGAGCATTGTGATGAAATGCGCCATGGAACATTGTGAAGACAAGTGTCCTGGAGCATTGTTATGACAAGGGCCATGGCCAATTCTGATGACAGGTGTCATGGAGCACTGTGATGACAGTGCTCATCTATCATTATGATGAAAGGTATCAAGGAGCACTGTGATGACAGGGGCCATGGAGCATTGTGAGGACACGGGCATGGAGCATTATGATGAGAAGTGATCTGGAGCATTGCGATGACAAGGGTATGGAGCATTGTGATTACAGGGGCCAGGGAGCATTGAGATGACAAGGGCAGGGAACATTGTGATGACAGCGGTCATGGGTCAATATGATGATATCTGTCATGGAACATTGTGCTGACAGGGGCCATAGAGCATTGTGATGACAGGTGTCATGTGGCCTTGTGATGACAGTGGTCATAGAACGTTGTGATGAAAAGGATCATGGAGCAATGTGATTACAGGGGCCATGGAGCATTGTGAATACATAGGCCATGGAGGATTGTGATGACAGGGGTCAAGGAGCATTGTGATGAAAGTGGTCATGGAGCATTGTGAGGACACGGGCATGGAGCATTATGATGACAAGAGTTCTGGAGCATTGTGATGACAAGAGTATGGAGCATTGTGATTACAGGGGACCAGGAGCATTGTGATTACATGGGCAGTGAATATTGTGATGACAGGGGTCATGGAGCACTGTGATGACAAGTGTCATGGAACATTGTGATGACAGGGACCATGGAGCATTGTGAAGAGAGGGGCCTTGGAGCATTATGATGATAGGCGTCATGGGGTATTGTGATGAGAGTGGTCATAGAACATTGTGATGAAAGGGATCATGGAGCGATGTGATTACAGGGGCCATGGCACATTGTGAATGCATAGGCCATGGAGCAATGAAATGACAGAGGTCAAGGAGCATTGTGGTGTAAGTTGTCATGGAGAATTGTGATGACAATTGTCCATGAATATTGTGATGACATGGTTTATGGAGCATTGTGATGACAAGTGCCATGGCGAATTGTGATGACAGGTGTCATGGGGCACTGTAATGACAGTGGTCATATAGAATTGTGTTGAAAGGTATCATGGAGGACTCTGATGACAGGGGCCTTGGAGCACTGTGATGAGAGTGGTCATCTAGAAGTGTGATGAAATATAGCAGGGAGCATTTTGATGACAGGGGTCATGGAGCACCGCAATTACAGGGGCCAAGGAGCATTGTGAATACAAAGGTCATAGAGCATTGAGATGACAGGGGTCATGGATCATTGTGATGACAAGTGTCCCGGAACCTCATGACGAAACGGTTCATGGAACATTGTGATGACAAAGTTCATCAAGCATTGTGATGACAGGGGTCATGGAGCATTGTGATGACACAGGCCATGTAATATTTTGATGACAAGAATTCTGGAGCACTGTGATGACAAGCGCATGGAACATTGTGATTATAGGGACCATGGAGCATTGTGATGACAAGGGTCTTCGAGCATTGTGATGACAGGGGTCATGGAGCATTGTGATGAAGGGGATCATGGAGCAATATGATTACAGGGGCCATGGAGCATTTTGAATGCATAGGCCATGGAGCATTGTGATGACAGGGGTCATGGAGCCTTCTGATGGGTGTGGTCATAGTTCATTGTGATGATAAGTGTCCAGGAACAGTGTGATGACATGGATCATGCAGCATTGTGATGACAAGGGCCATGGCGAATTGTGATGACAGGTGTCATGGGGCATTGTGATGACAGTGGTCATCTAGAATTGTGATGAAAGGTAACATGGAGCACTGTGATAATAGGGGCCATGGAGCATTGTGATGACAAAGGCCCTGGAGCATTCTGATGACAGGTGCCATGCAGCATTGAGATGAAACGGGTCATGGATCATTGTGATGACAGGTGTCATGGAGCATTGTTATGAAAGGGGTCATGGAGCACTGTGATTAAATGGATCCAGGGCCATTGTGATGATAAGAGCATGTATAATTTGGATGACAAGTGGCATACAGACTTGTGATGAATGGGGTACTGGAGCATTGTGAGGAAACGTGCCATGGAGCATTGTGATTATAAGGCATGGAGCATTGTGATAACAAGTGACATGAGCATTGTGATGAAAGAGGTATTGGAGCATTGTGAGGAAAGGGGTCATGGATCATTGTGATTACTCGGATCATGGAGCATTGTGATGACCGTGGTCAGGGAGCCTTGTGAAGACAAAGGAATGGAGCATTGTGATGACATGACTTCTGGAGCATTTTGATGACAAGGGCATGGAGAATTGTGATTACAGGGACCATGGTGCATTGTGATGACAACTGCATTCAGCATTGTGATGACAAGGGGCATGGGGCATTGTGATGAAAGGTGAACTGGAGCCTTGTGAAGAAAGGTGTCATGGGTCATTGTGATTACAGCAATCATGGAACTTTGTGATGACAGTGGTCATGGAGTATTGTAATGACAGGGGCAATGGGGCATTGTGATGACAGTGGTCATGGAGCATTGTGATGAAAGGGGTAATGGAGTACTGTGACTACAGGGGCCATGTATAATTGTGATGACAAAGGCCATGGAGCATTGTGATGACAGTTGTCATGGAGCATTGTGATGACTGGTATCATGGAGCATTGTTATGAAGAAGGTCATGGGGCAGTGTAATGACAAGTATCATGGAGCATGTGATGAAAGGAGTCATGGAGCATTGTGATTAAATGGATCATGAGGCATTTTGATGACAAGAGTCATGGAACATTGTGATGACAGGGATCATGGAGCATTGTGATGAGAGGGGCCTTGGAGCATTATGATGATAGGCGTCATGGGTTATTGTGATGACAAGTGTCCATGAACATTGTGATGACATGGTTTATGGAGCATTGTGATGACAAGTGCCATGGCGAATTGTGATGACAGGTTTCATGGGGCATTGTGATGACAGTGGTCATATAGAATTGTGTTGAAAGGTATCATGGAGGACTCTGATGACAGGGGCCCTGGAGCACTGTGATGAGAGTGGTCATCTAGAATTGTGATGAAATATAGCAGGGAGCATTTTGATGACAGGGGTCGTGGAGCACTGCAATTACAGGGGCCATGGAACATTGTGAATACAAAGGTCATGGAGCATTGAGATGACAGGTGTCATGGATCATTGTGATGACAAGGGTCCCGGAACCTCGTGACGAAACGGTTCATGGAACATTGTGATGACAAAGTTCATCAAGCATTGTGATGACAGGGGTCATGGAGCATTGTGATGACAAAGGCCATGGAATATTTTGATGACAAGAATTCTGGAGCACTGTGATGACAAGCGCATGGAGCATTGTGATTATAGGGACCATGGAGCATTATGATGACAAGGGTCTTCGAGCATTGTGATGACAGGGGTCATGGAGCATTGTGATGAAGGGGATCATGGAACAATATGATTACAGGGGCCATGGAGCATTTTGAATGCATAGGCCATGGAGCACTGTGATGACAGGGGTCATGGAGCCTTGTGATGAGTGTGGTCATAGTTCATTGTGATGATTAGTGTCCAGAAACAGTGCGATGACATGGATCATGGAGCATTGTGATGACAAGGGCCATGGCGAATTGTGATGACAGGTGTCATCGGGCATTGTGATGACAGAGGTTATCAAGCATTGTGATGAATGGTACCATGGATCACTGTGATAACAGGGGCCATGGAGCGTTGTGATGACAAAGGCCATGGAGCATTTTGATGAAAATTGTCATGGAGAATTGTGATGAGACGGTCATGGAGCATTATGATGACAACAGTTCTGGAGCATTGCGTTGACAAGGGAATGGAGCATTGTGATTACAGGGTCCATGGAGGATAGTGATGACATCTGTCATGGAACATTGTGCTGACAGGTATAATGTGGCATTGTGATGACAGTGGCCATAGAGCATTGTGATGAAATGAATCATGGAGCAATGTGATTACAGGGACCGTGTAGCATTGCGAATGCATAGGCTATGGAGCATTGCGATGACAGGAGTCGAGGAGCATTGTGATGTAAGTGGTCATGGATCATTGTGATGACAAGTGTCCTGGACCATTGTGATGACACGGGTCATGGAGCATTGTGATGACAAGGGCCATGGCGAATTGTGATGACATGTGTCTTGGGGCATTGTGATGACAGTGGTCAAATAGAATTGTGATGAAAGGTATCATGGAGCACTGTGATGACAGGGGCCATGGAACATTGTGATGACAAAGGCCAAGGAGCATTGTGATGACAAGTATCATGGAACTTTGTGATGAAATGGGCATACATCATTATGATGACAAGAGTTCTGGAGCATTGTGATGACAAGGGCATGGAGCATTGTGATTACAGGGGTCATGGAGCATTGTGATGACAACTGTCATGGAACATTGTGATGACAGGGTTCATGGAGCATTGTGATTAAAGGGTTCATGGAGCATTTTGATGAAAAGGGCAGGCGAACATTTTGATTACATTGGTAATGGAGCATTGTGATGTCATGGGTAGGGAACTTTGTGATGACAGGTGTAATAGAACATTGTGATTACAGGGGACATGGAGCATTTTGATGACATGGGCAGGCAACATTGTGATGACAGGTGTCATGGAGCATTGTGATGATAATTCTCATTTAAAGTTGTGCTGACAGGGATCATGGAGCATTGTGATGAGACGGGCATTGGAGCCTTGTGATGACAGGCGTACTGGAGACTTCTGAGGAAAGATCTCATGGGTCATTGTGATTACAGTGATCATGGAACATTGTGATGACAGTGGTCATGGAGCATTGTGATGACAGAAGTCATAAAATATTGTGATGACAAGGGCCATGGAGCATTGTCATGAAAGGTCTTATCTGGCATTGTGATGAGAGTGGTCATGGAGCATTGTGATAAAAGTTGTCATGAAGCACTGTTATTACAGGGGCCATGTAGAATTTTGATGACAAAGGCCATGGAGCACTGTGATGACAGGCATCATGGAGCAATTTGATGAAAGTGGTCATGGAGCATTGTGATGAAATGCGCCATGGAACATTGTGAAGACAAGTGTCCTGGAGCATTGTTATGACACGGGTCATGGAGCATTGTGATGACAAGGGCCATGGCGAATTGTGATGACATGTGTCTTGGGGCATTTTGATGACAGTGGTCAAATAGAATTGTGATGAAAGGTATCATGGAGCACTGTGATGACAGGGGCCATGGAACATTGTGATGACAAAGGCCAAGGAGCATTGTGATGACAAGTATCATGGAACTTTGTGATGAAATGGGCATACATCATTATGATGACAAGAGTTCTGGAGCATTGTGATGACAAGGGCATGGAGCATTGTGATTACAGGGGTCATGGAGCATTGTGATGACAACTGTCATGGAACATTGTGATGACAGGGTTCATGGAGCATTGTGATTAAAGGGTTCATGGAGCATTTTGATGAAAAGGGCAGGCGAACATTTTGATTACATTGGTAATGGAGCATTGTGATGGCATGGGTAGGGAACTTTGTGATGACAGTTGTAATAGAACATTGTGATTACAGGGGACATGGAGCATTTTGATGACATGGGCAGGCAACATTGTGATGACAGGTGTCATGGAGCATTGTGATGATAATTCTCATTTAAAGTTGTGCTGACAGGGATCATGGAGCATTGTGATGAGACGGGCACTGGAGCCTTGTGATGACAGGCGTACTGGAGACTTCTGAGGAAAGATCTCATGGGTCATTGTGATTACAGTGATCATGGAACATTGTGATGACAGTGGTCATGGAGCATTGTGATGACAGAAGTTATAAAATATTGTGATGACAAGGGCCATGGAGCATTGTCATGAAAGGTCTTATCTGGCATTGTGATGAGAGTGGTCATGGAGCATTGTGATAAAAGTTGTCATGAAGCACTGTTATTACAGGGGCCATGTAGAATTTTGATGACAAAGGCCATGGAGCACTGTGATGACAGGCATCATGGAGCAATTTGATGAAAGTGGTCATGGAGCATTGTGATGAAATGCGCCATGGAACATTGTGAAGACAAGTGTCCTGGAGCATTGTTATGACACGGGTCATGGAGCATTGTGATGACAAGGGCCATGGCGAATTGTGATGACATGTGTCTTGGGGCATTGTGATGACAGTGGTCAAATAGAATTGTGATGAAAGGTATCATGGAGCACTGTGATGACAGGGGCCATGGAACATTGTGATGACAAAGGCCAAGGAGCATTGTGATGACAAGTATCATGGAACTTTGTGATGAAATGGGCATACATCATTATGATGACAAGAGTTCTGGAGCATTGTGATGACAAGGGCATGGAGCATTGTGATTACAGGGGTCATGGAGCATTGTGATGACAACTGTCATGGAACATTGTGATGACAGGGTTCATGGAGCATTGTGATTAAAGGGTTCATGGAGCATTTTGATGAAAAGGGCAGGCGAACATTTTGATTACATTGGTAATGGAGCATTGTGATGTCATGGGTAGGGAACTTTGTGATGACAGGTGTAATAGAACATTGTGATTACAGGGGACATGGAGCATTTTGATGACATGGGCAGGCAACATTGTGATGACAGGTGTCATGGAGCATTGTGATGATAATTCTCATTTAAAGTTGTGCTGACAGGGATCATGGAGCATTGTGATGAGACGGGCATTGGAGCCTTGTGATGACAGGCGTACTGGAGACTTCTGAGGAAAGATCTCATGGGTCATTGTGATTACAGTGATCATGGAACATTGTGATGACAGTGGTCATGGAGCATTGTGATGACAGAAGTCATAAAATATTGTGATGACAAGGGCCATGGAGCATTGTCATGAAAGGTCTTATCTGGCATTGTGATGAGAGTGGTCATGGAGCATTGTGATAAAAGTTGTCATGAAGCACTGTTATTACAGGGGCCATGTAGAATTTTGATGACAAAGGCCATGGAGCACTGTGATGACAGGCATCATGGAGCAATTTGATGAAAGTGGTCATGGAGCATTGTGATGAAATGCGCCATGGAACATTGGGAAGACAAGTGTCCTGGAGCATTGTTATGACAAGGGCCATGGCCAATTCTGATGACAGGTGTCATGGAGCACTGTGATGACAGTGCTCATCTATCATTATGATGAAAGGTATCATGGAGCACTGTGATGACAGGGGCCATGGAGCATTGTGAGGACACGGGCATGGAGCATTATGATGAGAAGTGATCTGGAGCATTGCGATGACAAGGGTATGGAGCATTGTGATTACAGGGGCCAGGGAGCATTGAGATGACAAGGGCAGGGAACATTGTGATGACAGCGGTCATGGGTCAATATGATGATATCTGTCATGGAACATTGTGCTGACAGGGGCCATAGAGCATTGTGATGACAGGTGTCATGTGGCCTTGTGATGACAGTGGTCATAGAACGTTGTGATGAAAAGGATCATGGAGCAATGTGATTACAGGGGCCATGGAGCATTGTGAATACATAGGCCATGGAGGATTGTGATGACAGGGGTCAAGGAGCATTGTGATGAAAGTGGTCATGGAGCATTGTGAGGACACGGGCATGGAGCATTATGATGACAAGAGTTCTGGAGCATTGTGATGACAAGAGTATGGAGCATTGTGATTACAGGGGACCAGGAGCATTGTGATTACATGGGCAGTGAATATTGTGATGACAGGGGTCATGGAGCACTGTAATAGCAGGGGTGATGGGGCATCGTGATGACAGGGGCATGGAGCATTGTGATGACAGAAGTCATAAAATATTGTGATGACAAGGGCCATGGAGCATTGTCATGAAAGGTCTTATCTGGCATTGTGATGAGAGTGGTCATGGAGCATTGTGATAAAAGTTGTCATGAAGCACTGTTATTACAGGGGCCATGTAGAATTTTGATGACAAAGGCCATGGAGCACTGTGATGACAGGCATCATGGAGCAATTTGATGAAAGTGGTCATGGAGCATTGTGATGAAATGCGCCATGGAACATTGTGAAGACAAGTGTCCTGGAGCATTGTTATGACAAGGGCCATGGCCAATTCTGATGACAGGTGTCATGGAGCACTGTGATGACAGTGCTCATCTATCATTATGATGAAAGGTATCATGGAGCACTGTGATGACAGGGGCCATGGAGCATTGTGAGGACACGGGCATGGAGCATTATGATGAGAAGTGATCTGGAGCATTGCGATGACAAGGGTATGGAGCATTGTGATTACAGGGGCCAGGGAGCATTGAGATGACAAGGGCAGGGAACATTGTGATGACAGCGGTCATGGGTCAATATGATGATATCTGTCATGGAACATTGTGCTGACAGGGGCCATAGAGCATTGTGATGACAGGTGTCATGTGGCCTTGTGATGACAGTGGTCATAGAACGTTGTGATGAAAAGGATCATGGAGCAATGTGATTACAGGGGCCATGGAGCATTGTGAATACATAGGCCATGGAGGATTGTGATGACAGGGGTCAAGGAGCATTGTGATGAAAGTGGTCATGGAGCATTGTGAGGACACGGGCATGGAGCATTATGATGACAAGAGTTCTGGAGCATTGTGATGACAAGAGTATGGAGCATTGTGATTACAGGGGACCAGGAGCATTGTGATTACATGGGCAGTGAATATTGTGATGACAGGGGTCATGGAGCACTGTGATGACAAGTGTCATGGAACATTGTGATGACAGGGGCATGGAGCATTGTGATGACAGAAGTCATAAAATATTGTGATGACAAGGGCCATGGAGCATTGTCATGAAAGGTCTTATCTGGCATTGTGATGAGAGTGGTCATGGAGCATTGTGATAAAAGTTGTCATGAAGCACTGTTATTACAGGGGCCATGTAGAATTTTGATGACAAAGGCCATGGAGCACTGTGATGACAGGCATCATGGAGCAATTTGATGAAAGTGGTCATGGAGCATTGTGATGAAATGCGCCATGGAACATTGTGAAGACAAGTGTCCTGGAGCATTGTTATGACAAGGGCCATGGCCAATTCTGATGACAGGTGTCATGGAGCACTGTGATGACAGTGCTCATCTATCATTATGATGAAAGGTATCATGGAGCACTGTGATGACAGGGGCCATGGAGCATTGTGAGGACACGGGCATGGAGCATTATGATGAGAAGTGATCTGGAGCATTGCGATGACAAGGGTATGGAGCATTGTGATTACAGGGGCCAGGGAGCATTGAGATGACAAGGGCAGGGAACATTGTGATGACAGCGGTCATGGGTCAATATGATGATATCTGTCATGGAACATTGTGCTGACAGGGGCCATAGAGCATTGTGATGACAGGTGTCATGTGGCCTTGTGATGACAGTGGTCATAGAACGTTGTGATGAAAAGGATCATGGAGCAATGTGATTACAGGGGCCATGGAACATTGTGAATACATAGGCCATGGAGGATTGTGATGACAGGGGTCAAGGAGCATTGTGATGAAAGTGGTCATGGAGCATTGTGAGGACACGGGCATGGAGCATTATGATGACAAGAGTTCTGGAGCATTGTGATGACAAGAGTATGGAGCATTGTGATTACAGGGGACCAGGAGCATTGTGATTACATGGGCAGTGAATATTGTGATGACAGGGGTAATGGAGCACTGTAATAGCAGGGGTGATGGGGCATTGTGATGACAGGGGCATGGAGCATTGTGATGACAGAAGTCATAAAATATTGTGATGACAAGGGCCATGGAGCATTGTCATGAAAGGTCTTATCTGGCATTGTGATGAGAGTGGTCATGGAGCATTGTGATAAAAGTTGTCATGAAGCACTGTTATTACAGGGGCCATGTAGAATTTTGATGACAAAGGCCATGGAGCACTGTGATGACAGGCATCATGGAGCAATTTGATGAAAGTGGTCATGGAGCATTGTGATGAAATGCGCCATGGAACATTGTGAAGACAAGTGTCCTGGAGCATTGTTATGACAAGGGCCATGGCCAATTCTGATGACAGGTGTCATGGAGCACTGTGATGACAGTGCTCATCTATCATTATGATGAAAGGTATCATGGAGCACTGTGATGACAGGGGCCATGGAGCATTGTGAGGACACGGGCATGGAGCATTATGATGACAAGAGTTCTGGAGCATTGTGATGACAAGAGTATGGAGCATTGTGATTACAGGGGACCAGGAGCATTGTGATTACATGGGCAGTGAATATTGTGATGACAGGGGTCATGGAGCACTGTGATGACAAGTGTCATGGAACATTGTGATGACAGGGGCATGGAGCATTGTGAAGAGAGGGGCCTTGGAGCATTATGATGATAGGCGTCATGGGGTATTGTGATGAGAGTGGTCATAGAACATTGTGATGAAAGGGATCATGGAGCGATGTGATTACAGGGGCCATGGCACATTGTGAATGCATAGGCCATGGAGCAATTAAATGACAGAGGTCAAGGAGCATTGTGGTGTAAGTTGTCATGGAGCATTGTGATGACAATTGTCCATGAATATTGTGATGACATGGTTTATGGAGCATTGTGATGACAAGTGCCATGGCGAATTGTGATGACAGGTGTCATGGGGCACTGTAATGACAGTGGTCATATAGAATTGTGTTGAAAGGTATCATGGAGGACTCTGATGACAGGGGCCTTGGAGCACTGTGATGAGAGTGGTCATCTAGAAGTGTGATGAAATATAGCAGGGAGCATTTTGATGACAGGGGTCATGGAGCACCGCAATTACAGGGGCCAAGGAGCATTGTGAATACAAAGGTCATAGAGCATTGAGATGACAGGGGTCATGGATCATTGTGATGACAAGTGTCCCGGAACCTCATGACGAAACGGTTCATGGAACATTGTGATGACAAAGTTCATCAAGCATTGTGATGACAGGGGTCATGGAGCATTGTGATGACACAGGCCATGTAATATTTTGATGACAAGAATTCTGGAGCACTGTGATGACAAGCGCATGGAGCATTGTGATTATAGGGACCATGGAGCATTGTGATGACAAGGGTCTTCGAGCATTGTGATGACAGGGGTCATGGAGCATTGTGATGAAGGGGATCATGGAGCAATATGATTACAGGGGCCATGGAGCATTTTGAATGCATAGGCCATGGAGCATTGTGATGACAGGGGTCATGGAGCCTTCTGATGGGTGTGGTCATAGTTCATTGTGATGATAAGTGTCCAGGAACAGTGTGATGACATGGATCATGCAGCATTGTGATGACAAGGGCCATGGCGAATTGTGATGACAGGTGTCATGGGGCATTGTGATGACAGTGGTCATCTAGAATTGTGATGAAAGGTAACATGGAGCACTGTGATAATAGGGGCCATGGAGCATTGTGATGACAAAGGCCCTGGAGCATTCTGATGACAGGTGCCATGCAGCATTGAGATGAAACGGGTCATGGATCATTGTGATGACAGGTGTCATGGAGCATTGTTATGAAAGGGGTCATGGAGCACTGTGATTAAATGGATCCAGGGCCATTGTGATGATAAGAGCATGTATAATTTGGATGACAAGTGGCATACAGACTTGTGATGAATGGGGTACTGGAGCATTGTGAGGAAACGTGCCATGGAGCATTGTGATTATAAGGCATGGAGCATTGTGATAACAAGTGACATGAGCATTGTGATGAAAGAGGTATTGGAGCATTGTGAGGAAAGGGGTCATGGATCATTGTGATTACTCGGATCATGGAGCATTGTGATGACCGTGGTCAGGGAGCATTGTGAAGACAAAGGAATGGAGCATTGTGATGACATGACTTCTGGAGCATTTTGATGACAAGGGCATGGAGAATTGTGATTACAGGGACCATGGTGCATTGTGATGACAACTGCATTCAGCATTGTGATGACAAGGGGCATGGGGCATTGTGATGAAAGGTGAACTGGAGCCTTGTGAAGAAAGGTGTCATGGGTCATTGTGATTACAGCAATCATGGAACTTTGTGATGACAGTGGTCATGGAGTATTGTAATGACAGGGGCAATGGGGCATTGTGATGACAGTGGTCATGGAGCATTGTGATGAAAGGGGTAATGGAGTACTGTGACTACAGGGGCCATGTATAATTGTGATGACAAAGGCCATGGAGCATTGTGATGACAGTTGTCATGGAGCATTGTGATGACTGGTATCATGGAGCATTGTTATGAAGAAGGTCATGGGGCAGTGTAATGACAAGTATCATGGAGCATGTGATGAAAGGAGTCATGGAGCATTGTGATTAAATGGATCATGAGGCATTTTGATGACAAGAGTCATGGAACATTGTGATGACAGGGATCATGGAGCATTGTGATGAGAGGGGCCTTGGAGCATTATGATGATAGGCGTCATGGGGTATTGTGATGACAAGTGTCCATGAACATTGTGATGACATGGTTTATGGAGCATTGTGATGACAAGTGCCATGGCGAATTGTGATGACAGGTTTCATGGGGCATTGTGATGACAGTGGTCATATAGAATTGTGTTGAAAGGTATCATGGAGGACTCTGATGACAGGGGCCCTGGAGCACTGTGATGAGAGTGGTCATCTAGAATTGTGATGAAATATAGCAGGGAGCATTTTGATGACAGGGGTCGTGGAGCACTGCAATTACAGGGGCCATGGAACATTGTGAATACAAAGGTCATGGAGCATTGAGATGACAGGTGTCATGGATCATTGTGATGACAAGGGTCCCGGAACCTCGTGACGAAACGGTTCATGGAACATTGTGATGACAAAGTTCATCAAGCATTGTGATGACAGGGGTCATGGAGCATTGTGATGACAAAGGCCATGGAATATTTTGATGACAAGAATTCTGGAGCACTGTGATGACAAGCGCATGGAGCATTGTGATTATAGGGACCATGGAGCATTATGATGACAAGGGTCTTCGAGCATTGTGATGACAGGGGTCATGGAGCATTGTGATGAAGGGGATCATGGAACAATATGATTACAGGGGCCATGGAGCATTTTGAATGCATAGGCCATGGAGCACTGTGATGACAGGGGTCATGGAGCCTTGTGATGAGTGTGGTCATAGTTCATTGTGATGATTAGTGTCCAGAAACAGTGCGATGACATGGATCATGGAGCATTGTGATGACAAGGGCCATGGCGAATTGTGATGACAGGTGTCATCGGGCATTGTGATGACAGAGGTTATCAAGCATTGTGATGAATGGTACCATGGATCACTGTGATAACAGGGGCCATGGAGCGTTGTGATGACAAAGGCCATGGAGCATTTTGATGAAAATTGTCATGGAGAATTGTGATGAGACGGTCATGGAGCATTATGATGACAACAGTTCTGGAGCATTGCATTGACAAGGGAATGGAGCATTGTGATTACAGGGTCCATGGAGGATAGTGATGACATCTGTCATGGAACATTGTGCTGACAGGTATAATGTGGCATTGTGATGACAGTGGCCATAGAGCATTGTGATGAAATGAATCATGGAGCAATGTGATTACAGGGACCGTGTAGCATTGCGAATGCATAGGCTATGGAGCATTGCGATGACAGGAGTCGAGGAGCATTGTGATGTAAGTGGTCATGGATCATTGTGATGACAAGTGTCCTGGACCATTGTGATGACACGGGTCATGGAGCATTGTGATGACAAGGGCCATGGCGAATTGTGATGACATGTGTCTTGGGGCATTGTGATGACAGTGGTCAAATAGAATTGTGATGAAAGGTATCATGGAGCACTGTGATGACAGGGGCCATGGAACATTGTGATGACAAAGGCCAAGGAGCATTGTGATGACAAGTATCATGGAACTTTGTGATGAAATGGGCATACATCATTATGATGACAAGAGTTCTGGAGCATTGTGATGACAAGGGCATGGAGCATTGTGATTACAGGGGTCATGGAGCATTGTGATGACAACTGTCATGGAACATTGTGATGACAGGGTTCATGGAGCATTGTGATTAAAGGGTTCATGGAGCATTTTGATGAAAAGGGCAGGCGAACATTTTGATTACATTGGTAATGGAGCATTGTGATGTCATGGGTAGGGAACTTTGTGATGACAGGTGTAATAGAACATTGTGATTACAGGGGACATGGAGCATTTTGATGACATGGGCAGGCAACATTGTGATGACAGGTGTCATGGAGCATTGTGATGATAATTCTCATTTAAAGTTGTGCTGACAGGGATCATGGAGCATTGTGATGAGACGGGCATTGGAGCCTTGTGATGACAGGCGTACTGGAGACTTCTGAGGAAAGATCTCATGGGTCATTGTGATTACAGTGATCATGGAACATTGTGATGACAGTGGTCATGGAGCATTGTGATGACAGAAGTCATAAAATATTGTGATGACAAGGGCCATGGAGCATTGTCATGAAAGGTCTTATCTGGCATTGTGATGAGAGTGGTCATGGAGCATTGTGATAAAAGTTGTCATGAAGCACTGTTATTACAGGGGCCATGTAGAATTTTGATGACAAAGGCCATGGAGCACTGTGATGACAGGCATCATGGAGCAATTTGATGAAAGTGGTCATGGAGCATTGTGACGAAATGCGCCATGGAACATTGTGAAGACAAGTGTCCTGGAGCATTGTTATGACACGGGTCATGGAGCATTGTGATGACAAGGGCCATGGCGAATTGTGATGACATGTGTCTTGGGGCATTGTGATGACAGTGGTCAAATAGAATTGTGATGAAAGGTATCATGGAGCACTGTGATGACAGGGGCCATGGAACATTGTGATGACAAAGGCCAAGGAGCATTGTGATGACAAGTATCATGGAACTTTGTGATGAAATGGGCATACATCATTATGATGACAAGAGTTCTGGAGCATTGTGATGACAAGGGCATGGAGCATTGTGATTACAGGGGTCATGGAGCATTGTGATGACAACTGTCATGGAACATTGTGATGACAGGGTTCATGGAGCATTGTGATTAAAGGGTTCATGGAGCATTTTGATGAAAAGGGCAGGCGAACATTTTGATTACATTGGTAATGGAGCATTGTGATGTCATGGGTAGGGAACTTTGTGATGACAGGTGTAATAGAACATTGTGATTACAGGGGACATGGAGCATTTTGATGACATGGGCAGGCAACATTGTGATGACAGGTGTCATGGAGCATTGTGATGATAATTCTCATTTAAAGTTGTGCTGACAGGGATCATGGAGCATTGTGATGAGACGGGCATTGGAGCCTTGTGATGACAGGCGTACTGGAGACTTCTGAGGAAAGATCTCATGGGTCATTGTGATTACAGTGATCATGGAACATTGTGATGACAGTGGTCATGGAGCATTGTGATGACAGAAGTCATAAAATATTGTGATGACAAGGGCCATGGAGCATTGTCATGAAAGGTCTTATCTGGCATTGTGATGAGAGTGGTCATGGAGCATTGTGATAAAAGTTGTCATGAAGCACTGTTATTACAGGGGCCATGTAGAATTTTGATGACAAAGGCCATGGAGCACTGTGATGACAGGCATCATGGAGCAATTTGATGAAAGTGGTCATGGAGCATTGTGATGAAATGCGCCATGGAACATTGGGAAGACAAGTGTCCTGGAGCATTGTTATGACAAGGGCCATGGCCAATTCTGATGACAGGTGTCATGGAGCACTGTGATGACAGTGCTCATCTATCATTATGATGAAAGGTATCATGGAGCACTGTGATGACAGGGGCCATGGAGCATTGTGAGGACACGGGCATGGAGCATTATGATGAGAAGTGATCTGGAGCATTGCGATGACAAGGGTATGGAGCATTGTGATTACAGGGGCCAGGGAGCATTGAGATGACAAGGGCAGGGAACATTGTGATGACAGCGGTCATGGGTCAATATGATGATATCTGTCATGGAACATTGTGCTGACAGGGGCCATAGAGCATTGTGATGACAGGTGTCATGTGGCCTTGTGATGACAGTGGTCATAGAACGTTGTGATGAAAAGGATCATGGAGCAATGTGATTACAGGGGCCATGGAGCATTGTGAATACATAGGCCATGGAGGATTGTGATGACAGGGGTCAAGGAGCATTGTGATGAAAGTGGTCATGGAGCATTGTGAGGACACGGGCATGGAGCATTATGATGACAAGAGTTCTGGAGCATTGTGATGACAAGAGTATGGAGCATTGTGATTACAGGGGACCAGGAGCATTGTGATTACATGGGCAGTGAATATTGTGATGACAGGGGTCATGGAGCACTGTAATAGCAGGGGTGATGGGGCATCGTGATGACAGGGGCATGGAGCATTGTGATGACAGAAGTCATAAAATATTGTGATGACAAGGGCGATGGAGCATTGTCATGAAAGGTCTTATCTGGCATTGTGATGAGAGTGGTCATGGAGCATTGTGATAAAAGTTGTCATGAAGCACTGTTATTACAGGGGCCATGTAGAATTTTGATGACAAAGGCCATGGAGCACTGTGATGACAGGCATCATGGAGCAATTTGATGAAAGTGGTCATGGAGCATTGTGATGAAATGCGCCATGGAACATTGTGAAGACAAGTGTCCTGGAGCATTGTTATGAAAAGGGCCATGGCCAATTCTGATGACAGGTGTCATGGAGCACTGTGATGACAGTGCTCATCTATCATTATGATGAAAGGTATCATGGAGCACTGTGATGACAGGGGCCATGGAGCATTGTGAGGACACGGGCATGGAGCATTATGATGAGAAGTGATCTGGAGCATTGCGATGACAAGGGTATGGAGCATTGTGATTACAGGGGCCAGGGAGCATTGAGATGACAAGGGCAGGGAACATTGTGATGACAGCGGTCATGGGTCAATATGATGATATCTGTCATGGAACATTGTGCTGACAGGGGCCATAGAGCATTGTGATGACAGGTGTCATGTGGCCTTGTGATGACAGTGGTCATAGAACGTTGTGATGAAAAGGATCATGGAGCAATGTGATTACAGGGGCCATGGAGCATTGTGAATACATAGGCCATGGAGGATTGTGATGACAGGGGTCAAGGAGCATTGTGATGAAAGCGGTCATGGAGCATTGTGAGGACACGGGCATGGAGCATTATGATGACAAGAGTTCTGGAGCATTGTGATGACAAGAGTATGGAGCATTGTGATTACAGGGGACCAGGAGCATTGTGATTACATGGGCAGTGAATATTGTGATGACAGGGGTCATGGAGCACTGTGATGACAAGTGTCATGGAACATTGTGATGACAGGGACCATGGAGCATTGTGAAGAGAGGGGCCTTGGAGCATTATGATGATAGGCTTCATGGGGTATTGTGATGAGAGTGGTCATAGAGCATTGTGATGAAAGGGATCATGGAGCGATGTGATTACAGGGGCCATGGCACATTGTGAATGTATAGGCCATGGAGCAATGAAATGACAGAGGTCAAGGAGCATTGTGGTGTAAGTTGTCATGGAGCATTGTGATGACAATTGTCCATGAATATTGTGATGACATGGTTTATGGAGCATTGTGATGACAAGTGCCATGGCGAATTGTGATGACAGGTGTCATGGGGCACTGTAATGACAGTGGTCATATAGAATTGTGTTGAAAGGTATCATGGAGGACTCTGATGACAGGGGCCTTGGAGCACTGTGATGAGAGTGGTCATCTAGAAGTGTGATGAAATATAGCAGGGAGCATTTTGATGACAGGGGTCATGGAGCACCGCAATTACAGGGGCCAAGGAGCATTGTGAATACAAAGGTCATAGAGCATTGAGATGACAGGGGTCATGGATCATTGTGATGACAAGTGTCCCGGAACCTCATGACGAAACGGTTCATGGAACATTGTGATGACAAAGTTCATCAAGCATTGTGATGACAGGGGTCATGGAGCATTGTGATGACACAGGCCATGTAATATTTTGATGACAAGAATTCTGGAGCACTGTGATGACAAGCGCATGGAGCATTGTGATTATAGGGACCATGGAGCATTGTGATGACAAGGGTCTTCGAGCATTGTGATGACAGGGGTCATGGAGCATTGTGATGAAGGGGATCATGGAGCAATATGATTACAGGGGCCATGGAGCATTTTGAATGCATAGGCCATGGAGCATTGTGATGACAGGGGTCATGGAGCCTTCTGATGGGTGTGGTCATAGTTCATTGTGATGATAAGTGTCCAGGAACAGTGTGATGACATGGATCATGCAGCATTGTGATGACAAGGGCCATGGCGAATTGTGATGACAGGTGTCATGGGGCATTGTGATGACAGTGGTCATCTAGAATTGTGATGAAAGGTAACATGGAGCACTGTGATAATAGGGGCCATGGAGCATTGTGATGACAAAGGCCCTGGAGCATTCTGATGACAGGTGCCATGCAGCATTGAGATGAAACGGGTCATGGATCATTGTGATGACAGGTGTCATGGAGCATTGTTATGAAAGGGGTCATGGAGCACTGTGATTAAATGGATCCAGGGCCATTGTGATGATAAGAGCATGTATAATTTTGATGACAAGTGGCATACAGACTTGTGATGAATGGGGTACTGGAGCATTGTGAGGAAACGTGCCATGGAGCATTGTGATTATAAGGCATGGAGCATTGTGATAACAAGTGACATGAGCATTGTGATGAAAGAGGTATTGGAGCATTGTGAGGAAAGGGGTCATGGATCATTGTGATTACTCGGATCATGGAGCATTGTGATGACCGTGGTCAGGGAGCATTGTGAAGACAAAGGAATGGAGCATTGTGATGACATGACTTCTGGAGCATTTTGATGACAAGGGCATGGAGAATTGTGATTACAGGGACCATGGTGCATTGTGATGACAACTGCATTCAGCATTGTGATGACAAGGGGCATGGGTCATTGTGATGAAAGGCGAACTGGAGCCTTGTGAAGAAAGGTGTCATGGGTCATTGTGATTACAGCAATCATGGAACTTTGTGATGACAGTGGTCATGGAGTATTGTAATGACAGGGGCAATGGGGCATTGTGATGACAGTGGTCATGGAGCATTGTGATGAAAGGGGTAATGGAGTACTGTGACTACAGGGGCCATGTATAATTGTGATGACAAAGGCCATGGAGCATTGTGATGACAGTTGTCATGGAGCATTGTGATGACTGGTATCATGGAGCATTGTTATGAAGAAGGTCATGGGGCAGTGTAATGACAAGTATCATGGAGCATGTGATGAAAGGAGTCATGGAGCATTGTGATTAAATGGATCATGAGGCATTTTGATGACAAGAGTCATGGAACATTGTGATGACAGGGATCATGGAGCATTGTGATGAGAGGGGCCTTGGAGCATTATGATGATAGGCGTCATGGGGTATTGTGATGACAAGTGTCCATGAACATTGTGATGACATGGTTTATGGAGCATTGTGATGACAAGTGCCATGGCGAATTGTGATGACAGGTTTCATGGGGCATTGTGATGACAGTGGTCATATAGAATTGTGTTGAAAGGTATCATGGAGGACTCTGATGACAGGGGCCCTGGAGCACTGTGATGAGAGTGGTCATCTAGAATTGTGATGAAATATAGCAGGGAGCATTTTGATGACAGGGGTCGTGGAGCACTGCAATTACAGGGGCCATGGAACATTGTGAATACAAAGGTCATGGAGCATTGAGATGACAGGTGTCATGGATCATTGTGATGACAAGGGTCCCGGAACCTCGTGACGAAACGGTTCATGGAACATTGTGATGACAAAGTTCATCAAGCATTGTGATGACAGGGGTCATGGAGCATTGTGATGACAAAGGCCATGGAATATTTTGATGACAAGAATTCTGGAGCACTGTGATGACAAGCACATGGAGCATTGTGATTATAGGGACCATGGAGCATTATGATGACAAGGGTCTTCGAGCATTGTGATGACAGGGGTCATGGAGCATTGTGATGAAGGGGATCATGGAACAATATGATTACAGGGGCCATGGAGCATTTTGAATGCATAGGCCATGGAGCACTGTGATGACAGGGGTCATGGAGCCTTGTGATGAGTGTGGTCATAGTTCATTGTGATGATTAGTGTCCAGAAACAGTGCGATGACATGGATCATGGAGCATTGTGATGACAAGGGCCATGGCGAATTGTGATGACAGGTGTCATCGGGCATTGTGATGACAGAGGTTATCAAGCATTGTGATGAATGGTACCATGGATCACTGTGATAACAGGGGCCATGGAGCGTTGTGATGACAAAGGCCATGGAGCATTTTGATGAAAATTGTCATGGAGAATTGTGATGAGACGGTCATGGAGCATTATGATGACAACAGTTCTGGAGCATTGCGTTGACAAGGGAATGGAGCATTGTGATTACAGGGTCCATGGAGGATAGTGATGACATCTGTCATGGAACATTGTGCTGACAGGTATAATGTGGCATTGTGATGACAGTGGCCATAGAGCATTGTGATGAAATGAATCATGGAGCAATGTGATTACAGGGACCGTGTAGCATTGCGAATGCATAGGCTATGGAGCATTGCGATGACAGGAGTCGAGGAGCATTGTGATGTAAGTGGTCATGGATCATTGTGATGACAAGTGTCCTGGACCATTGTGATGACACGGGTCATGGAGCATTGTGATGACAAGGGCCATGGCGAATTGTGATGACATGTGTCTTGGGGCATTGTGATGACAGTGGTCAAATAGAATTGTGATGAAAGGTATCATGGAGCACTGTGATGACAGGGGCCATGGAACATTGTGATGACAAAGGCCAAGGAGCATTGTGATGACAAGTATCATGGAACTTTGTGATGAAATGGGCATACATCATTATGATGACAAGAGTTCTGGAGCATTGTGATGACAAGGGCATGGAGCATTGTGATTACAGGGGTCATGGAGCATTGTGATGACAACTGTCATGGAACATTGTGATGACAGGGTTCATGGAGCATTGTGATTAAAGGGTTCATGGAGCATTTTGATGAAAAGGGCAGGCGAACATTTTGATTACATTGGTAATGGAGCATTGTGATGTCATGGGTAGGGAACTTTGTGATGACAGGTGTAATAGAACATTGTGATTACAGGGGACATGGAGCATTTTGATGACATGGGCAGGCAACATTGTGATGACAGGTGTCATGGAGCATTGTGATGATAATTCTCATTTAAAGTTGTGCTGACAGGGATCATGGAGCATTGTGATGAGACGGGCATTGGAGCCTTGTAATGACAGGCGTACTGGAGACTTCTGAGGAAAGATCTCATGGGTCATTGTGATTACAGTGATCATGGAACATTGTGATGACAGTGGTCATGGAGCATTGTGATGACAGAAGTCATAAAATATTGTGATGACAAGGGCCATGGAGCATTGTCATGAAAGGTCTTATCTGGCATTGTGATGAGAGTGGTCATGGAGCATTGTGATAAAAGTTGTCATGAAGCACTGTTATTACAGGGGCCATGTAGAATTTTGATGACAAAGGCCATGGAGCACTGTGATGACAGGCATCATGGAGCAATTTGATGAAAGTGGTCATGGAGCATTGTGATGAAATGCGCCATGGAACATTGTGAAGACAAGAGTCCTGGAGCATTGTTATGACAAGGGCCATGGCCAATTCTAATGACAGGTGTCATGGAGCACTGTGATGACAGTGCTCATCTATCATTATGATGAAAGGTATCATAGAGCACTGTGATGACAGGGGCCATGGAGCATTGTGAGGACACGGGCATGGAGCATTATGATGAGAAGTGATCTGGAGCATTGCGATGACAAGGGTATGGAGCATTGTGATTACAGGGGCCAGGGAGCATTGAGATGACAAGGGCAGGGAACATTGTGATGACAGCGGTCATGGGTCAATATGATGATATCTGTCATGGAACATTGTGCTGACAGGGGCCATAGAGCATTGTGATGACAGGTGTCATGTGGCCTTGTGATGACAGTGGTCATAGAACGTTGTGATGAAAAGGATCATGGAGCAATGTGATTACAGGGGCCATGGAGCATTGTGAATACATAGGCCATGGAGGATTGTGATGACAGGGGTCAAGGAGCATTGTGATGAAAGTGGTCATGGAGCATTGTGAGGACACGGGCATGGAGCATTATGATGACAAGAGTTCTGGAGCATTGTGATGACAAGAGTATGGAGCATTGTGATTACAGGGGACCAGGAGCATTGTGATTACATGGGCAGTGAATATTGTGATGACAGGGGTCATGGAGCACTGTGATGACAAATGTCATGGAACATTGTGATGACAGGGACCATGGAGCATTGTGAAGAGAGGGGCCTTGGAGCATTATGATGATAGGCGTCATGGGGTATTGTGATGAGAGTGGTCATAGAGCATTGTGATGAAAGGGATCATGGAGCGATGTGATTACAGGGGCCATGGCACATTGTGAATGCATAGGCCATGGAGCAATGAAATGACAGAGGTCAAGGAGCATTGTGGTGTAAGTTGTCATGGAGCATTGTGATGACAATTGTCCATGAATATTTTGATGACATGGTTTATGGAGCATTGTGATGACAAGTGCCATGGCGAATTGTGATGACAGGTGTCATGGGGCACTGTAATGACAGTGGTCATATAGAATTGTGTTGAAAGGTATCATGGAGGACTCTGATGACAGGGGCCTTGGAGCACTGTGATGAGAGTGGTCATCTAGAAGTGTGATGAAATATAGCAGGGAGCATTTTGATGACAGGGGTCATGGAGCACCGCAATTACAGGGGCCAAGGAGCATTGTGAATACAAAGGTCATAGAGCATTGAGATGACAGGGGTCATGGATCATTGTGATGACAAGTGTCCCGGAACCTCATGACGAAACGGTTCATGGAACATTGTGATGACAAAGTTCATCAAGCATTGTGATGACAGGGGTCATGGAGCATTGTGATGACACAGGCCATGTAATATTTTGATGACAAGAATTCTGGAGCACTGTGATGACAAGCGCATGGAGCATTGTGATTATAGGGACCATGGAGCATTGTGATGACAAGGGTCTTCGAGCATTGTGATGACAGGGGTCATGGAGCATTGTGATGAAGGGGATCATGGAGCAATATGATTACAGGGGCCATGGAGCATTTTGAATGCATAGGCCATGGAGCATTGTGATGACAGGGGTCATGGAGCCTTCTGATGGGTGTGGTCATAGTTCATTGTGATGATAAGTGTCCAGGAACAGTGTGATGACATGGATCATGCAGCATTGTGATGACAAGGGCCATGGCGAATTGTGATGACAGGTGTCATGGGGCATTGTGATGACAGTGGTCATCTAGAATTGTGATGAAAGGTAACATGGAGCACTGTGATAATAGGGGCCATGGAGCATTGTGATGACAAAGGCCCTGGAGCATTCTGATGACAGGTGCCATGCAGCATTGAGATGAAACGGGTCATGGATCATTGTGATGACAGGTGTCATGGAGCATTGTTATGAAAGGGGTCATGGAGCACTGTGATTAAATGGATCCAGGGCCATTGTGATGATAAGAGCATGTATAATTTGGATGACAAGTGGCATACAGACTTGTGATGAATGGGGTACTGGAGCATTGTGAGGAAACGTGCCATGGAGCATTGTGATTATAAGGCATGGAGCATTGTGATAACAAGTGACATGAGCATTGTGATGAAAGAGGTATTGGAGCATTGTGAGGAAAGGGGTCATGGATCATTGTGATTACTCGGATCATGGAGCATTGTGATGACCGTGGTCAGGGAGCCTTGTGAAGACAAAGGAATGGAGCATTGTGATGACATGACTTCTGGAGCATTTTGATGACAAGGGCATGGAGAATTGTGATTACAGGGACCATGGTGCATTGTGATGACAACTGCATTCAGCATTGTGATGACAAGGGGCATGGGGCATTGTGATGAAAGGTGAACTGGAGCCTTGTGAAGAAAGGTGTCATGGGTCATTGTGATTACAGCAATCATGGAACTTTGTGATGACAGTGGTCATGGAGTATTGTAATGACAGGGGCAATGGGGCATTGTGATGACAGTGGTCATGGAGCATTGTGATGAAAGGGGTAATGGAGTACTGTGACTACAGGGGCCATGTATAATTGTGATGACAAAGGCCATGGAGCATTGTGATGACAGTTGTCATGGAGCATTGTGATGACTGGTATCATGGAGCATTGTTATGAAGAAGGTCATGGGGCAGTGTAATGACAAGTATCATGGAGCATGTGATGAAAGGAGTCATGGAGCATTGTGATTAAATGGATCATGAGGCATTTTGATGACAAGAGTCATGGAACATTGTGATGACAGGGATCATGGAGCATTGTGATGAGAGGGGCCTTGGAGCATTATGATGATAGGCGTCATGGGGTATTGTGATGACAAGTGTCCATGAACATTGTGATGACATGGTTTATGGAGCATTGTGATGACAAGTGCCATGGCGAATTGTGATGACAGGTTTCATGGGGCATTGTGATGACAGTGGTCATATAGAATTGTGTTGAAAGGTATCATGGAGGACTCTGATGACAGGGGCCCTGGAGCACTGTGATGAGAGTGGTCATCTAGAATTGTGATGAAATATAGCAGGGAGCATTTTGATGACAGGGGTCGTGGAGCACTGCAATTACAGGGGCCATGGAACATTGTGAATACAAAGGTCATGGAGCATTTAGATGACAGGTGTCATGGATCATTGTGATGACAAGGGTCCCGGAACCTCGTGACGAAACGGTTCATGGAACATTGTGATGACAAAGTTCATCAAGCATTGTGATGACAGGGGTCATGGAGCATTGTGATGACAAAGGCCATGGAATATTTTGATGACAAGAATTCTGGAGCACTGTGATGACAAGCGCATGGAGCATTGTGATTATAGGGACCATGGAGCATTATGATGACAAGGGTCTTCGAGCACTGTGATGACAGGGGTCATGGAGCCTTGTGATGAGTGTGGTCATAGTTCATTGTGATGATTAGTGTCCAGAAACAGTGCGATGACATGGATCATGGAGCATTGTGATGACAAGGGCCATGGCGAATTGTGATGACAGGTGTCATCGGGCATTGTGATGACAGAGGTTATCAAGCATTGTGATGAATGGTACCATGGATCACTGTGATAACAGGGGCCATGGAGCGTTGTGATGACAAAGGCCATGGAGCATTTTGATGAAAATTGTCATGGAGAATTGTGATGAGACGGTCATGGAGCATTATGATGACAACAGTTCTGGAGCATTGCGTTGACAAGGGAATGGAGCATTGTGATTACAGGGTCCATGGAGGATAGTGATGACATCTGTCATGGAACATTGTGCTGACAGGTATAATGTGGCATTGTGATGACAGTGGCCATAGAGCATTGTGATGAAATGAATCATGGAGCAATGTGATTACAGGGACCGTGTAGCATTGCGAATGCATAGGCTATGGAGCATTGCGATGACAGGAGTCGAGGAGCATTGTGATGTAAGTGGTCATGGATCATTGTGATGACAAGTGTCCTGGACCATTGTGATGACACGGGTCATGGAGCATTGTGATGACAAGGGCCATGGCGAATTGTGATGACATGTGTCTTGGGGCATTGTGATGACAGTGGTCAAATAGAATTGTGATGAAAGGTATCATGGAGCACTGTGATGACAGGGGCCATGGAACATTGTGATGACAAAGGCCAAGGAGCATTGTGATGACAAGTATCATGGAACTTTGTGATGAAATGGGCATACATCATTATGATGACAAGAGTTCTGGAGCATTGTGATGACAAGGGCATGGAGCATTGTGATTACAGGGGTCATGGAGCATTGTGATGACAACTGTCATGGAACATTGTGATGACAGGGTTCATGGAGCATTGTGATTAAAGGGTTCATGGAGCATTTTGATGAAAAGGGCAGGCGAACATTTTGATTACATTGGTAATGGAGCATTGTGATGTCATGGGTAGGGAACTTTGTGATGACAGGTGTAATAGAACATTGTGATTACAGGGGACATGGAGCATTTTGATGACATGGGCAGGCAACATTGTGATGACAGGTGTCATGGAGCATTGTGATGATAATTCTCATTTAAAGTTGTGCTGACAGGGATCATGGAGCATTGTGATGAGACGGGCATTGGAGCCTTGTGATGACAGGCGTACTGGAGACTTCTGAGGAAAGATCTCATGGGTCATTGTGATTACAGTGATCATGGAACATTGTGATGACAGTGGTCATGGAGCATTGTGATGACAGAAGTCATAAAATATTGTGATGACAAGGGCCATGGAGCATTGTCATGAAAGGTCTTATCTGGCATTGTGATGAGAGTGGTCATGGAGCATTGTGATAAAAGTTGTCATGAAGCACTGTTATTACAGGGGCCATGTAGAATTTTGATGACAAAGGCCATGGAGCACTGTGATGACAGGCATCATGGAGCAATTTGATGAAAGTGGTCATGGAGCATTGTGATGAAATGCGCCATGGAACATTGTGAAGACAAGTGTCCTGGAGCATTGTTATGACACGGGTCATGGAGCATTGTGATGACAAGGGCCATGGCGAATTGTGATGACATGTGTCTTGGGGCATTGTGATGACAGTGGTCAAATAGAATTGTGATGAAAGGTATCATGGAGCACTGTGATGACAGGGGCCATGGAACATTGTGATGACAAAGGCCAAGGAGCATTGTGATGACAAGTATCATGGAACTTTGTGATGAAATGGGCATACATCATTATGATGACAAGAGTTCTGGAGCATTGTGATGACAAGGGCATGGAGCATTGTGATTACAGGGGTCATGGAGCATTGTGATGACAACTGTCATGGAACATTGTGATGACAGGGTTCATGGAGCATTGTGATTAAAGGGTTCATGGAGCATTTTGATGAAAAGGGCAGGCGAACATTTTGATTACATTGGTAATGGAGCATTGTGATGTCATGGGTAGGGAACTTTGTGATGACAGGTGTAATAGAACATTGTGATTACAGGGGACATGGAGCATTTTGATGACATGGGCAGGCAACATTGTGATGACAGGTGTCATGGAGCATTGTGATGATAATTCTCATTTAAAGTTGTGCTGACAGGGATCATGGAGCATTGTGATGAGACGGGCATTGGAGCCTTGTGATGACAGGCGTACTGGAGACTTCTGAGGAAAGATCTCATGGGTCATTGTGATTACAGTGATCATGGAACATTGTGATGACAGTGGTCATGGAGCATTGTGATGACAGAAGTCATAAAATATTGTGATGACAAGGGCCATGGAGCATTGTCATGAAAGGTCTTATCTGGCATTGTGATGAGAGTGGTCATGGAGCATTGTGATAAAAGTTGTCATGAAGCACTGTTATTACAGGGGCCATGTAGAATTTTGATGACAAAGGCCATGGAGCACTGTGATGACAGGCATCATGGAGCAATTTGATGAAAGTGGTCATGGAGCATTGTGATGAAATGCGCCATGGAACATTGGGAAGACAAGTGTCCTGGAGCATTGTTATGACAAGGGCCATGGCCAATTCTGATGACAGGTGTCATGGAGCACTGTGATGACAGTGCTCATCTATCATTATGATGAAAGGTATCATGGAGCACTGTGATGACAGGGGCCATGGAGCATTGTGAGGACACGGGCATGGAGCATTATGATGAGAAGTGATCTGGAGCATTGCGATGACAAGGGTATGGAGCATTGTGATTACAGGGGCCAGGGAGCATTGAGATGACAAGGGCAGGGAACATTGTGATGACAGCGGTCATGGGTCAATATGATGATATCTGTCATGGAACATTGTGCTGACAGGGGCCATAGAGCATTGTGATGACAGGTGTCATGTGGCCTTGTGATGACAGTGGTCATAGAACGTTGTGATGAAAAGGATCATGGAGCAATGTGATTACAGGGGCCATGGAGCATTGTGAATACATAGGCCATGGAGGATTGTGATGACAGGGGTCAAGGAGCATTGTGATGAAAGTGGTCATGGAGCATTGTGAGGACACGGGCATGGAGCATTATGATGACAAGAGTTCTGGAGCATTGTGATGACAAGAGTATGGAGCATTGTGATTACAGGGGACCAGGAGCATTGTGATTACATGGGCAGTGAATATTGTGATGACAGGGGTCATGGAGCACTGTAATAGCAGGGGTGATGGGGCATCGTGATGACAGGGGCATGGAGCATTGTGATGACAGAAGTCATAAAATATTGTGATGACAAGGGCCATGGAGCATTGTCATGAAAGGTCTTATCTGGCATTGTGATGAGAGTGGTCATGGAGCATTGTGATAAAAGTTGTCATGAAGCACTGTTATTACAGGGGCCATGTAGAATTTTGATGACAAAGGCCATGGAGCACTGTGATGACAGGCATCATGGAGCAATTTGATGAAAGTGGTCATGGAGCATTGTGATGAAATGCGCCATGGAACATTGTGAAGACAAGTGTCCTGGAGCATTGTTATGAAAAGGGCCATGGCCAATTCTGATGACAGGTGTCATGGAGCACTGTGATGACAGTGCTCATCTATCATTATGATGAAAGGTATCATGGAGCACTGTGATGACAGGGGCCATGGAGCATTGTGAGGACACGGGCATGGAGCATTATGATGAGAAGTGATCTGGAGCATTGCGATGACAAGGGTATGGAGCATTGTGATTACAGGGGCCAGGGAGCATTGAGATGACAAGGGCAGGGAACATTGTGATGACAGCGGTCATGGGTCAATATGATGATATCTGTCATGGAACATTGTGCTGACAGGGGCCATAGAGCATTGTGATGACAGGTGTCATGTGGCCTTGTGATGACAGTGGTCATAGAACGTTGTGATGAAAAGGATCATGGAGCAATGTGATTACAGGGGCCATGGAGCATTGTGAATACATAGGCCATGGAGGATTGTGATGACAGGGGTCAAGGAGCATTGTGATGAAAGCGGTCATGGAGCATTGTGAGGACACGGGCATGGAGCATTATGATGACAAGAGTTCTGGAGCATTGTGATGACAAGAGTATGGAGCATTGTGATTACAGGGGACCAGGAGCATTGTGATTACATGGGCAGTGAATATTGTGATGACAGGGGTCATGGAGCACTGTGATGACAAGTGTCATGGAACATTGTGATGACAGGGACCATGGAGCATTGTGAAGAGAGGGGCCTTGGAGCATTATGATGATAGGCTTCATGGGGTATTGTGATGAGAGTGGTCATAGAGCATTGTGATGAAAGGGATCATGGAGCGATGTGATTACAGGGGCCATGGCACATTGTGAATGTATAGGCCATGGAGCAATGAAATGACAGAGGTCAAGGAGCATTGTGGTGTAAGTTGTCATGGAGCATTGTGATGACAATTGTCCATGAATATTGTGATGACATGGTTTATGGAGCATTGTGATGACAAGTGCCATGGCGAATTGTGATGACAGGTGTCATGGGGCACTGTAATGACAGTGGTCATATAGAATTGTGTTGAAAGGTATCATGGAGGACTCTGATGACAGGGGCCTTGGAGCACTGTGATGAGAGTGGTCATCTAGAAGTGTGATGAAATATAGCAGGGAGCATTTTGATGACAGGGGTCATGGAGCACCGCAATTACAGGGGCCAAGGAGCATTGTGAATACAAAGGTCATAGAGCATTGAGATGACAGGGGTCATGGATCATTGTGATGACAAGTGTCCCGGAACCTCATGACGAAACGGTTCATGGAACATTGTGATGACAAAGTTCATCAAGCATTGTGATGACAGGGGTCATGGAGCATTGTGATGACACAGGCCATGTAATATTTTGATGACAAGAATTCTGGAGCACTGTGATGACAAGCGCATGGAGCATTGTGATTATAGGGACCATGGAGCATTGTGATGACAAGGGTCTTCGAGCATTGTGATGACAGGGGTCATGGAGCATTGTGATGAAGGGGATCATGGAGCAATATGATTACAGGGGCCATGGAGCATTTTGAATGCATAGGCCATGGAGCATTGTGATGACAGGGGTCATGGAGCCTTCTGATGGGTGTGGTCATAGTTCATTGTGATGATAAGTGTCCAGGAACAGTGTGATGACATGGATCATGCAGCATTGTGATGACAAGGGCCATGGCGAATTGTGATGACAGGTGTCATGGGGCATTGTGATGACAGTGGTCATCTAGAATTGTGATGAAAGGTAACATGGAGCACTGTGATAATAGGGGCCATGGAGCATTGTGATGACAAAGGCCCTGGAGCATTCTGATGACAGGTGCCATGCAGCATTGAGATGAAACGGGTCATGGATCATTGTGATGACAGGTGTCATGGAGCATTGTTATGAAAGGGGTCATGGAGCACTGTGATTAAATGGATCCAGGGCCATTGTGATGATAAGAGCATGTATAATTTGGATGACAAGTGGCATACAGACTTGTGATGAATGGGGTACTGGAGCATTGTGAGGAAACGTGCCATGGAGCATTGTGATTATAAGGCATGGAGCATTGTGATAACAAGTGACATGAGCATTGTGATGAAAGAGGTATTGGAGCATTGTGAGGAAAGGGGTCATGGATCATTGTGATTACTCGGATCATGGAGCATTGTGATGACCGTGGTCATGGAGCATTGTGAAGACAAAGGAATGGAGCATTGTGATGACATGACTTCTGGAGCATTTTGATGACAAGGGCATGGAGAATTGTGATTACAGGGACCATGGTGCATTGTGATGACAACTGCATTCAGCATTGTGATGACAAGGGGCATGGGGCATTGTGATGAAAGGCGAACTGGAGCCTTGTGAAGAAAGGTGTCATGGGTCATTGTGATTACAGCAATCATGGAACTTTGTGATGACAGTGGTCATGGAGTATTGTAATGACAGGGGCAATGGGGCATTGTAATGACAGTGGTCATGGAGCATTGTGATGAAAGGGGTAATGGAGTACTGTGACTACAGGGGCCATGTATAATTGTGATGACAAAGGCCATGGAGCATTGTGATGACAGTTGTCATGGAGCATTGTGATGACTGGTATCATGGAGCATTGTGAAGACAAAGGAATGGAGCATTGTGATGACATGACTTCTGGAGCATTTTGATGACAAGGGCATGGAGAATTGTGATTACAGGGACCATGGTGCATTGTGATGACAACTGCATTCAGCATTGTGATGACAAGGGGCATGGGGCATTGTGATGAAAGGCGAACTGGAGCCTTGTGAAGAAAGGTGTCATGGGTCATTGTGATTACAGCAATCATGGAACTTTGTGATGACAGTGGTCATGGAGTATTGTAATGACAGGGGCAATGGGGCATTGTAATGACAGTGGTCATGGAGCATTGTGATGAAAGGGGTAATGGAGTACTGTGACTACAGGGGCCATGTATAATTGTGATGACAAAGGCCATGGAGCATTGTGATGACAGTTGTCATGGAGCATTGTGATGACTGGTATCATGGAGCATTGTTATGAAGAAGGTCATGGGGCAGTGTAATGACAAGTATCATGGAGCATGTGATGAAAGGAGTCATGGAGCATTGTGATTAAATGGATCATGAGGCATTTTGATGACAAGAGTCATGGAACATTGTGATGACAGGGATCATGGAGAATTGTGATGAGAGGGGCCTTGGAGCATTATGATGATAGGCGTCATGGGGTATTGTGATGAGAGTGCTCATAGAGCATTGTGATGAAAGGGATCATGGAGCAATGTGATTACAGGGGCCATGGCACATTGTGAATGCATAGGCCATGGAGCAATGAAATGACAGGGGTCAAGGAGCATTGTGATGTAAGTTGTCATGGAGCATTGTGATGACAAGTGTCCATGAACATTGTGATGACATGGTTTATGGAGCATTGTGATGACAAGTGCCATGGCGAATTGTGATGACAGGTTTCATGGGGCATTGTGATGACAGTGGTCATATAGAATTGTGTTGAAAGGTATCATGGAGGACTCTGATGACAGGGGCCCTGGAGCACTGTGATGAGAGTGGTCATCTAGAATTGTGATGAATTATACCAGGGAGCATTTTGATGACAGGGGTCGTGGAGCACTGCAATTACAGGGGCCATGGAACATTGTGAATACAAAGGAATGGAGCATTGAGATGACAGGTGTCATGGATCATTGTGATGACAAGGGTCCCGGAACCTCGTGACGAAACGGTTCATGGAACATTGTGATGACAAAGTTCATCAAGCATTGTGATGACAGGGGTCATGGAGCATTGTGATGACAAAGGCCATGGAATATTTTGATGACAAGAATTCTGGAGCACTGTGATGACAAGCACATGGAGCATTGTGATTATAGGGACCATGGAGCATTATGATGACAAGGGTCTCCGAGCATTGTGATGACAGGGGTCATGGAGCATTGTGATGAAGGGGATCATGGAACAATATGATTACAGGGGCCATGGAGCATTTTGAATGCATAGGCCATGGAGCACTGTGATGACAGGGGTCATGGAGCCTTGTGATGAGTGTGGTCATAGTTCATTGTGATGATTAGTGTCCAGAAACAGTGCGATGACATGGATCATGGAGCATTGTGATGACAAGGGCCATGGCGAATTGTGATGACAGGTGTCATCGGGCATTGTGATGACAGAGGTTATCAAGCATTGTGATGAATGGTACCATGGATCACTGTGATAACAGGGGCCATGGAGCGTTGTGATGACAAAGGCCATGGAGCATTTTGATGAAAATTGTCATGGAGAATTGTGATGAGACGGTCATGGAGCATTATGATGACAACAGTTCTGGAGCATTGCGTTGACAAGGGAATGGAGCATTGTGATTACAGGGTCCATGGAGGATAGTGATGACATCTGTCATGGAACATTGTGCTGACAGGTATAATGTGGCATTGTGATGACAGTGGCCATAGAACATTGTGATGAAATGAATCATGGAGCAATGTGATTACAGGGACCGTGTAGTATTGCGAATGCATAGGCTATGGAGCATTGTGATGACAGGAGTCGAGGAGCATTGTGATGTAAGTGGTCATGGATCATTGTGATGACAAGTGTCCTGGACCATTGTGATGACACGGGTCATGGAGCATTGTGATGACAAGGGCCATGGCGAATTGTGATGACATGTGTCTTGGGGCATTGTGATGACAGTGGTCAAATAGAATTGTGATGAAAGGTATCATGGAGCACTGTGATGACAGGGGCCATGGAACATTGTGATGACAAAGGCCAAGGAGCATTGTGATGACAAGTATCATGGAACTTTGTGATGAAATGGGCATACATCATTATGATGACAAGAGTTCTGGAGCATTGTGATGACAAGGGCATGGAGCATTGTGATTACAGGGGTCATGGAGCATTGTGATGACAACTGTCATGGAACATTGTGATGACAGGGTTCATGGAGCATTGTGATTAGAGGGGTCATGGAGCATTTTGATGACAAGGGCAGGCGAACATTTTGATTACATTGGTAATGGAGCATTGTGATGACATGGGCAGGGAACTTTGTGATGACAGGTGTAATAGCACACTGTGATTACAGGGGACATGGAGCATTTTGATGACATGGGCAGGCAACATTGTGATGACAGGTGTCATGGAGCATTGTGATGACAATTGTCATTTAAAGTTGTGCTGACAGGGATAATGAAGCATTATGATGAGACGGGCATTGGAGCCTTGTGATGACAGGCGTACTGGAGCCTTCTGAGGAAAGATCTCATGGGTCATTGTGATTACAGTGATCATGGAACATTGTGATGACAGTGGTCATGGAGCATTGTAATGACGGGGGCCATGAAGCAATGTGATGACAGGGTCATGGGGGATTGCGATGACAGTGGTCATGGAGCATTGTGATGAAAGGGGTCATGGAGCACTGTGATTACAGGTTCCATCTATAATTGTGATGACAAAGGCCATGGAGCATTGTGATGACAGTTGTCATGGAGCATTGTGTTGAAAGGGGCATGGAGCATTGTGACGACAATGGTCATGGAGCATTGTGATAACTGGTATCATGGAGCATTGTTATGAAGAAGGTCATGGGGCAGTGTAATGACAAGTATCATGGAGCATGTGATGAAAGGGGTCATGGAGCATTGTGATTAAATGGATCATGAGGCATTTTGATGACAAGAGTCATGGAACATTGTGATGACAGGGATCATGGAGCATTGTGACGACAAGGGCTATGGAGCATTGTGATGACTGGGGTCATGGGGCATGGTGATGACAGTGGTCATGGAGCATTGTGATGACGAAGACCACGGAGCATTGTGATGACAGGTGTCATGGAGCATTGTGATGAAAGGGGTCATGGATCACTACGATGACATGGGTAATGGAGCATTGTGATGATACGGGCATGGAGCATTGGATGTCAGGGGTCATGCAGCATTGTGAAGACAGGGGTCATGCAGCATTGTGATGACATGGGCATGGAGCATAGTGATGACAAAAGTTCTGGAGCATTTTGATGACAAGGGCATGGATCATTGAGATTACAGGGGCCATGAAACATTGAGATGACAAGGGAATGGAGCATTGTGATGAAAGCGGTCCTGGAGATTTGTGAGGAAACAGGTCATGGATTATTGGGCTGGAAGGATTCCTGGAGCATTGTGATGACAAGTGCCATGGAGCATTTTAATGAAAGGGGTACTGGAGCATTGTACGGAAAAGGTTCATGGATCATCGTGATCACACGGATCATGGACTATTGTGATGACAAGGGTTTTGGAGCATTGTGATGACAGGGGTCATGGAGCACTGTAATAGCAGGGGTGATGGGGCATCGTGATGACAGGGGCATGGAGCATTGTGATGACAGAAGTCATAAAATATTGTGATGACAATGGCCATGGAGCATTGTCATGAAAGGTCTTATCTGGCATTGTGATGAGAGTGGTCATGGAGCATTGTGATAAAAGTTGTCATGAAGCACTGTTATTACAGGGGCCATGTAGAATTTTGATGACAAAGGCCATGGAGCACTGTGATGACAGGCATCATGGAGCAATTTGATGAAAGTGGTCATGGAGCATTGTGATGAAATGCGCCATGGAACATTGTGAAGACAAGTGTCCTGGAGCATTGTTATGACAAGGGCCATGGCCAATTCTGATGACAGGTGTCATGGAGCACTGTGATGACAGTGCTCATCTATCATTATGATGAAAGGTATCATGGAGCACTGTGATGACAGGGGCCATGGAGCATTGTGAGGACACGGGCATGGAGCATTATGATGAGAAGTGATCTGGAGCATTGCGATGACAAGGGTATGGAGCATTGTGATTACAGGGGCCAGGGAGCATTGAGATGACAAGGGCAGGGAACATTGTGATGACAGCGGTCATGGGTCAATATGATGATATCTGTCATGGAACATTGTGCTGACAGGGGCCATAGAGCATTGTGATGACAGGTGTCATGTGGCCTTGTGATGACAGTGGTCATAGAACGTTGTGATGAAAAGGATCATGGAGCAATGTGATTACAGGGGCCATGGAGCATTGTGAATACATAGGCCATGGAGGATTGTGATGACAGGGGTCAAGGAGCATTGTGACGAAAGTGGTCATGGAGCATTGTGAGGACACGGGCATGGAGCATTATGATGACAAGAGTTATGGAGCATTGTGATGACAAGAGTATAGAGCATTGTGATTACAGGGGACCAGGAGCATTGTGATTACATGGGCAGTGAATATTGTGATGACAGGGGTCATGGAGCACAGTGATGACAAGTGTCATGGAACATTGTGATGACAGGGGCATGGAGCATTGTGATGACAGAAGTCATAAAATATTGTGATGACAAGGGCCATGGAGCATTGTCATGAAAGGTCTTATCTGGCATTGTGATGAGAGTGGTCATGGAGCATTGTGATAAAAGTTGTCATGAAGCACTGTTATTACAGGGGCCATGTAGAATTTTGATGACAAAGGCCATGGAGCACTGTGATGACAGGCATCATGGAGCAATTTGATGAAAGTGGTCATGGAGCATTGTGATGAAATGCGCCATGGAACATTGTGAAGACAAGTGTCCTGGAGCATTGTTATGACAAGGGCCATGGCCAATTCTGATGACAGGTGTCATGGAGCACTGTGATGACAGTGCTCATCTATCATTATGATGAAAGGTATCATGGAGCACTGTGATGACAGGGGCCATGGAGCATTGTGAGGACACGGGCATGGAGCATTATGATGAGAAGTGATCTGGAGCATTGCGATGACAAGGGTATGGAGCATTGTGATTACAGGGGCCAGGGAGCATTGAGATGACAAGGGCAGGGAACATTGTGATGACAGCGGTCATGGGTCAATATGATGATATCTGTCATGGAACATTGTGCTGACAGGGGCCATAGAGCATTGTGATGACAGGTGTCATGTGGCCTTGTGATGACAGTGGTCATAGAACGTTGTGATGAAAAGGATCATGGAGCAATGTGATTACAGGGGCCATGGAGCATTGTGAATACATAGGCCATGGAGGATTGTGATGACAGGGGTCAAGGAGCATTGTGATGAAAGTGGTCATGGAGCATTGTGAGGACACGGGCATGGAGCATTATGATGACAAGAGTTCTGGAGCATTGTGATGACAAGAGTATGGAGCATTGTGATTACAGGGGACCAGGAGCATTGTGATTACATGGGCAGTGAATATTGTGATGACAGGGGTCATGGAGCACTGTGATGACAAGTGTCATGGAACATTGTGATGACAGGGACCATGGAGCATTGTGAAGAGAGGGGCCTTGGAGCATTATGATGATAGGCGTCATGGGGTATTGTGATGAGAGTGGTCATAGAACATTGTGATGAAAGGGATCATGGAGCGATGTGATTACAGGGGCCATGGCACATTGTGAATGCATAGGCCATGGAGCAATGAAATGACAGAGGTCAAGGAGCATTGTGGTGTAAGTTGTCATGGAGCATTGTGATGACAATTGTCCATGAATATTGTGATGACATGGTTTATGGAGCATTGTGATGACAAGTGCCATGGCGAATTGTGATGACAGGTGTCATGGGGCACTGTAATGACAGTGGTCATATAGAATTGTGTTGAAAGGTATCATGGAGGACTCTGATGACAGGGGCCTTGGAGCACTGTGATGAGAGTGGTCATCTAGAAGTGTGATGAAATATAGCAGGGAGCATTTTGATGACAGGGGTCATGGAGCACCGCAATTACAGGGGCCAAGGAGCATTGTGAATACAAAGGTCATAGAGCATTGAGATGACAGGGGTCATGGATCATTGTGATGACAAGTGTCCCGGAACCTCATGACGAAACGGTTCATGGAACATTGTGATGACAAAGTTCATCAAACATTGTGATGACAGGGGTCATGGAGCATTGTGATGACACAGGCCATGTAATATTTTGATGACAAGAATTCTGGAGCACTGTGATGACAAGCGCATGGAGCATTGTGATTATAGGGACCATGGAGCATTGTGATGACAAGGGTCTTCGAGCATTGTGATGACAGGGGTCATGGAGCATTGTGATGAAGGGGATCATGGAGCAATATGATTACAGGGGCCATGGAGCATTTTGAATGCATAGGCCATGGAGCATTGTGATGACAGGGGTCATGGAGCCTTCTGATGGGTGTGGTCATAGTTCATTGTGATGATAAGTGTCCAGGAACAGTGTGATGACATGGATCATGCAGCATTGTGATGACAAGGGCCATGGCGAATTGTGATGACAGGTGTCATGGGGCATTGTGATGACAGTGGTCATCTAGAATTGTGATGAAAGGTAACATGGAGCACTGTGATAATAGGGGCCATGGAGCATTGTGATGACAAAGGCCCTGGAGCATTCTGATGACAGGTGCCATGCAGCATTGAGATGAAACGGGTCATGGATCATTGTGATGACAGGTGTCATGGAGCATTGTTATGAAAGGGGTCATGGAGCACTGTGATTAAATGGATCCAGGGCCATTGTGATGATAAGAGCATGTATAATTTTGATGACAAGTGGCATACAGACTTGTGATGAATGGGGTACTGGAGCATTGTGAGGAAACGTGCCATGGAGCATTGTGATTATAAGGCATGGAGCATTGTGATAACAAGTGACATGAGCATTGTGATGAAAGAGGTATTGGAGCATTGTGAGGAAAGGGGTCATGGATCATTGTGATTACTCGGATCATGGAGCATTGTGATGACCGTGGTCATGGAGCATTGTGAAGACAAAGGAATGGAGCATTGTGATGACATGACTTCTGGAGCATTTTGATGACAAGGGCATGGAGAATTGTGATTACAGGGACCATGGTGCATTGTGATGACAACTGCATTCAGCATTGTGATGACAAGGGGCATGGGGCATTGTGATGAAAGGCGAACTGGAGCCTTGTGAAGAAAGGTGTCATGGGTCATTGTGATTACAGCAATCATGGAACTTTGTGATGACAGTGGTCATGGAGTATTGTAATGACAGGGGCAATGGGGCATTGTGATGACAGTGGTCATGGAGCATTGTGATGAAAGGGGTAATGGAGTACTGTGACTACAGGGGCCATGTATAATTGTGATGACAAAGGCCATGGAGCATTGTGATGACAGTTGTCATGGAGCATTGTGATGACTGGTATCATGGAGCATTGTTATGAAGAAGGTCATGGGGCAGTGTAATGACAAGTATCATGGAGCATGTGATGAAAGGAGTCATGGAGCATTGTGATTAAATGGATCATGAGGCATTTTGATGACAAGAGTCATGGAACATTGTGATGACAGGGATCATGGAGCATTGTGATGAGAGGGGCCTTGGAGCATTATGATGATAGGCGTCATGGGGTATTGTGATGAGAGTGCTCATAGAGCATTGTGATGAAAGGGATCATGGAGCAATGTGATTACAGGGGCCATGGCACATTGTGAATGCATAGGCCATGGAGCAATGAAATGACAGGGGTCAAGGAGCATTGTGATGTAAGTTGTCATGGAGCATTGTGATGACAAGTGTCCATGAACATTGTGATGACATGGTTTATGGAGCATTGTGATGACAAGTGCCATGGCGAATTGTGATGACAGGATTCATGGGGCATTGTGATGACAGTGGTCATATAGAATTGTGTTGAAAGGTATCATGGAGGACTCTGATGACAGGGGCCCTGGAGCACTGTGATGAGAGTGGTCATCTAGAATTGTGATGAATTATACAAGGGAGCATTTTGATGACAGGGGTCGTGGAGCACTGCAATTACAGGGGCCATGGAACATTGTGAATACAAAGGTCATGGAGCATTGAGATGACAGGTGTCATGGATCATTGTGATGACAAGGGTCCCGGAACCTCGTGACGAAACGGTTCATGGAACATTGTGATGACAAAGTTCATCAAGCATTGTGATGACAGGGGTCATGGAGCATTGTGATGACAAAGGCCATGGAATATTTTGATGACAAGAATTCTGGAGCACTGTGATGACAAGCACATGGAGCATTGTGATTATAGGGACCATGGAGCATTATGATGACAAGGGTCTTCGAGCATTGTGATGACAGGGGTCATGGAGCATTGTGATGAAGGGGATCATGGAACAATATGATTACAGGGGCCATGGAGCATTTTGAATGCATAGGCCATGGAGCACTGTGATGACAGGGGTCATGGAGCCTTGTGATGAGTGTGGTCATAGTTCATTGTGATGATTAGTGTCCAGAAACAGTGCGATGACATGGATCATGGAGCATTGTGATGACAAGGGCCATGGCGAATTGTGATGACAGGTGTCATCGGGCATTGTGATGACAGAGGTTATCAAGCATTGTGATGAATGGTACCATGGATCACTGTGATAACAGGGGCCATGGAGCGTTGTGATGACAAAGGCCATGGAGCATTTTGATGAAAATTGTCATGGAGAATTGTGATGAGACGGTCATGGAGCATTATGATGACAACAGTTCTGGAGCATTGCGTTGACAAGGGAATGGAGCATTGTGATTACAGGGTCCATGGAGGATAGTGATGACATCTGTCATGGAACATTGTGCTGACAGGTATAATGTGGCATTGTGATGACAGTGGCCATAGAGCATTGTGATGAAATGAATCATGGAGCAATGTGATTACAGGGACCGTGTAGCATTGCGAATGCATAGGCTATGGAGCATTGTGATGACAGGAGTCGAGGAGCATTGTGATGTAAGTGGTCATGGATCATTGTGATGACAAGTGTCCTGGACCATAGTGATGACACGGGTCATGGAGCATTGTGATGACAAGGGCCATGGCGAATTGTGATGACATGTGTCTTGGGGCATTGTGATGAGAGTGGTCAAATAGAATTGTGATGAAAGGTATCATGGAGCACTGTGATGACATGGGCCATGGAACATGGTGATGACAAAGGCCAAGGAGCATTGTGATGACAAGTATCATGGAACTTTGTGATGAAATGGGCATACATCATTATGATGACAAGAGTTCTGGAGCATTGTGATGACAAGGGCATGGAGCATTGTGATTACAGGGGTCATGGAGCATTGTGATGACAACTGTCATGGAACATTGTGATGACAGGGTTCATGGAGCATTGTGATTAGAGGGGTCATGGAGCATTTTGATGACAAGGGCAGGCGAACATTTTGATTACATTGGTAATGGAGCATTGTGATGACATGGGCAGGGAACTTTGTGATGACAGGTGTAATAGCACACTGTGATTACAGGGGACATGGAGCATTTTGATGACATGGGCAGGCAACATTGTGATGACAGGTGTCATGGAGCATTGTGATGACAATTGTCATTTAAAGTTGTGCTGACAGGGATAATGAAGCATTATGATGAGACGGGCATTGGAGCCTTGTGATGACAGGCGTACTGGAGCCTTCTGAGGAAAGATCTCATGGGTCATTGTGATTACAGTGATCATGGAACATTGTGATGACAGTGGTCATGGAGCATTGTAATGACGGGGGCCATGAAGCAATGTGATGACAGGGTCATGGGGGATTGCGATGACAGTGGTCATGGAGCATTGTGATGAAAGGGGTCATGGAGCACTGTGATTGCAGGTGCCATCTATAATTGTGATGACAAAGGCCATGGAGCATTGTGATGACAGTTGTCATGGAGCATGTGATGAAAGGGGTCATGGAGCATTGTGATTAAATGGATCATGAGGCATTTTGATGACAAGAGTCATGGAACATTGTGATGACAGGGATCATGGAGCATTGTGACGACAAGGGCTATGGAGCATTGTGATGACTGGGGTCATGGGGCATGGTGATGACAGTGGTCATGGAGCATTGTGATGACGAAGACCACGGAGCATGGTGATGACAGATGTCATGGAGCATTGTGATGAAAGGGGTCATGGATCACTACGATGACATGGGTAATGGAGCATTGTGATGATACGGGCATGGAGCATTGGATGTCAGGGGTCATGCAGCATTGTGAAGACAGGGGTCATGCAGCATTGTGATGACATGGGCATGGAGCATAGTGATGACAAAAGTTCTGGAGCATTTTGATGACAAGGGCATGGATCATTGAGATTACAGGGGCCATGAAACATTGAGATGACAAGGGAATGGAGCATTGTGATGAAAGCGGTCCTGGAGATTTGTGAGGAAACAGGTCATGGATTATTGGGCTGGAAGGATTCCTGGAGCATTGTGATGACAAGCGCCATGGAGCATTTTAATGAAAGGGGTACTGGAGCATTGTACGGAAATGGTTCATGGATCATCGTGATCACACGGATCATGGAATATTGTGATGACAAGGGTTTTGGAGCATTGTGATGACAGGGGTAATGGAGCACTGTAATAGCAGGGGTGATGGGGCATTGTGATGACAGGGGCATGGAGCATTGTGATGACAGAAGTCATAAAATATTGTGAAGACAAGGGCCATGGAGCATTGTCATGAAAGGTCTTATCTGGCATTGTGATGAGAGTGGTCATGGAGCATTGTGATAAAAGTTGTCATGAAGCACTGTTATTACAGGGGCCATGTAGAATTTTGATGACAAAGGCCATGGAGCACTGTGATGACAGGCATCATGGAGCAATTTGATGAAAGTGGTCATGGAGCATTGTGATGAAATGCGCCATGGAACATTGTGAAGACAAGTGTCCTGGAGCATTGTTATGACAAGGGCCATGGCCAATTCTGATGACAGGTGTCATGGAGCACTGTGATGACAGTGCTCATCTATCATTATGATGAAAGGTATCATGGAGCACTGTGATGACAGGGGCCATGGAGCATTGTGAGGACACGGGCATGGAGCATTATGATGAGAAGTGATCTGGAGCATTGCGATGACAAGGGTATGGAGCATTGTGATTACAGGGGCCAGGGAGCATTGAGATGACAAGGGCAGGGAACATTGTGATGACAGCGGTCATGGGTCAATATGATGATATCTGTCATGGAACATTGTGCTGACAGGGGCCATAGAGCATTGTGATGACAGGTGTCATGTGGCCTTGTGATGACAGTGGTCATAGAACGTTGTGATGAAAAGGATCATGGAGCAATGTGATTACAGGGGCCATGGAGCATTGTGAATACATAGGCCATGGAGGATTGTGATGACAGGGGTCAAGGAGCATTGTGATGAAAGCGGTCATGGAGCATTGTGAGGACACGGGCATGGAGCATTATGATGACAAGAGTTCTGGAGCATTGTGATGACAAGAGTATGGAGCATTGTGATTACAGGGGACCAGGAGCATTGTGATTACATGGGCAGTGAATATTGTGATGACAGGGGTCATGGAGCACTGTGATGACAAGTGTCATGGAACATTGTGATGACAGGGACCATGGAGCATTGTGAAGAGAGGGGCCTTGGAGCATTATGATGATAGGCGTCATGGGGTATTGTGATGAGAGTGGTCATAGAGCATTGTGATGAAAGGGATCATGGAGCGATGTGATTACAGGGGCCATGGCACATTGTGAATGTATAGGCCATGGAGCAATGAAATGACAGAGGTCAAGGAGCATTGTGTTGTAAGTTGTCATGGAGCATTGTGATGACAATTATCCATGAATATTGTGATGACATGGTTTATGGAGCATTGTGATGACAAGTGCCATGGCGAATTGTGATGACAGGTGTCATGGGGCACTGTAATGACAGTGGTCATATAGAATTGTGTTGAAAGGTATCATGGAGGACTCTGATGACAGGGGCCTTGGAGCACTGTGATGAGAGTGGTCATCTAGAAGTGTGATGAAATATAGCAGGGAGCATTTTGATGACAGGGGTCATGGAGCACCGCAATTACAGGGGCCAAGGAGCATTTTGAATACAAAGGTCATAGAGCATTGAGATGACAGGGGTCATGGATCATTGTGATGACAAGTGTCCCGGAACCTCATGACAAAACGGTTCATGGAACATTGTGATGACAAAGTTCATCAAGCATTGTGATGACAGGGGTCATGGAGCATTGTGATGACACAGGCCATGTAATATTTTGATGACAAGAATTCTGGAGCACTGTGATGACAAGCGCATGGAGCATTGTGATTATAGGGACCATGGAGCATTGTGATGACAAGGGTCTTCGAGCATTGTGATGACAGGGGTCATGGAGCATTGTGATGAAGGGGATCATGGAGCAATATGATTACAGGGGCCATGGAGCATTTTGAATGCATAGGCCATGGAGCATTGTGATGACAGGGGTCATGGAGCCTTCTGATGGGTGTGGTCATAGTTCATTGTGATGATAAGTGTCCAGGAACAGTGTGATGACATGGATCATGCAGCATTGTGATGACAAGGGCCATGGCGAATTGTGATGACAGGTGTCATGGGGCATTGTGATGACAGTGGTCATCTAGAATTGTGATGAAAGGTAACATGGAGCACTGTGATAATAGGGGCCATGGAGCATTGTGATGACAAAGGCCCTGGAGCATTCTGATGACAGGTGCCATGCAGCATTGAGATGAAACGGGTCATGGATCATTGTGATGACAGGTGTCATGGAGCATTGTTATGAAAGGGGTCATGGAGCACTGTGATTAAATGGATCCAGGGTCATTGTGATGATAAGAGCATGTATAATTTGGATGACAAGTGGCATACAGACTTGTGATGAATGGGGTACTGGAGCATTGTGAGGAAACGTGCCATGGAGCATTGTGATTATAAGGCATGGAGCATTGTGATAACAAGTGACATGAGCATTGTGATGAAAGAGGTATTGGAGCATTGTGAGGAAAGGGGTCATGGATCATTGTGATTACTCGGATCATGGAGCATTGTGATGACCGTGGTCATGGAGCATTGTGAAGACAAAGGAATGGAGCATTGTGATGACATGACTTCTGGAGCATTTTGATGACAAGGGCATGGAGAATTGTGATTACAGGGACCATGGTGCATTGTGATGACAACTGCATTCAGCATTGTGATGACAAGGGGCATGGGGCATTGTGATGAAAGGCGAACTGGAGCCTTGTGAAGAAAGGTGTCATGGGTCATTGTGATTACAGCAATCATGGAACTTTGTGATGACAGTGGTCATGGAGTATTGTAATGACAGGGGCAATGGGGCATTGTGATGACAGTGGTCATGGAGCATTGTGATGAAAGGGGTAATGGAGTACTGTGACTACAGGGGCCATGTATAATTGTGATGACAAAGGCCATGGAGCATTGTGATGACAGTTGTCATGGAGCATTGTGATGACTGGTATCATGGAGCATTGTTATGAAGAAGGTCATGGGGCAGTGTAATGACAAGTATCATGGAGCATGTGATGAAAGGAGTCATGGAGCATTGTGATTAAATGGATCATGAGGCATTTTGATGACAAGAGTCATGGAACATTGTGATGACAGGGATCATGGAGCATTGTGATGAGAGGGGCCTTGGAGCATTATGATGATAGGCGTCATGGGGTATTGTGATGAGAGTGGTCATAGAGCATTGTGATGAAAGGGATCATGGAGCAATGTGATTACAGGGGCCATGGCACATTGTGAATGCATAGGCCATGGAGCAATGAAATGACAGGGGTCAAGGAGCATTGTGATGTAAGTTGTCATGGAGCATTGTGATGACAAGTGTCCATGAACATTGTGATGACATGGTTTATGGAGCATTGTGATGACAAGTGCCATGGCGAATTGTGATGACAGGATTCATGGGGCATTGTGATGACAGTGGTCATATAGAATTGTGTTGAAAGGTATCATGGAGGACTCTGATGACAGGGGCCCTGGAGCACTGTGATGAGAGTGGTCATCTAGAATTGTGATGAATTATACCAGGGAGCATTTTGATGACAGGGGTCGTGGAGCACTGCAATTACAGGGGCCATGGAACATTGTGAATACAAAGGTCATGGAGCATTGAGATGACAGGTGTCATGGATCATTGTGATGACAAGGGTCCCGGAACCTCGTGACGAAACGGTTCATGGAACATTGTGATGACAAAGTTCATCAAGCATTGTGATGACAGGGGTCATGGAGCATTGTGATGACAAAGGCCATGGAATATTTTGATGACAAGAATTCTGGAGCACTGTGATGACAAGCGCATGGAGCATTGTGATTATAGGGACCATGGAGCATTATGATGACAAGGGTCTTCGAGCATTGTGATGACAGGGGTCATGGAGCATTGTGATGAAGGGGATCATGGAACAATATGATTACAGGGGCCATGGAGCATTTTGAATGCATAGGCCATGGAGCACTGTGATGACAGGGGTCATGGAGCCTTGTGATGAGTGTGGTCATAGTTCATTGTGATGATTAGTGTCCAGAAACAGTGCGATGACATGGATCATGGAGCATTGTGATGACAAGGGCCATGGCGAATTGTGATGACAGGTGTCATCGGGCATTGTGATGACAGAGGTTATCAAGCATTGTGATGAATGGTACCATGGATCACTGTGATAACACTGGCCATGGAGCGTTGTGATGACAAAGGCCATGGAGCATTTTGATGAAAATTGTCATGGAGAATTGTGATGAGACGGTCATGGAGCATTATGATGACAACAGTTCTGGAGCATTGCGTTGACAAGGGAATGGAGCATTGTGATTACAGGGTCCATGGAGGATAGTGATGACATCTGTCATGGAACATTGTGCTGACAGGTATAATGTGGCATTGTGATGACAGTGGCCATAGAGCATTGTGATGAAATGAATCATGGAGCAATGTGATTACAGGGACCGTGTAGCATTGCGAATGCATAGGCTATGGAGCATTGTGATGACAGGAGTCGAGGAGCATTGTGATGTAAGTGGTCATGGATCATTGTGATGACAAGTGTCCTGGACCATAGTGATGACACGGGTCATGGAGCATTGTGATGACAAGGGCCATGGCGAATTGTGATGACATGTGTCTTGGGGCATTGTGATGAGAGTGGTCAAATAGAATTGTGATGAAAGGTATCATGGAGCACTGTGATGACATGGGCCATGGAACATGGTGATGACAAAGGCCAAGGAGCATTGTGATGACAAGTATCATGGAACTTTGTGATGAAATGGGCATACATCATTATGATGACAAGAGTTCTGGAGCATTGTGATGACAAGGGCATGGAGCATTGTGATTACAGGGGTCATGGAGCATTGTGATGACAACTGTCATGGAACATTGTGATGACAGGGTTCATGGAGCATTGTGATTAGAGGGGTCATGGAGCATTTTGATGACAAGGGCAGGCGAACATTTTGATTACATTGGTAATGGAGCATTGTGATGACATGGGCAGGGAACTTTGTGATGACAGGTGTAATAGCACACTGTGATTACAGGGGACATGGAGCATTTTGATGACATGGGCAGGCAACATTGTGATGACAGGTGTCATGGAGCATTGTGATGACAATTGTCATTTAAAGTTGTGCTGACAGGGATAATAAAGCATTATGATGAGACGGGCATTGGAGCCTTGTGATGACAGGCGTACTGGAGCCTTCTGAGGAAAGATCTCATGGGTCATTGTGATTACAGTGATCATGGAACATTGTGATGACAGTGGTCATGGAGCATTGTAATGACGGGGGCCATGAAGCAATGTGATGACAGGGTCATGGGGGATTGCGATGACAGTGGTCATGGAGCATTGTGATGAAAGGGGTCATGGAGCACTGTGATTGCAGGTGCCATCTATAATTGTGATGACAAAGGCCATGGAGCATTGTGATGACAGTTGTCATGGAGCATGTGATGAAAGGGGTCATGGAGCATTGTGATTAAATGGATCATGAGGCATTTTGATGACAAGAGTCATGGAACATTGTGATGACAGGGATCATGGAGCATTGTGACGACAAGGGCTATGGAGCATTGTGATGACTGGGGTCATGGGGCATGGTGATGACAGTGGTCATGGAGCATTGTGATGACGAAGACCACGGAGCATTGTGATGACAGGTGTCATGGAGCATTGTGATGAAAGGGGTCATGGATCACTACGATGACATGGGTAATGGAGCATTGTGATGATACGGGCATGGAGCATTGGATGTCAGTGGTCATGCAGCATTGTGAAGACAGGGGTCATGCAGCATTGTGATGACGTGGGCATGGAGCATAGTGATGACAAAAGTTCTGGAGCATTTTGATGACAAGGGCATGGATCATTGAGATTACAGGGGCCATGAAACATTGAGATGACAAGGGAATGGAGCATTGTGATGAAAGCGGTCCTGGAGATTTGTGAGGAAACAGGTCATGGATTATTGGGCTGGAAGGATTCCTGGAGCATTGTGATGACAAGTGCCATGGAGCATTTTAATGAAAGGGGTACTGGAGCATTGTACGGAAATGGTTCATGGATCATCGTGATCACACGGATCATGGACTATTGTGATGACAAGGGTTTTGGAGCATTGTGATGACAGGGGTCATGGAGCACTGTAATAGCAGGGGTGATGGGGCATTGTGATGACAGGGGCATGGAGCATTGTGATGACAGAAGTCATAAAATATTGTGATGACAAGGGCCATGGAGCATTGTCATGGAAGGTCTTATCTGGCATTGTGATGAGAGTGGTCATGGAGCATTGTGATAAAAGTTGTCATGAAGCACTGTTATTACAGGGGCCATGTAGAATTTTGATGACAAAGGCCATGGAGCACTGTGATGACAGGCATCATGGAGCAATTTGATGAAAGTGGTCATGGAGCATTGTGATGAAATGCGCCATGGAACATTGTGAAGACAAGTGTCCTGGAGCATTGTTATGACAAGGGCCATGGCCAATTCTGATGACAGGTGTCATGGAGCACTGTGATGACAGTGCTCATCTATCATTATGATGAAAGTTATCATGGAGCACTGTGATGACAGGGGCCATGGAGCATTGTGAGGACACGGGCATGGAGCATTATGATGAGAAGTGATCTGGAGCATTGTGATGACAAGGGTATGGAGCATTGTGATTACAGGGGCCAGGGAGCATTGAGATGACAAGGGCAGGGAACATTGTGATGACAGCGGTCATGGGTCAATATGATGATATCTGTCATGGAACATTGTGCTGACAGGGGCCATAGAGCATTGTGATGACAGGTGTCATGTGGCCTTGTGATGACAGTGGTCATAGAACGTTGTGATGAAAAGGATCATGGAGCAATGTGATTACAGGGGCCATGGAGCATTGTGAATACATAGGCCATGGAGGATTGTGATGACAGGGGTCAAGGAGCATTGTGATGAAAGTGGTCATGGAGCATTGTGAGGACACGGGCATGGAGCATTATGATGACAAGAGTTCTGGAGCATTGTGATGACAAGAGTATGGAGCATTGTGATTACAGGGGACCAGGAGCATTGTGATTACATGGGCAGTGAATATTGTGATGACAGGGGTCATGGAGCACTGTGATGAAAAGTGTCATGGAACATTGTGATGACAGGGACCATGGAGCATTGTGAAGAGAGGGGCCTTGGAGCATTATGATGATAGGCATCATGGGGTATTGTGATGAGAGTGGTCATAGAGCATTGTGATGAAAGGGATCATGGAGCGATGTGATTACAGGGGCCATGGCACATTGTGAATGCATAGGCCATGGAGCAATGAAATGACAGAGGTCAAGGAGCATTGTGGTGTAAGTTGTCATGGAGCATTGTGATGACAATTGTCCATGAATATTGTGATGACATGGTTTATGGAGCATTGTGATGACAAGTGCCATGGCGAATTGTGATGACAGGTGTCATGGGGCACTGTAATGACAGTGGTCATATAGAATTGTGTTGAAAGGTATCATGGAGGACTCTGATGACAGGGGCCTTGGAGCACTGTGATGAGAGTGGTCATCTAGAAGTGTGATGAAATATAGCAGGGAGCATTTTGATGACAGGGGTCATGGAGCACCGCAATTACAGGGGCCAAGGAGCATTGTGAATACAAAGGTCATAGAGCATTGAGATGACAGGGGTCATGGATCATTGTGATGACAAGTGTCCCGGAACCTCATGACGAAACGGTTCATGGAACATTGTGATGACAAAGTTCATCAAACATTGTGATGACAGGGGTCATGGAGCATTGTGATGACACAGGCCATGTAATATTTTGATGACAAGAATTCTGGAGCACTGTGATGACAAGCGCATGGAGCATTGTGATTATAGGGACCATGGAGCATTGTGATGACAAGGGTCTTCGAGCATTGTGATGACAGGGGTCATGGAGCATTGTGATGAAGGGGATCATGGAGCAATATGATTACAGGGGCCATGGAGCATTTTGAATGCATAGGCCATGGAGCATTGTGATGACAGGGGTCATGGAGCCTTCTGATGGGTGTGGTCATAGTTCATTGTGATGATAAGTGTCCAGGAACAGTGTGATGACATGGATCATGCAGCATTGTGATGACAAGGGCCATGGCGAATTGTGATGACAGGTGTCATGGGGCATTGTGATGACAGTGGTCATCTAGAATTGTGATGAAAGGTAACATGGAGCACTGTGATAATAGGGGCCATGGAGCATTGTGATGACAAAGGCCCTGGAGCATTCTGATGACAGGTGCCATGCAGCATTGAGATGAAACGGGTCATGGATCATTGTGATGACAGGTGTCATGGAGCATTGTTATGAAAGGGGTCATGGAGCACTGTGATTAAATGGATCCAGGGCCATTGTGATGATAAGAGCATGTATAATTTGGATGACAAGTGGCATACAGACTTGTGATGAATGGGGTACTGGAGCATTGTGAGGAAACGTGCCATGGAGCATTGTGATTATAAGGCATGGAGCATTGTGATAACAAGTGACATGAGCATTGTGATGAAAGAGGTATTGGAGCATTGTGAGGAAAGGGGTCATGGATCATTGTGATTACTCGGATCATGGAGCATTGTGATGACCGTGGTCATGGAGCATTGTGAAGACAAAGGAATGGAGCATTGTGATGACATGACTTCTGGAGCATTTTGATGACAAGGGCATGGAGAATTGTGATTACAGGGACCATGGTGCATTGTGATGACAACTGCATTCAGCATTGTGATGACAAGGGGCATGGGGCATTGTGATGAAAGGCGAACTGGAGCCTTGTGAAGAAAGGTGTCATGGGTCATTGTGATTACAGCAATCATGGAACTTTGTGATGACAGTGGTCATGGAGTATTGTAATGACAGGGGCAATGGGGCATTGTGATGACAGTGGTCATGGAGCATTGTGATGAAAGGGGTAATGGAGTACTGTGACTACAGGGGCCATGTATAATTGTGATGACAAAGGCCATGGAGCATTGTGATGACAGTTGTCATGGAGCATTGTGATGACTGGTATCATGGAGCATTGTTATGAAGAAGGTCATGGGGCAGTGTAATGACAAGTATCATGGAGCATGTGATGAAAGGAGTCATGGAGCATTGTGATTAAATGGATCATGAGGCATTTTGATGACAAGAGTCATGGAACATTGTGATGACAGGGATCATGGAGCATTGTGATGAGAGGGGCCTTGGAGCATTATGATGATAGGCGTCATGGGGTATTTTGATGACAAGTGTCCATGAACATTGTGATGACATGGTTTATGGAGCATTGTGATGACAAGTGCCATGGCGAATTGTGATGACAGGTTTCATGGGGCATTGTGATGACAGTGGTCATATAGAATTGTGTTGAAAGGTATCATGGAGGACTCTGATGACAGGGGCCCTGGAGCACTGTGATGAGAGTGGTCATCTAGAATTGTGATGAAATATACCAGGGAGCATTTTGATGACAGGGTTCGTGGAGCACTGCAATTACAGGGGCCATGGAACATTGTGAATACAAAGGTCATGGAGCATTGAGATGACAGGTGTCATGGATCATTGTGATGACAAGGGTCCCGGAACCTCGTGACGAAACGGTTCATGGAACATTGTGATGACAAAGTTCATCAAGCATTGTGATGACAGGGGTCATGGAGCATTGTGATGACAAAGGCCATGGAATATTTTGATGACAAGAATTCTGGAGCACTGTGATGACAAGCGCATGGAGCATTGTGATTATAGGGACCATGGAGCATTATGATGACAAGGGTCTTCGAGCATTGTGATGACAGGGGTCATGGAGCATTGTGATGAAGGGGATCATGGAACAATATGATTACAGGGGCCATGGAGCATTTTGAATGCATAGGCCATGGAGCACTGTGATGACAGGGGTCATGGAGCCTTGTGATGAGTGTGGTCATAGTTCATTGTGATGATTAGTGTCCAGAAACAGTGCGATGACATGGATCATGGAGCATTGTGATGACAAGGGCCATGGCGAATTGTGATGACAGGTGTCATCGGGCATTGTGATGACAGAGGTTATCAAGCATTGTGATGAATGGTACCATGGATCACTGTGATAACAGGGGCCATGGAGCGTTGTGATGACAAAGGCCATGGAGCATTTTGATGAAAATTGTCATGGAGAATTGTGATGAGACGGTCATGGAGCATTATGATGACAACAGTTCTGGAGCATTGCGTTGACAAGGGAATGGAGCATTGTGATTACAGGGTCCATGGAGGATAGTGATGACATCTGTCATGGAACATTGTGCTGACAGGTATAATGTGGCATTGTGATGACAGTGGCCATAGAGCATTGTGATGAAATGAATCATGGAGCAATGTGATTACAGGGACCGTGTAGCATTGCGAATGCATAGGCTATGGAGCATTGCGATGACAGGAGTCGAGGAGCATTGTGATGTAAGTGGTCATGGATCATTGTGATGACAAGTGTCCTGGACCATTGTGATGACACGGGTCATGGAGCATTGTGATGACAAGGGCCATGGCGAATTGTGATGACATGAGTCTTTGGGCATTGTGATGACAGTGGTCAAATAGAATTGTGATGAAAGGTATCATGGAGCACTGTGATGACAGGGGCCATGGAACATTGTGATGACAAAGGCCAAGGAGCATTGTGATGACAAGTATCATGGAACTTTGTGATGAAATGGGCATACATCATTATGATGACAAGAGTTCTGGAGCATTGTGATGACAAGGGCATGGAGCATTGTGATTACAGGGGTCATGGAGCATTGTGATGACAACTGTCATGGAAGATTGTGATGACAGGGTTCATGGAGCATTGTTATTAAAGGGTTCATGGAGCATTTTGATGAAAAGGGCAGGCGAATATTTTGATTACATTGGTAATGGAGCATTGTGATGTCATGGGTAGGGAACTTTGTGATGACAGGTGTAATAGAACATTGTGATTACAGGGGACATGGAGCATTTTGATGACATGGGCAGGCAACATTGTGATGACAGGTGTCATGGAGCATTGTGATGATAATTCTCATTTAAAGTTGTGCTGACAGGGATCATGGAACATTGTGATGAGACGGGCATTGGAGCCTTGTGATGACAGGCGTACTGGAGCCTTCTGAGGAAAGATCTCATGGGTCATTGTGATTACAGTGATCATGGAACATTTTGATGACAGTGGTCATGGAGCATTGTGATGAAATGTGCCATGGAACATTCTGAAGACAAGTGTCCTGGAGCATTGTGATGACAAGGGCCAAGGCCAATTCTGATGACATGTGTCATGGAGCACTGTGATGACTGTGGTCATCTATCATTATGATGAAAGGTATCACGGAGCACTGTGATGACAGGGGCCATGGAGCATTGTGATGACACGGGCATGGAGCATTATGATGAGAAGTGATCTGGAGCATTGCGATGACAAGGGTATGGAGCATTGTGATTACAGGGGCCAGGGAGCATTGAGATGACAAGGGCAGCAACATTGTGATGACAGCGGTCATGGGTCAATTTGATGATATCTGTCATGGAACATTGTGCTGACAGGGGCCATAGAGCATTGTGATGACAGGTGTCATGTGGCCTTGAGATGACAGTGGTCATAGAACGTTGTGATGAATAGGATCATGGAGCAATGTGATTACAGGGGCCATGGAGCATAGTGAATACATAGGCCATGGAGGATTGTGATGACAGGGGTCAAGGAGCGTTGTGATGAAAGTGGTCATGGAGCATTGTGAGAACACGGGCATGGAGCATTATGATGACAATAGTTCTGGAGCATTGTGATGACAAGAGTATGGAGCATTGTGATTACAGGGGACCAGTAGCATTGTGATTACATGGGCAGTGAATTTTGTGATGACAGGGGTCATGGAGCACTGTGATGACAAGTGTCATGGAACATTGTGGTGACAGGGATCATGGATCAGTGTGATGAGAGGGGCCGTGGAGCATAATGATGATAGGCGTCATGGGGTATTGTGATGAGAGTGGTCATAGAGCATTTTGATCAAAGGGATCATGGAGCAATGTGATTACAGGGGCCATGGCACATTGTGAATGAATAGGCCATGGAGCAATGAAATGACAGGGCTCAAGGAGCATTGTGATGTAAGTTGTCATGGAGCATTGTGATGACAAGTGTCCATGAACATTGTGATAACATGGTTTATGGAGCATTGTGATGACAAGTGCCATGGCGAATTGTGATGACAGGTGTCATGGGGCATTGTGATGACAGTGGTCATATAGAATTGTGTTGAAAGGTATCATGGAGGACTCTGATGACGGGGGCCGTGGAGCACTGTGATGAGTGTGGTCATCTAGAATTGTGATGAAATATACCAGGGAGCATTTTGATGACAGGGGTCGTGGAGCACCGCAATTACAGGGGCCATGGAACATTGTGAATACAAAGGTCATGGAGCATTGAGATGACAGGCATCATGGAGCAATTTGATGAAAGTTGTCATGGAGCATTGTGATGAAATGCGCCATGGAACATTGTGAAGACAACTGTCCTGGAGCATTGTGATGACAAGGGCCATGGCCAAGTATGATGACAGGTGTCATGGAGCATTTTGATGACAGTGGTCATCTATCATTATGATGAAAGGTATCACGGAGCACTGTGATGACAGGGGTCTAGGAGCATTGTGATGAAAGTGGTCATGGAGCATTGTGAGAACACGGGCATGGAGCATTATGATGACAAGAGTTCTGGAGCATTGTGATGACAAGAGTATGGAGCATTGTGATAACAGGGGACCAGTAGCATTGTGATTACATGGGCAGTGAATTTTGTGATGACAGGGGTCATGGAGCACTGTGATGACAAGTGTCATGGAACATTGTGATGACAGGGATCATGGATCAGTGTGATGAGAGGGGCCTTGGAGCATAATGATGATAGGCGTCATGGGGTATTGTGATGAGAGTGGTCATAGAGCATTGTGTTGAAAGGGGCATGGAGCATTGTGAACGACAATGGTCATGGAGCATTGTGATGACTGGTATCATGGAGCATTGTTATGAAGAAGGTCATGGGGCAGTGTAATGACAAGTATCATGGAGCATGTGATGAAAGGAGTCATGGAGCATTGTGATTAAATGGATCATGAGGCATTCTGATGACAAGAGTCATGGAACATTGTGATGACAGGGATCACGGAGCATTGTGATGAGAGGGGCCTTGGAGCATTATGATGATAGATGTCATGGGGTATTGTGATGAGAGTGGTCATAGAGCATTGTGATTGAAGGGATCATGGAGCAATGTGATTACAGGGGCCATGGCACATTGTGAATGCATAGGCCATGGAGCAATGAAATGACAGGGTTCAAGGAGCATTGTGATGTAAGTTGTCATGGAGCCTTGTGATGACAAGTGTCCATGAACATTGTAATGACATGGTTTATGGAGCATTGTGATGACAAGTGCCATGGCGAATTGTGATGACAGGTTTCATGGGGCATTGTGATGACAGTGGTCATATAGAATTGTGTTGAAAGGTATCATGGAGGACTCTGATGACAGGGGCCCTGGAGCACTGTGATGAGAGTGGTCATCTAGAATTGTGATGAAATATACCAGGGAGCATTTTGATGACAGGGGTCGTGGAGCACCGCAATTACAGGGGCCATGGAACATTGTGAATACAAAAGTCATGGAGCATTGAGATGACAGGTGTCATGGATCATTGTGATGACAAGGGTCCCGGAACCTCGTGACGAAACGGTTCATGGAACATTGTGATGACAAAGTTCATCAAGCATTGTGATGACAGTGGTCATGGAGCATTGTGATGACAAAGGCCATGGAATACTTTGATGACAAGAATTCTGGAGCACTGTGATGACAAGCGCATGGAGCATTGTGATTATAGGGACCATGGAGCATTATGATGACCAGGGTCTTCGAGCATTGTGATGACAGGGGTCATGGAGCATTGTGATGAAGGGGATCATGGAGCAATATGATTACAGTTGCCATGGAGTATTTTGAATGCATAGGCCATGGAGCACTGTGATGACAGGGGTCATGGAGCCTTGTGATGAGTGTGGTCATAGTTCATTGTGATGATAAGTGTCCAGGAACAGTGTGATGACATGGATCATGGAGCATTGTGATGACAAGGGCCATGGCGTATTGTGATGACAGGTGTCATGGGGCATTGTGATGACAGTGGTCATCTAGAAATGTGATGAAAGGTGACATGGAGCACTGTGATAATAGGGGCCATGGAGCATTGTGATGACAAAGGTCATGGAGCATTGAGATGACAGAGGTCATGGATCATTGTGATGACAAGGGTCCTGGAAACTTGTGATGACACGGTTCAGGGAGCATTGTGATGACAGGGGTCATGGAGCATTGTGATGACAAAGACCATGGAACATTTTGATGACAAGAATTCTGGAGCACTGTGATGACAAGCGCATGGACCATTGTGATTATAGAGACCATGGAGCATTGTGATGACAAGGGTATGGAGCATTGTGATTACAGGGGCCAGGGAGCATTGAGATGACAAGGGCAGGGAACATTGTGATGACAGCGGTCATGGGTCAATATGATGATATCTGTCATGGAACATTGTGCTGACAGGGGCCATAGAGCATTGTGATGACAGGTGTCATGTGGTCTTATGATGACAGGGGTCATAGAACGTTGTGATGAAAAGGATCATGGAGAAATGTGATTACAGGGGCCATGGAGCATTGTGAATACATAGGCCATGGAGGATTGTGATGACAGGGGTCAAGGAGCATTGTGATGAAAGTGGTCATGGAGCATTGTGAGGACACGGGCATGGAGCATTATGATGACAAGAGTTATGGAGCATTGTGATGACAAGAGTATGGAGCATTGTGATTACAGGGGACCAGGAGCATTGTGATTACATGGGCAGTGAATATTGTGATGACATGGGTCATGGAGCACTGTGATGCCAAGTGTCATGGAACATTGTGATGACAGGGATCATGGAGCATTGTGATGAGAGGGGCCTTGGAGCATTATGATGATAGGCGTCGTGGGGTATTGTGATGAGAGTGGTCATAGAGCATTGTGATGAAAGGGATCATGGAGCGATGTGATTACAGGGGCCATGGCACATTGTGAATGCATAGGCCATGGAGCAATGAAATGACAGGAGTCAAGGAGCATTGTGGTGTAAGTTGTCATGGAGCATTGTGATGTCAATTGTCCATGAACCTTGTGATGACATGGTTTATAGAGCATTGTGATGGCAAGTGCCATGGCGAATTGTGATGACAGGTGTCATGGGGCATTGTGATGACAGTGGTCATATAGAATTGTGTTGAAAGGTATCATGGAGGACTCTGATGACAGGGGCCGTGGAGCACTGTGATGAGAGTGGTCATCTAAAAGTGTGATGAAATATACCAGGGAGCATGTTGATGACAGGGGTCGTGGAGCACCGCAATTACAGGGGCCATGGAGCATTGTGAATACAAAGGTCATGGAGCATTGAGATGACAAGGGTCCTGGAAACTTGTGATGACACGGTTCAGGGAGCATTGTGATGACAAGGTTCATCAAGCATTGTGATGACAGGGGTCATGGAGCATTGTGATGACAAAGGCCATGGAACATTTTGATGACAAGAATTCTGGAGCACTGTGATGACAAGCACATGCAGCATTGTGATTATAGGGACCATGGAGCATTGTGATGACAAGGGTCATGGAGCATTGTCATGATAGGTCTTATCTGGCATTGTGATGAGGGTGGTCATGGAGCATTGTGATAAAAGTTGTCATGAAGCACTGTTATTACAGGGGCCATGTAGAATTTTGATGACAAAGGCCATGGAACATTGTGATGACAGGCATCATGGAGCAATTTGATGAAAGTTGTCATGGAGCATTGTGATGAAATGTGCCATGGAACATTGTGAAGACAAGTGTCCTGGAGCATTGTGATGACAAGGGCCATGGCCAATTATGATGACAGGTGTCATGGAGCATTTTGATGACAGTGGTCATCTATCATTATGATGAAAGGTATCACGGAGCACTGTGATGACAGGGGCCATGGAGCAATGTGACGACACGGGGATGGAGCATTATGATGAGGAATGATCTGGAGCATTGCGATGACAAGGGTATGGAGCATTGTGATTACAGGGGCCAGGGAGCATTGAGATGACAAGGGAAGGGAACATTGTGATGACAGCGGTCATGGGTCAATTTGATGATATCTGTCATGGAACATTGTGCTGACAGGGGCCATAGAGCATTGTGATGACAGGTGTCATGTGGCCTTGTGATGACAGTGGTCATAGAACGTTGTGATGAAAAGGATCATGGAGCAATGTGATTACAGGGGCCATGGAGCATTGTGAATACATCGGCCATGGAGGATTGTGATGACAGGGGTCAAGGAGCATTGTGATGAAAGTGGTCATGGAGCATTGTGAGGACACGGGCATGGAGCATTATGATGACAAGAGTTATGGAGCATTGTGATGACAAGAGTATGGAGCATTGTGATTACAGGGGACCAGGAGCATTGTGATTACATGGGCAGTGAATATTGTGATGACATGGGTCATGGAGCACTGTGATGCCAAGTGTCATGGAACATTGTGATGACAGGGATCATGGAGCATTGTGATGAGAGGGGCCTTGGAGCATTATGATGATAGGCGTCATGGGGTATTGTGATGAGAGTGGTCATAGAGCATTGTGATGAAAGGGATCATGGAGCGATGTGATTACAGGGGCCATGGCACATTGTGAATGCATAGGCCATGGAGCAATGAAATGACAGGAGTCAAGGAGCATTGTGGTGTAAGTTGTCATGGAGCATTGTGATGACAATTGTCCATGAACCTTGTGATGACATGGTTTATAGAGCATTGTGATGGCAAGTGCCATGGCGAATTGTGATGACAGGTGTCATGGGGCATTGTGATGACAGTGGTCATATAGAATTGTGTTGAAAGGTATCATGGAGGACTCTGATGACAGGGGCCGTGGAGCACTGTGATGAGAGTGGTCATCTAAAAGTGTGATGAAATATACCAGGGAGCATGTTGATGACAGGGGTCGTGGAGCACCGCAATTACAGGGGCCATGGAACATTGTGAATACAAAGGTCATGGAGCATTGAGATGACAGGGGTCATGGATCATTGTGATGACAAGGGTCCTGGTACCTTGTGACGAAACGGTTCATGGAATATTGTGATGACAAAGTTCATCAAGCATTTTGTTGACAGGGGTCATGGAGCTTTGTGATGACAAAGGCCATGGAATATTTTGATGACAAGTATTCCGGAGCACTGTGATGACAAGCGCATGGAGCATTGTGATTATAGGGACCATGGAGCATTGTGATGACAAGGGTCTTCGAGCATTGTGATGACAGGGGTCATGGAGCATTGTGATGAAGGGGATCATGGAGCATTATGATTACAGGGGCCATGGAGCATTTTGAATGCATAGGCCATGGAGCACTGTGATGACAGTGGTCATGGAGCCTTGTGATGAGTGTGGTCATAGTTCATTGTGATGATAAGTGTCCAGGAACAGTGTGATGACATGGATCATGGAGCATTGTGATGACAAGGGCCATGGCGAATTGTGATGACAGGTGTCATGGGGCATTGTGATGACAGTGGTCATCTAGAATTGTCATGAAAGGTAACATGGAGCACTGTGATAATAGGGGCCATGGAGCATTGTGATGACAAAGGCCCTGGAGCATTCTGATGACAGGTGCCATGCAGCATTGAGATGAAAGTGGTCATGGATCATTGTGATGACAGGTGTCATGGAGCATTGTTATGAAAGGGGTCATGGAGCACTGTGATTAAATGGATCCTGGGCCATTGTGATGATAAGAGCATGTATAATTTTGATGACAAGTGGCATAGAGACTTGTGCTGAATGGGGTACTGGAGCATTGTGAGGAAACGTGCCATGGAGCATTGTGATTATTAGGCATGGAGCATTGTGATAACAAGTGACATGAGCATTGTGATGAAAGAGGTATTGGAGCATTGTGAGGAAAGGGGTCATGGATCATTTTGATTACTCGGATCATGGATCATTGTGATTACTCGGATCATGGAGCATTGTGAAGACAAAGGAATGGAGCATTGTGATGACATGACTTCTGGAGCATTTTGATGACAAGGGCATGGAGAATTGTGATTACAGGGGCCATGGTGCATTATGATGACAACTGCATTCAGCATTGTGATGACAAGGGACATGGGGCATTGTGATGAAAGGCGAACTGGAGCCTTGTGAAGAAAGGTGTCATGGGTCATTGTGATTAGAGCGATCATGGAACATTGTGATGACAGTGGTCATGGAGCCTTGTAATGACAGGGGCAATTGGGCATTGTGATGACAGTGGTCATGGAGCATTGTGATGAAAGGGGTCATGGAACACTGTGATTACAGGGGCCATGTATAATTGTGATGACAAAGGCCATGGAGCATTGTGATGACACTTGTCATGGAGCGTTGTGTTGAAAGGGGCATGGAGCATTGTGAACGACAATGGTCATGGAGCATTGTGATGACTGGTATCATGGAGCATTGTTATGAAGAAGGTCATTGGGCAGTGTAATGACAAGTATCATGGAGCATGTGATGAAAGGAGTCATGGAGCATTGTGATTAAATGGATCATGAGTCATTTTGATGACAAGAGTCATGGAACATTGTGATGACAGGGATCATGGAGCATTGTGATGAGAGGGGCCTTGGAGCATTATGATGATAGGCGTCATGGGGCATTGTGATGAGAGTGGTCATAGAGCATTGTGATGAAAGGGATCATGGAACAATGTGATTACAGGGGCCATGGCACATTGTGTATGCATAGGCCATGGAGCAATGAAATGACAGGGGTCAAGGATCATTGTGATGTAAGTTGTCATGGAGCATTGTGATGACAAGTGTCCATGAACATTGTGATGACATGGTTTATGGAGCATTGTGATGACACGTGCCATGGCGAATTGTGATGACAGGTGTCATGGGGCATTGTGATGACAGTGGTCATATAGAATTGTGTTGAAAGATATCATGGAGGACTCTGATGACAGGGGCCGTGGAGCACAGTGATGAGAGTGGTCATCTAGAATTGTGATGAAATATACAACGGAGCATTTTGATGACAGGGGTCGTGGAGCACCGAAATTACAGGGGCCATGGAGCATTGTGAATACAAAGTCATGGAGCATTGAGATGACAGAGGTCATGGATCATTGTGATGACAAGGGTCTTGAATACTTGTGATGACACGGTTAAGGGAGCATTGTGATGACAAGGTTCATCAAGCATTGTGATGACAGGGGTCATGGAGCATTGTGATGACAAAGGCCATGGAATATTTTGATGACAAGAATTCTGGAGCACTGTGATGACAAGCGCATGGAGCATTGTGATTATAGGGACCATGGAGCATTGTGATGACAAGGGTCTTCGAGGATTGTGATGAGACGCGTCATGGAGCATTGTGATGAAGGGGATCATGGAGCAATGTGATTACAGGGGCCATGGAGCATTTTGAATGCACAGGCCATGGAGCACTGTGATGACAGGGGTCATGGAGCATTGTGACGAATGTGGTCATAGTTCATTGTGGTGATAAGTGTCCGGGAACAGCGTGATGACATGGATCATGGAGCATTGTGATGACAAGGGCCATGGTGAATTGTGATGACAGTTGTCCTGGAGCATTGTGTTGAAAGGGGCATGGAGCATTGTGACGACAATGGTCATGGAGCATTGTGATGACTGGTATCATGGAGCATTGTTATGAAGAAGGTCATGGGGCAGTGTAATGAGAAGTATCATGGAGCATGTGATGAAAGGAGTCATGGAGCATTGTGATTAAATGGATCATGAGGCATTTTGATGACAAGAGTCATGGAACATTGTGATGACAAGGATAATGGAGCATTGTGATGACAAGGGCTATGGAGAATTGTGATGATTGGGGTCATGGGGCATGGTGATGACAGTGGTCATGGAGCATTGTGAAGACAAAGACCACGGAGCATTTTGATGACAGGTGTCATGGAGCATTGTGATGAAAGGGGTCATGGATCACTACGATGACATGGGTAATGGAGCATTGTGATGATATGGGTATGGAGCATTGTAATGACAGGGGCCAGGGAGCATTGAGATGACAAGGGCAGGGAACATTGTGATGACAGCGGTCATGGATCATTGTGATGAGATCTGTCATGGAACATTGTGCTGACAGGGGCCATAGAGCATTGTGATGACAGGTGTCATGTGGCCTTGTGATGACAGTTGTCATAGAACATTGTGATGAAAAGGATCATGGAGCAATGTGATTAAAGGGGCCATGGAACATGTGAATACATAGGCCATGGAGGATTGTGATGACAGGGGTCAAGGAGCATTGTGATGAAAGTGGTCATGGAGCATTGTGAGGACACGGGCATGGAGCATTCTGATGACAGGTGCCATGCAGCATTTAGATGAAACGGGTCATGGATCATTGTGATGACAGGTGTCATGGAACATTGTTATGAAAGGGGTCATGGAGCACTGTGATTAAATGGATCCTGGGCCATTGTGATGATAAGAGCATGTATAATTTTGAAGACAAGTGGCATAGAGACTTGTGATGAATGGGGTACTGGAGCATTGTGAGGAAACGTGCCACGGAGCATTGTGATTATAAGGCTTGGAGCATTGTGATAACAAGTGACATGAGCATTGTGATGAAAGAGGTATTGGAGCATTGTGAGGAAAGTGGTCATGGATCATTGTGATTACTCGGATCATGGATCATTGTGATTACTCGGATCATGGAGCATTGTGAAGACAAAGGAATGGAGCATTGTGATGACATGACTTCTGGAGCATTTTGATGACAAGGGCATGGAGAATTGTGATTACAGGGGCCATGGTGCATTGTGATGACAACTGCATTCAGCATTGTGATGACAAGGGGCATGGGGCATTGTGATGAAAGGCGAACTGGAGCCTTGTGAAGAAAGGTGTCATGGGTCATTGTGATTACAGCGATCATGGAACATTGTGATGACAGTGGTCATGGAGCATTGTAATGACAGGGGCAATGGGGCATTGTGATGACAGTGGTTATGGAGCATTGTGATGAAAGGGGTCATGGAGCACTGTGATTACAGGGGCCATGTATAATTGTGATGACAAAGGCCATGGAGCATTGTGATGACAGTTGTCATGGAGCATTGCGTTGAAAGGGGCATGGAGCATTGTGATGACAATGGTCATGGAGCATTGTGATTATAGGGACCATGGAGCATTATGATGACAAGGGTCTTCGAGCATTGTGATGACAGGGGTCATGGAGCATTGTGATGAAGGGGATCATGGAGCAATATGATTACAGTTGCCATGGAGCATTTTGAATGCATAGGCCATGGAGCACTGTGATGACAGGGGTCATGGAGCCTTGTGATGAGTGTGGTCATAGTTCATTGTGATGATAAGTGTCCAGGAACAGTGTGATGACATGGATCATGGAGCATTGTGATGACAAGGGCCATGGCGTATTGTGATGACAGGTGTCATGGGGCATTGTGATGACAGTGGTCATCTAGAAATGTGATGAAAGGTAACATGGAGCACTGTGATAATAGGGGCCATGGAGCATTGTGATGACAAAGGTCATGGAGCATTGAGATGACAGAAGTCATGGATCATTGTGATGACAAGGGTCCTTGAAACTTGTGATGACACGGTTCAGGGAGCATTGTGATGACAAGGTTCATCAAGCATTGTGATGACAGGGGTCATGGAACATTGTGATGACAAAGGCCACGGAACATTTTGATGACAAGAATTCAGGAGCACTGTGATGACAAGTGCATGGAGCATTGTGATTATAGGGACCATGGAGCATTGTGATGACAAGGGCCATGGAGCATTGTCATGATAGGTCTTATCTGGCATTGTGATGAGTGTTGTCATGGAGCATTGTGATAAAAGTTGTCATGAAGCACTGTTATTACAGTGGCCATGTAGAATTTTGATGACAAAGGCCATGGAGCATTGTGATGACAGGCATCATGGAGCAATTTGATGAAAGTTGTCATGGAGCATTGTGATGAAATGCGCCATGGAACATTGTGAAGACAAGTGTCCTGGAGCATTGTGATGACAAGGGCCATGGCCAATTATGATGACAGGTGTCATGGAGCATTTTGATGACAGTGGTCATCTATCATTATTATGAAAGGTATCATGGAGCACTGTGATGACAGGGGCCATGGAGCATTGTGATGACACGGGCATTGAGCATTTTGATGAGGAATGATCTGGAGCACTGCGACGACAAGGGTATGGAGCATTGTGATTACAGGGGCCAGGGAGCATTGAGATGACAAGGGCAGGGAACATTGTGATGACAGCGGTCATGGGTCAATATGATGATATCTGTCATGGAACATTGTGCTGACAGGGGCCATAGAGCATTGTGATGACAGGTGTCATGTGGCCTTGTGATGACAGTGGTCATAGAGCGTTGTGATGAAAAGGATCATGGAGCAATGTGATTACAGGGGCCATGGAGCATTGTGAATACATAGGCCATGGAGGATTGTGATGACAGGGGTCAAGGAGCATTGTGATGAAAGTGGTCATGGAGCATTGTGAGGACACGGGCATGGAGCATTATGACGACAAGAGTTCTGGAGCATTGTGATGACAAGGGTATGGAGCATTGTGATTACAGGGGACCAGGAGCATTGTGATTACATGGGCAGTGAATATTGTGATGACAGGGGTCAAGGAGCACTGTGATGCCAAGTGTCATGGAACATTGTGATGACAGGGATCATGGAGCATTGTGATGAGAGGGGCCTTGGAGCATTATGATGATAGGCGTCATGGGGTATTGTGATGAGAGTGGTCATAGAGCATTGTGATGAAAGGGATCATGGAGCGATGTGATTACAGGGGCCATGGCACATTCTGAATGCATAGGCCATGGAGCAATGAAATGACAGGGGTCAAGGAGCATTGTGATATAAGTTGTCATGGAGCATTTTGATGACAAGTGTCCATGAACATTGTGATGACATGGTTTATGGAGCATTGTGATGACACGTGCCATGGCGAATTGTGATGACAGTTGTCATGGGGCATTGTGATGACAGTGGTCATATAGAATTGTGTTGAAAGGTATCATGGAGGACTCTGATGACAGGGGCCTTGGAGCACTGTGATGAGAGTGGTCATCTAGAATTGTGATGAAATATACCAGGGAGCATTTTGATGACAGGGGTCGTGGAGCACCGCAATTACAGGGGCCAAGGAGCATTGTGAATACAAAGGTCATAGAGCATTGAGATGACAGGGGTCATGGATCATTGTGATGACAAGGGTCCCGGAACCTCGTGACGAAACGGTTCATGGAACATTGTGATGACAAAGTTCATCAAGCATTGTGATGACAGGGGTCATGGAGCATTGTGATGACAAAGGCCATGGAATATTTTGATGAAAAGAATTCTGAAGCACTTTGATGACAAGCGCATGGAGCATTGTGATTATAGGGACCATGGAGCATTGTGATGACAAATGTCTTCGAGCATTGTGATGACATGGGTCATGGAGCATTGTGATGAAGGGGATCATGGAGCAATATGATTACAGGGGCCATGGAGCATTTTGAATGCATAGGCCATGGAGCACTGTGATGACAGGGTCATGGAGCCTTGTGATGAGTGTGGTCATAGTTCATTGTGATGATAAGTGTCCAGGAACAGTGTGATGACATGGATCATGGAGCATTGTGATGACAAGGGCCATGGCGAATTGTGATGACAGGTGTCATGGGTCATTGTGATGACAGTGGTCATCTAGAATTGTGATGAAAGGTAACATGGAGCACTGTGATAATAGGGGCCATGGAGCATTGTGATGGCAAAGGCCCTGGAGCATTCTGATGACAGGTGCCATGCAGCATTGAGATGAAACGGGTCATGGATCATTGTGATGACAGGTGTCATGGAGCATTGTTATGAAAGGGGTCATGGAGCACTGTGATTAAATGGATCCTGGGCCATTGTGATGATAAGAGCATGTATAATTTTGATGACAAGTGGCATAGAGACTTGTGATGAATGGGGTACTGGAGCATTGTGAGGAAACGTGCCATGGAGCATTGTGATTATAAGGCATGGAGCATTGTGATAACAAGTGACATGAGCATTGTGATGAAAGAGGTATTGGAGCATTGTGAGGAAAGGGGTCATGGATCATTGTGATTACTCGGATCATGGAGCATTGTGATGACCGTGGTCATGGGGCATTGTAATGACAGGGGCAAAGGGGCATTGTGATGACAGTGGTCATGGAGCATTGTGATGAAAGGGGTCATGGAGCCCTGTGATTACAGGGGCCATGTATAATTGTGTTGACAAAGGCCATGGAGCATTGTGATGACAGTTGTCATGGAGCATTGTGTTGAAAGGGGCATGGAGCATTGTGAACGACAATGGTCATGGAGCATTGTGATGACTGGTATCATGGAGCATTGTTATGAAGAAGGTCATGGGGCAGTGTAATGACAAGTATCATGGAGCATGTGACGAAAGGAGTCATGGAGCATTGTGATTAAATGGATCATGAGTCATTTGATGACAAGAGTCATGGAACATTGTGATGACAGGGATCATGGAGCATTGTGATGAGAGGGGCCTTGGAGCATTATGATGATAGGCGTCATGGGGTATTGTGATGAGAGTGGTCATAGAGCATTGTGATGAAAGGGATCATGGAGCAATGTGATTACAGGGGCCATGGCACATTCTGAATGCATAGGCCATGGAGCAATGAAATGACAGGGTCAAGGAGCATTGTGATATAAGTTGTCATGGAGCATTGTGATGACAAGTGTCCATGAACATTGTGATGACATGGTTTATGGAGCATTGTGATGACAAGTGCCATGGCGAATTGTGATGACAGGTGTCATGGGGCATTGTGATGACAGTGGTCATATAGAATTGTGTTGAAATGTATCATGGAGGACTCTGATGACAGGGGCCGTGGAGCACAGTGATGAGAGTGGTCATCTAGAATTGTGATGAAATATACAAGGGAGCATTTTGATGACAGGTGTCGTGGAGCACCGAAATTACAGGGGCCATGGAGCATTGTGAATACAAAGATCATGGAGCATTGAGATGACAGAGGTCATGGATCATTGTGATGAAAAGGGTCCTGGAAACTTGTGATGACACGGTTCAGGGAGCATTGTGATGACAAGGTTCATCAAGCATTGTGATGACAGGGGTCATGGAGCATTGTGATGACAAAGGCCATGGAACATTTTGATGACAAGAATTCTGGAGCACTGTGATGACAAGCGCATGGACCATTGTGATTATAGAGACCATGGAGCATTGTGATGACAAGGGCCATGGAGCTATGTCATGATAGGTCTTATCTGGCATTGTGATGAGGGTGGTCATGGAGCATTGTGATAAAAGTTGTCATGAAGCACTGTTATTACAGGGGCCATGTAGAATTTTGATGACAAAGGCCATGGAGCATTGTGATGACAGGCATCATGGAGCAATTTGATGAAAGTTGTCATGGAGCATTGTGATGAAATGTGCCATGGAACATTGTGAAGACAAGTGTCCTGGAGCATTGTGATGACAAGGGCCATGGCCAATTATGATGACAGGTGTCATGGAGCATTTTGATGACAGTGGTCATCTATCATTATGATGAAAGGTATCACGGAGCACTGTGATGACAGGGGCCATGGAGCATTTTGATGACACGGGCATGGAGCATTATGATGAGGAATGATCTGGAGCATTGCGATGACAAGGGTATGGAGCATTGTGATTACAGGGGCCAGGGAGCATTGAGATGACAAGGGCAGGGAACATGGTGATGACAGCGGTCATGGGTCAATTTGATGATATCTGTCATGGAACATTGTGCTGACAGGGGCCATAGAGCATTGTGATGACAGGTGTCATGTGGCCTTGTGATGACAGTGGTCATAGAACGTTGTGATGAAAAGGATCATGGAGCAATGTGATTACAGGGGCCATGGAGCATTGTGAATACATAGGCCATGGAGGATTGTGATGACAGGGGTCAAGGAGCATTGTGATGAAAGTGGTCATGGAGCATTGTGAGGACACGGGCATGGAGCATTATGATGACAAGAGTTATGGAGCATTGTGATGACAAGAGTATGGAGCATTGTGATTACAGGGGACCAGGAGCATTGTGATTACATGGGCAGTGAATATTGTGATGACATGGGTCATGGAGCACTGTGATGCCAAGTGTCATGGAACATTGTGATGACAGGGATCATGGAGCATTGTGATGAGAGGGGCCTTGGAGCATTATGATGATAGGCGTCATGGGGTATTGTGATGAGAGTGGTCATAGAGCATTGTGATGAAAGGGATCATGGAGCAATGTGATTACAGGGGCCATGGCACATTGTGAATGCATAGGCCATGGAGCAATGAAATGACAGGAGTCAAGGAGCATTGTGGTGTAAGTTGTCATGGAGCATTGTGATGACAATTGTCCATGAACCTTGTGATGACATGGTTTATAGAGCATTGTGATGGCAAGTGCCATGGCGAATTGTGATGACAGGTGTCATGGGGCATTGTGATGACAGTGGTCATATAGAATTGTGTTGAAAGGTATCATGGAGGACTCTGATGACAGGGGCCGTGGAGCACTGTGATGAGAGTGGTCATCTAAAAGTGTGATGAAATATACCAGGGAGCATGTTGATGACAGGGGTCGTGGAGCACCGCAATTACAGGGGCCATGGAGCATTGTGAATACAAAGGTCATGGAGCATTGAGATGACAAGGGTCCTGGAAACTTGTGATGACACGGTTCAGGGAGCATTGTGATGACAAGGTTCATCAAGCATTGTGATGACAGGGGTCATGGAGCATTGTGATGACAAAGGCCATAGAACATTTTGATGACAAGAAATCTGGAGCACTGTGATGACAAGCGCATGGAGCATTGTGATTATAGGGACCATGGAGCATCGTGATGACAAGGGTCATGGAGCATTGTCATGATAGGTCTTATCTGGCATTGTGATGAGGGTGGTCATGGAGCATTGTGATAAAAGTTGTCATGAAGCACTGTTATTACAGGGGCCATGTAGAATTTTGATGACAAAGCCATGGAGCATTGTGATGACAGGCATCATGGAGCAATTTGATGAAAGTTGTCATGGAGCATTGTGATGAAATGTGCCATGGAACATTGTGAAGACAAGTGTCCTGGAGCATTGTGATGACAAGGGCCATGGCCAATTATGATGACAGGTGTCATGGAGCATTTTGATGACAGTGGTCATCTATCATTATGATGAAAGGTATCACGGAGCACTGTGATGACAGGGGCCATGGAGCAATGTGACGACACGGGGATGGAGCATTATGATGAGGAATGATCTGGAGCATTGCGATGACAAGGGTATGGAGCATTGTGATTACAGGGGCCAGGGAGCATTGAGATGACAAGGGCAGGGAACATTGTGATGACAGCGGTCATGGGTCAATATGATGATATCTGTCATGGAACATTGTGCTGACAGGGGCCATAGAGCATTGTGATGACAGGTGTCATGTGGCCTTGTGATGACAGTGGTCATAGAACGTTGTGATGAAAAGGATCATGGAGCAATGTGATTACAGGGGCCATGGAGCATTGTGAATACATAGGCCATGGAGGATTGTGATGACAGGGGTCAAGGAGCATTGTGATGAAAGTGGTCATGGAGCATTGTGAGGACACGGGCATGGAGCATTATGATGACAAGAGTTATGGAGCATTGTGATGACAAGAGTATGGAGCATTGTGATTACAGGGGACCAGGAGCATTGTGATTACATGGGCAGTGAATATTGTGATGACATGGGTCATGGAGCACTGTGATGCCAAGTGTCATGGAACATTGTGATGACAGGGATCATGGAGCATTGTGATGAGAGGGGCCTTGGAGCATTATGATGATAGGCGTCATGGGGTATTGTGATGAGAGTGGTCATAGAGCATTGTGATGAAAGGGATCATGGAGCGATGTGATTACAGGGGCCATGGCACATTGTGAATGCATAGGCCATGGAGCAATGAAATGACAGGAGTCAAGGAGCATTGTGGTGTAAGTTGTCATGGAGCATTGTGATGACAATTGTCCATGAACCTTGTGATGACATGGTTTATAGAGCATTGTGATGGCAAGTGCCATGGCGAATTGTGATGACAGGTGTCATGGGGCATTGTGATGACAGTGGTCATATAGAATTGTGTTGAAAGGTATCATGGAGGACTCTGATGACAGGGGCCGTGGAGCACTGTGATGAGAGTGGTCATCTAAAAGTGTGATGAAATATACCAGGGAGCATGTTGATGACAGGGGTCGTGGAGCACCGCAATTACAGGGGCCATGGAACATTGTGAATACAAAGGTCATGGAGCATTGAGATGACAGGGGTCATGGATCATTGTGATGACAAGGGTCCTGGTACCTTGTGACGAAACGGTTCATGGAATATTGTGATGACAAAGTTCATCAAGCATTTTGTTGACAGGGGTCATGGAGCTTTGTGATGACAAAGGCCATGGAATATTTTGATGACAAGTATTCTGGAGCACTGTGATGACAAGCGCATGGAGCATTGTGATTATAGGGACCATGGAGCATTGTGATGACAAGGGTCTTCGAGCATTGTGATGACAGGAGTCATGGAGCATTGTGATGAAGGGGATCATGGAGCATTATGATTACAGGGGCCATGGAGCATTTTGAATGCATAGGCCATGGAGCACTGTGATGACAGTGGTCATGGAGCCTTGTGATGAGTGTGGTCATAGTTCATTGTGATGATAAGTGTCCAGGAACAGTGTGATGACATGGATCATGGAGCATTGTGATGACAAGGGCCATGGCGAATTGTGATGACAGGTGTCATGGGGCATTGTGATGACAGTGGTCATCTAGAATTGTCATGAAAGGTAACATGGAGCACTGTGATAATAGGGGCCATGGAGCATTGTGATGACAAAGGCCCTGGAGCATTCTGATGACAGGTGCCATGCAGCATTGAGATGAAAGTGGTCATGGATCATTGTGATGACAGGTGTCATGGAGCATTGTTATGAAAGGGGTCATGGAGCACTGTGATTAAATGGATCCTGGGCCATTGTGATGATAAGAGCATGTATAATTTTGATGACAAGTGGCATAGAGACTTGTGCTGAATGGGGTACTGGAGCATTGTGAGGAAACGTGCCATGGAGCATTGTGATTATAAGGCATGGAGCATTGTGATAACAAGTGACATGAGCATTGTGATGAAAGAGGTATTGGAGCATTGTGAGGAAAGGGGTCATGGATCATTTTGATTACTCGGATCATGGATCATTGTGATTACTCGGATCATGGAGCATTGTGAAGACAAAGGAATGGAGCATTGTGATGACATGACTTCTGGAGCATTTTGATGACAAGGGCATGGAGAATTGTGATTACAGGGGCCATGGTGCATTATGATGACAACTGCATTCAGCATTGTGATGACAAGGGGCATGGGGCATTGTGATGAAAGGCGAACTGGAGCCTTGTGAAGAAAGGTGTCATGGGTCATTGTGATTAGAGCGATCATGGAACATTGTGATGACAGTGGTCATGGAGCCTTGTAATGACAGGGGCAATTGGGCATTGTGATGACAGTGGTCATGGAGCATTGTGATGAAAGGGGTCATGGAACACTGTGATTACAGGGGCCATGTATAATTGTGATGACAAAGGCCATGGAGCATTGTGATGACACTTGTCATGGAGCGTTGTGTTGAAAGGGGCATGGAGCATTGTGAACGACAATGGTCATGGAGCATTGTGATGACTGGTATCATGGAGCATTGTTATGAAGAAGGTCATTGGGCAGTGTAATGACAAGTATCATGGAGCATGTGATGAAAGGAGTCATGGAGCATTGTGATTAAATGGATCATGAGTCATTTTGATGACAAGAGTCATGGAACATTGTGATGACAGGGATCATGGAGCATTGTGATGAGAAGGGCCTTGGAGCATTATGATGATAGGCGTCATGGGGCATTGTGACGAGAGTGGTCATAGAGCATTGTGATGAAAGGGATCATGGAACAATGTGATTACAGGGGCCATGGCACATTGTGAATGCATAGGCCATGGAGCAATGAACTGACAGGGGTCAAGGATCATTGTGATGTAAGTTGTCATGGAGCATTGTGATGACAAGTGTCCATGAACATTGTGATGACATGGTTTATGGAGCATTGTGATGACACGTGCCATGGCGAATTGTGATGACAGGTGTCATGGGGCATTGTGATGACAGTGGTCATATAGAATTGTGTTGAAAGGTATCATGGAGGACTCTGATGACAGGGGCCGTGGAGCACTGTGATGAGAGTGGTCATCTAAAAGTGTGATGAAATATACCAGGGAGCATGTTGATGACAGGGGTCGTGGAGCACCGCAATTACAGGGGCCATTGAGCATTGTGAATACAAAGGTCATGGAGCATTGAGATGACAAGGGTCCTGGAAACTTGTGATGACACGGTTCAGGGAGCATTGTGATGACAAGGTTCATCAAGCATTGTGATGACAGGGGTCATGGAGCATTGTGATGACAAAGGCCATGGAACATTTTGATGACAAGAATTCTGGAGCACTGTGATGACAAGCGCATGGACCATTGTGATTATAGAGACCATGGAGCATTGTGATGACAAGGGCCATGGAGCTATGTCATGATAGGTCTTATCTGGCATTGTGATGAGGGTGGTCATGGAGCATTGTGATAAAAGTTGTCATGAAGCACTGTTATTACAGGGGCCATGTAGAATTTTGATGACAAAGGCCATGGAGCATTGTGATGACAGGCATCATGGAGCAATTTGATGAAAGTTGTCATGGAGCATTGTGATGAAATGTGCCATGGAACATTGTGAAGACAAGTGTCCTGGAGCATTGTGATGACAAGGGCCATGGCCAATTATGATGACAGGTGTCATGGAGCATTTTGATGACAGTGGTCATCTATCATTATGATGAAAGGTATCACGGAGCACTGTGATGACAGGGGCCATGGAGCATTTTGATGACACGGGCATGGAGCATTATGATGAGGAATGATCTGGAGCATTGCGATGACAAGGGTATGGAGCATTGTGATTACAGGGGCCAGGGAGCATTGAGATGACAAGGGCAGGGAACATGGTGATGACAGCGGTCATGGGTCAATTTGATGATATCTGTCATGGAACATTGTGCTGACAGGGGCCATAGAGCATTGTGATGACAGGTGTCATGTGGCCTTGTGATGACAGTGGTCATAGAACGTTGTGATGAAAAGGATCATGGAGCAATGTGATTACAGGGGCCATGGAGCATTGTGAATACATAGGCCATGGAGGATTGTGATGACAGGGGTCAAGGAGCATTGTGATGAAAGTGGTCATGGAGCATTGTGAGGACACGGGCATGGAGCATTATGATGACAAGATTTATGGAGCATTGTGATGACAAGAGTATGGAGCATTGTGATTACAGGGGACCAGGAGCATTGTGATTACATGGGCAGTGAATATTGTGATGACATGGGTCATGGAGCACTGTGATGCCAAGTGTCATGGAACATTGTGATGACAGGGATCATGGAGCATTGTGATGAGAGGGGCCTTGGAGCATTATGATGATAGGCGTCATGGGGTATTGTGATGAGAGTGGTCATAGAGCATTGTGATGAAAGGGATCATGGAGCAATGTGATTACAGGGGCCATGGCACATTGTGAATGCATAGGCCATGGAGCAATGAAATGACAGGAGTCAAGGAGCATTGTGGTGTAAGTTGTCATGGAGCATTGTGATGACAATTGTCCATGAACCTTGTGATGACATGGTTTATAGAGCATTGTGATGGCAAGTGCCATGGCGAATTGTGATGACAGGTGTCATGGGGCATTGTGATGACAGTGGTCATATAGAATTGTGTTGAAAGGTATCATGGAGGACTCTGATGACAGGGGCCTTGGAGCACTGTGATGAGAGTGGTCATCTAGAATTGTGATGAAATATAGCAGGGAGCATTTTGATGACAGGGGTCGTGGAGCACCGCAATTACAGGGGCCAAGGAGCATTGTGAATACAAAGGTCATAGAGCATTGAGATGACAGGGGTCATGGATCATTGTGATGACAAGGGTCCCGGAACCTCGTGACGAAACGGTTCATGGAACATTGTGATGACAAAGTTCATCAAGCATTGTGATGACAGGGGTCATGGAGCATTGTGATGACAAAGGCCATGGAATATTTTGATGACAAGAATTCTGAAGCACTTTGATGACAAGCGCATGGAGCATTGTGATTATAGGGACCATGGAGCATTGTGATGACAAGGGTCTTCGAGCATTGTGATGACATGGGTCATGGAGCATTGTGATGAAGGGGATCATGGAGCAATATGATTACAGGGGCCATGGAGCATTTTGAATGCATAGGCCATGGAGCACTGTGATGACAGTGTCATGGAGCCTTGTGATGAGTGTGGTCATAGTTCATTGTGATGATAAGTGTCCAGGAACAGTGTGATGACATGGATCATGGAGCATTGTGATGACAAGGGCCATGGCGAATTGTGATGACAGGTGTCATGGGTCATTGTGATGACAGTGGTCATCTAGAATTGTGATGAAAGGTAACATGGAGCACTGTGATAATAGGGGCCATGGAGCATTGTGATGGCAAAGGCCCTGGAGCATTCTGATGACAGGTGCCATGCAGCATTTAGATGAAACGGGTCATGGATCATTGTGATGACAGGTGTCATGGAGCATTGTTATGAAAGGGGTCATGGAGCACTGTGATTAAATGGATCCTGGGCCATTGTGATGATAAGAGCATGTATAATTTTGATGACAAGTGGCATAGAGACTTGTGATGAATGGGGTACTGGAGCATTGTGAGGAAACGTGCCATGGAGCATTGTGATTATAAGGCATGGAGCATTGTGATAACAAGTGACATGAGCATTGTGATGAAAGAGGTATTGGAGCATTGTGAGGAAAGGGGTCATGGATCATTGTGATTACTCGGATCATGGAGCATTGTGATGACCGTGGTCATGGGGCATTGTAATGACAGGGGCAAAGGGGCATTGTGATGACAGTGGTCATGGAGCATTGTGATGAAAGGGGTCATGGAGCCCTGTGATTACAGGGGCCATGTATAATTGTGTTGACAAAGGCCATGGAGCATTGTGATGACAGTTGTCATGGAGCATTGTGTTGAAAGGGGCATGGAGCATTGTGAACGACAATGGTCATGGAGCATTGTGATGACTGGTATCATGGAGCATTGTTATGAAGAAGGTCATGGGGCAGTGTAATGACAAGTATCATGGAGCATGTGACGAAAGGAGTCATGGAGCATTGTGATTAAATGGATCATGAGTCATTTGATGACAAGAGTCATGGAACATTGTGATGACAGGGATCATGGAGCATTGTGATGAGAGGGGCCTTGGAGCATTATGATGATAGGCGTCATGGGGTATTGTGATGAGAGTGGTCATAGAGCATTGTGATGAAAGGGATCATGGAGCAATGTGATTACAGGGGCCATGGCACATTCTGAATGCATAGGCCATGGAGCAATGAAATGACAGGGTCAAGGAGCATTGTGATATAAGTTGTCATGGAGCATTGTGATGACAAGTGTCCATGAACATTGTGATGACATGGTTTATGGAGCATTGTGATGACAAGTGCCATGGCGAATTGTGATGACAGGTGTCATGGGGCATTGTGATGACAGTGGTCATATAGAATTGTGTTGAAATGTATCATGGAGGACTCTGATGACAGGGGCCGTGGAGCACAGTGATGAGAGTGGTCATCTAGAATTGTGATGAAATATACAAGGGAGCATTTTGATGACAGGTGTCGTGGAGCACCGAAATTACATGGGCCATGGAGCATTGTGAATACAAAGGTCATGGAGCATTGAGATGACAGAGGTCATGGATCATTGTGATGAAAAGGGTCCTGGAAACTTGTGATGACACGGTTCAGGGAGCATTGTGATGACAAGGTTCATCAAGCATTGTGATGACAGGGGTCATGGAGCATTGTGATGACAAAGGCCATGGAACATTTTGATGACAAGAATTCTGGAGCACTGTGATGACAAGCGCATGGACCATTGTGATTATAGAGACCATGGAGCATTGTGATGACAAGGGCCATGGAGCTATGTCATGATAGGTCTTATCTGGCATTGTGATGAGGGTGGTCATGGAGCATTGTGATAAAAGTTGTCATGAAGCACTGTTATTACAGGGGCCATGTAGAATTTTGATGACAAAGGCCATGGAGCATTGTGATGACAGGCATCATGGAGCAATTTGATGAAAGTTGTCATGGAGCATTGTGATGAAATGTGCCATGGAACATTGTGAAGACAAGTGTCCTGGAGCATTGTGATGACAAGGGCCATGGCCAATTATGATGACAGGTGTCATGGAGCATTTTGATGACAGTGGTCATCTATCATTATGATGAAAGGTATCACGGAGCACTGTGATGACAGGGGCCATGGAGCATTTTGATGACACGGGCATGGAGCATTATGATGAGGAATGATCTGGAGCATTGCGATGACAAGGGTATGGAGCATTGTGATTACAGGGGCCAGGGAGCATTGAGATGACAAGGGCAGGGAACATGGTGATGACAGCGGTCATGGGTCAATTTGATGATATCTGTCATGGAACATTGTGCTGACAGGGGCCATAGAGCATTGTGATGACAGGTGTCATGTGGCCTTGTGATGACAGTGGTCATAGAACGTTGTGATGAAAAGGATCATGGAGCAATGTGATTACAGGGGCCATGGAGCATTGTGAATACATAGGCCATGGAGGATTGTGATGACAGGGGTCAAGGAGCATTGTGATGAAAGTGGTCATGGAGCATTGTGAGGACACGGGCATGGAGCATTATGATGACAAGATTTATGGAGCATTGTGATGACAAGAGTATGGAGCATTGTGATTACAGGGGACCAGGAGCATTGTGATTACATGGGCAGTGAATATTGTGATGACATGGGTCATGGAGCACTGTGATGCCAAGTGTCATGGAACATTGTGATGACAGGGATCATGGAGCATTGTGATGAGAGGGGCCTTGGAGCATTATGATGATAGGCGTCATGGGGTATTGTGATGAGAGTGGTCATAGAGCATTGTGATGAAAGGGATCATGGAGCAATGTGATTACAGGGGCCATGGCACATTGTGAATGCATAGGCCATGGAGCAATGAAATGACAGGAGTCAAGGAGCATTGTGGTGTAAGTTGTCATGGAGCATTGTGATGACAATTGTCCATGAACCTTGTGATGACATGGTTTATAGAGCATTGTGATGGCAAGTGCCATGGCGAATTGTGATGACAGGTGTCATGGGGCATTGTGATGACAGTGGTCATATAGAATTGTGTTGAAAGGTATCATGGAGGACTCTGATGACAGGGGCCTTGGAGCACTGTGATGAGAGTGGTCATCTAGAATTGTGATGAAATATAGCAGGGAGCATTTTGATGACAGGGGTCGTGGAGCACCGCAATTACAGGGGCCAAGGAGCATTGTGAATACAAAGGTCATAGAGCATTGAGATGACAGGGGTCATGGATCATTGTGATGACAAGGGTCCCGGAACCTCGTGACGAAACGGTTCATGGAACATTGTGATGACAAAGTTCATCAAGCATTGTGATGACAGGGGTCATGGAGCATTGTGATGACAAAGGCCATGGAATATTTTGATGACAAGAATTCTGAAGCACTTTGATGACAAGCGCATGGAGCATTGTGATTATAGGGACCATGGAGCATTGTGATGACAAGGGTCTTCGAGCATTGTGATGACATGGGTCATGGAGCATTGTGATGAAGGGGATCATGGAGCAATATGATTACAGGGGCCATGGAGCATTTTGAATGCATAGGCCATGGAGCACTGTGATGACAGTGTCATGGAGCCTTGTGATGAGTGTGGTCATAGTTCATTGTGATGATAAGTGTCCAGGAACAGTGTGATGACATGGATCATGGAGCATTGTGATGACAAGGGCCATGGCGAATTGTGATGACAGGTGTCATGGGTCATTGTGATGACAGTGGTCATCTAGAATTGTGATGAAAGGTAACATGGAGCACTGTGATAATAGGGGCCATGGAGCATTGTGATGGCAAAGGCCCTGGAGCATTCTGATGACAGGTGCCATGCAGCATTTAGATGAAACGGGTCATGGATCATTGTGATGACAGGTGTCATGGAGCATTGTTATGAAAGGGGTCATGGAGCACTGTGATTAAATGGATCCTGGGCCATTGTGATGATAAGAGCATGTATAATTTTGATGACAAGTGGCATAGAGACTTGTGATGAATGGGGTACTGGAGCATTGTGAGGAAACGTGCCATGGAGCATTGTGATTATAAGGCATGGAGCATTGTGATAACAAGTGACATGAGCATTGTGATGAAAGAGGTATTGGAGCATTGTGAGGAAAGGGGTCATGGATCATTGTGATTACTCGGATCATGGAGCATTGTGATGACCGTGGTCATGGGGCATTGTAATGACAGGGGCAAAGGGGCATTGTGATGACAGTGGTCATGGAGCATTGTGATGAAAGGGGTCATGGAGCCCTGTGATTACAGGGGCCATGTATAATTGTGTTGACAAAGGCCATGGAGCATTGTGATGACAGTTGTCATGGAGCATTGTGTTGAAAGGGGCATGGAGCATTGTGAACGACAATGGTCATGGAGCATTGTGATGACTGGTATCATGGAGCATTGTTATGAAGAAGGTCATGGGGCAGTGTAATGACAAGTATCATGGAGCATGTGACGAAAGGAGTCATGGAGCATTGTGATTAAATGGATCATGAGTCATTTGATGACAAGAGTCATGGAACATTGTGATGACAGGGATCATGGAGCATTGTGATGAGAGGGGCCTTGGAGCATTATGATGATAGGCGTCATGGGGTATTGTGATGAGAGTGGTCATAGAGCATTGTGATGAAAGGGATCATGGAGCAATGTGATTACAGGGGCCATGGCACATTCTGAATGCATAGGCCATGGAGCAATGAAATGACAGGGTCAAGGAGCATTGTGATATAAGTTGTCATGGAGCATTGTGATGACAAGTGTCCATGAACATTGTGATGACATGGTTTATGGAGCATTGTGATGACAAGTGCCATGGCGAATTGTGATGACAGGTGTCATGGGGCATTGTGATGACAGTGGTCATATAGAATTGTGTTGAAATGTATCATGGAGGACTCTGATGACAGGGGCCGTGGAGCACAGTGATGAGAGTGGTCATCTAGAATTGTGATGAAATATACAAGGGAGCATTTTGATGACAGGTGTCGTGGAGCACCGAAATTACATGGGCCATGGAGCATTGTGAATACAAAGGTCATGGAGCATTGAGATGACAGAGGTCATGGATCATTGTGATGAAAAGGGTCCTGGAAACTTGTGATGACACGGTTCAGGGAGCATTGTGATGACAAGGTTCATCAAGCATTGTGATGACAGGGGTCATGGAGCATTGTGATGACAAAGGCCATGGAACATTTTGATGACAAGAATTCTGGAGCACTGTGATGACAAGCGCATGGACCATTGTGATTATAGAGACCATGGAGCATTGTGATGACAAGGGCCATGGAGCTATGTCATGATAGGTCTTATCTGGCATTGTGATGAGGGTGGTCATGGAGCATTGTGATAAAAGTTGTCATGAAGCACTGTTATTACAGGGGCCATGTAGAATTTTGATGACAAAGGCCATGGAGCATTGTGATGACAGGCATCATGGAGCAATTTGATGAAAGTTGTCATGGAGCATTGTGATGAAATGTGCCATGGAACATTGTGAAGACAAGTGTCCTGGAGCATTGTGATGACAAGGGCCATGGCCAATTATGATGACAGGTGTCATGGAGCATTTTGATGACAGTGGTCATCTATCATTATGATGAAAGGTATCACGGAGCACTGTGATGACAGGGGCCATGGAGCATTTTGATGACACGGGCATGGAGCATTATGATGAGGAATGATCTGGAGCATTGCGATGACAAGGGTATGGAGCATTGTGATTACAGGGGCCAGGGAGCATTGAGATGACAAGGGCAGGGAACATGGTGATGACAGCGGTCATGGGTCAATTTGATGATATCTGTCATGGAACATTGTGCTGACAGGGGCCATAGAGCATTGTGATGACAGGTGTCATGTGGCCTTGTGATGACAGTGGTCATAGAACGTTGTGATGAAAAGGATCATGGAGCAATGTGATTACAGGGGCCATGGAGCATTGTGAATACATAGGCCATGGAGGATTGTGATGACAGGGGTCAAGGAGCATTGTGATGAAAGTGGTCATGGAGCATTGTGAGGACACGGGCATGGAGCATTATGATGACAAGAGTTATGGAGCATTGTGATGACAAGAGTATGGAGCATTGTGATTACAGGGGACCAGGAGCATTGTGATTACATGGGCAGTGAATATTGTGATGACATGGGTCATGGAGCACTGTGATGCCAAGTGTCATGGAACATTGTGATGACAGGGATCATGGAGCATTGTGATGAGAGGGGCCTTGGAGCATTATGATGATAGGCGTCATGGGGTATTGTGATGAGAGTGGTCATAGAGCATTGTGATGAAAGGGATCATGGAGCGATGTGATTACAGGGGCCATGGCACATTGTGAATGCATAGGCCATGGAGCAATGAAATGACAGGAGTCAAGGAGCATTGTGGTGTAAGTTGTCATGGAGCATTGTGATGACAATTGTCCATGAACCTTGTGATGACATGGTTTATAGAGCATTGTGATGGCAAGTGCCATGGCGAATTGTGATGACAGGTGTCATGGGGCATTGTGATGACAGTGGTCATATAGAATTGTGTTGAAAGGTATCATGGAGGACTCTGATGACAGGGGCCGTGGAGCACTGTGATGAGAGTGGTCATCTAAAAGTGTGATGAAATATACCAGGGAGCATGTTGATGACAGGGGTCGTGGAGCACCGCAATTACAGGGGCCATGGAGCATTGTGAATACAAAGGTCATGGAGCATTGAGATGACAAGGGTCCTGGAAACTTGTGATGACACGGTTCAGGGAGCATTGTGATGACAAGGTTCATCAAGCATTGTGATGACAGGGGTCATGGAGCATTGTGATGACAAAGGCCATAGAACATTTTGATGACAAGAAATCTGGAGCACTGTGATGACAAGCGCATGGAGCATTGTGATTATAGGGACCATGGAGCATCGTGATGACAAGGGTCATGGAGCATTGTCATGATAGGTCTTATCTGGCATTGTGATGAGGGTGGTCATGGAGCATTGTGATAAAAGTTGTCATGAAGCACTGTTATTACAGGGGCCATGTAGAATTTTGATGACAAAGGCCATGGAGCATTGTGATGACAGGCATCATGGAGCAATTTGATGAAAGTTGTCATGGAGCATTGTGATGAAATGTGCCATGGAACATTGTGAAGACAAGTGTCCTGGAGCATTGTGATGACAAGGGCCATGGCCAATTATGATGACAGGTGTCATGGAGCATTTTGATGACAGTGGTCATCTATCATTATGATGAAAGGTATCACGGAGCACTGTGATGACAGGGGCCATGGAGCAATGTGACGACACGGGGATGGAGCATTATGATGAGGAATGATCTGGAGCATTGCGATGACAAGGGTATGGAGCATTGTGATTACAGGGGCCAGGGAGCATTGAGATGACAAGGGCAGGGAACATTGTGATGACAGCGGTCATGGGTCAATATGATGATATCTGTCATGGAACATTGTGCTGACAGGGGCCATAGAGCATTGTGATGACAGGTGTCATGTGGCCTTGTGATGACAGTGGTCATAGAACGTTGTGATGAAAAGGATCATGGAGCAATGTGATTACAGGGGCCATGGAGCATTGTGAATACATAGGCCATGGAGGATTGTGATGACAGGGGTCAAGGAGCATTGTGATGAAAGTGGTCATGGAGCATTGTGAGGACACGGGCATGGAGCATTATGATGACAAGAGTTATGGAGCATTGTGATGACAAGAGTATGGAGCATTGTGATTACAGGGGACCAGGAGCATTGTGATTACATGGGCAGTGAATATTGTGATGACATGGGTCATGGAGCACTGTGATGCCAAGTGTCATGGAACATTGTGATGACAGGGATCATGGAGCATTGTGATGAGAGGGGCCTTGGAGCATTATGATGATAGGCGTCATGGGGTATTGTGATGAGAGTGGTCATAGAGCATTGTGATGAAAGGGATCATGGAGCGATGTGATTACAGGGGCCATGGCACATTGTGAATGCATAGGCCATGGAGCAATGAAATGACAGGAGTCAAGGAGCATTGTGGTGTAAGTTGTCATGGAGCATTGTGATGACAATTGTCCATGAACCTTGTGATGACATGGTTTATAGAGCATTGTGATGGCAAGTGCCATGGCGAATTGTGATGACAGGTGTCATGGGGCATTGTGATGACAGTGGTCATATAGAATTGTGTTGAAAGGTATCATGGAGGACTCTGATGACAGGGGCCGTGGAGCACTGTGATGAGAGTGGTCATCTAAAAGTGTGATGAAATATACCAGGGAGCATGTTGATGACAGGGGTCGTGGAGCACCGCAATTACAGGGGCCATGGAACATTGTGAATACAAAGGTCATGGAGCATTGAGATGACAGGGGTCATGGATCATTGTGATGACAAGGGTCCTGGTACCTTGTGACGAAACGGTTCATGGAATATTGTGATGACAAAGTTCATCAAGCATTTTGTTGACAGGGGTCATGGAGCTTTGTGATGACAAAGGCCATGGAATATTTTGATGACAAGTATTCCGGAGCACTGTGATGACAAGCGCATGGAGCATTGTGATTATAGGGACCATGGAGCATTGTGATGACAAGGGTCTTCGAGCATTGTGATGACAGGGGTCATGGAGCATTGTGATGAAGGGGATCATGGAGCATTATGATTACAGGGGCCATGGAGCATTTTGAATGCATAGGCCATGGAGCACTGTGATGACAGTGGTCATGGAGCCTTGTGATGAGTGTGGTCATAGTTCATTGTGATGATAAGTGTCCAGGAACAGTGTGATGACATGGATCATGGAGCATTGTGATGACAAGGGCCATGGCGAATTGTGATGACAGGTGTCATGGGGCATTGTGATGACAGTGGTCATCTAGAATTGTCATGAAAGGTAACATGGAGCACTGTGATAATAGGGGCCATGGAGCATTGTGATGACAAAGGCCCTGGAGCATTCTGATGACAGGTGCCATGCAGCATTGAGATGAAAGTGGTCATGGATCATTGTGATGACAGGTGTCATGGAGCATTGTTATGAAAGGGGTCATGGAGCACTGTGATTAAATGGATCCTGGGCCATTGTGATGATAAGAGCATGTATAATTTTGATGACAAGTGGCATAGAGACTTGTGCTGAATGGGGTACTGGAGCATTGTGAGGAAACGTGCCATGGAGCATTGTGATTATAAGGCATGGAGCATTGTGATAACAAGTGACATGAGCATTGTGATGAAAGAGGTATTGGAGCATTGTGAGGAAAGGGGTCATGGATCATTTTGATTACTCGGATCATGGATCATTGTGATTACTCGGATCATGGAGCATTGTGAAGACAAAGGAATGGAGCATTGTGATGACATGACTTCTGGAGCATTTTGATGACAAGGGCATGGAGAATTGTGATTACAGGGGCCATGGTGCATTATGATGACAACTGCATTCAGCATTGTGATGACAAGGGGCATGGGGCATTGTGATGAAAGGCGAACTGGAGCCTTGTGAAGAAAGGTGTCATGGGTCATTGTGATTAGAGCGATCATGGAACATTGTGATGACAGTGGTCATGGAGCCTTGTAATGACAGGGGCAATTGGGCATTGTGATGACAGTGGTCATGGAGCATTGTGATGAAAGGGGTCATGGAACACTGTGATTACAGGGGCCATGTATAATTGTGATGACAAAGGCCATGGAGCATTGTGATGACACTTGTCATGGAGCGTTGTGTTGAAAGGGGCATGGAGCATTGTGAACGACAATGGTCATGGAGCATTGTGATGACTGGTATCATGGAGCATTGTTATGAAGAAGGTCATTGGGCAGTGTAATGACAAGTATCATGGAGCATGTGATGAAAGGAGTCATGGAGCATTGTGATTAAATGGATCATGAGTCATTTTGATGACAAGAGTCATGGAACATTGTGATGACAGGGATCATGGAGCATTGTGATGAGAGGGGCCTTGGAGCATTATGATGATAGGCGTCATGGGGCATTGTGATGAGAGTGGTCATAGAGCATTGTGATGAAAGGGATCATGGAACAATGTGATTACAGGGGCCATGGCACATTGTGAATGCATAGGCCATGGAGCAATGAAATGACAGGGGTCAAGGATCATTGTGATGTAAGTTGTCATGGAGCATTGTGATGACAAGTGTCCATGAACATTGTGATGACATGGTTTATGGAGCATTGTGATGACACGTGCCATGGCGAATTGTGATGACAGGTGTCATGGGGCATTGTGATGACAGTGGTCATATAGAATTGTGTTGAAAGGTATCATGGAGGACTCTGATGACAGGGGCCGTGGAGCACTGTGATGAGAGTGGTCATCTAAAAGTGTGATGAAATATACCAGGGAGCATGTTGATGACAGGGGTCGTGGAGCACCGCAATTACAGGGGCCATGGAGCATTGTGAATACAAAGGTCATGGAGCATTGAGATGACAAGGGTCCTGGAAACTTGTGATGACACGGTTCAGGGAGCATTGTGATGACAAGGTTCATCAAGCATTGTGATGACAGGGGTCATGGATCATTGTGATGACAAAGGCCATAGAACATTTTGATGACAAGAAATCTGGAGCACTGTGATGACAAGCGCATGGAGCATTGTGATTATAGGGACCATGGAGCATCGTGATGACAAGGGTCATGGAGCATTGTCATGATAGGTCTTATCTGGCATTGTGATGAGGGTGGTCATGGAGCATTGTGATAAAAGTTGTCATGAAGCACTGTTATTACAGGGGCCATGTAGAATTTTGATGACAAAGGCCATGGAGCATTGTGATGACAGGCATCATGGAGCAATTTGATGAAAGTTGTCATGGAGCATTGTGATGAAATGTGCCATGGAACATTGTGAAGACAAGTGTCCTGGAGCATTGTGATGACAAGGGCCATGGCCAATTATGATGACAGGTGTCATGGAGCATTTTGATGACAGTGGTCATCTATCATTATGATGAAAGGTATCACGGAGCACTGTGATGACAGGGGCCATGGAGCAATGTGACGACACGGGGATGGAGCATTATGATGAGGAATGATCTGGAGCATTGCGATGACAAGGGTATGGAGCATTGTGATTACAGGGGCCAGGGAGCATTGAGATGACAAGGGCAGGGAACATGGTGATGACAGCGGTCATGGGTCAATTTGATGATATCTGTCATGGAACATTGTGCTGACAGGGGCCATAGAGCATTGTGATGACAGGTGTCATGTGGCCTTGTGATGACAGTGGTCATAGAACGTTGTGATGAAAAGGATCATGGAGCAATGTGATTACAGGGGCCATGGAGCATTGTGAATACATAGGCCATGGAGGATTGTGATGACAGGGGTCAAGGAGCATTGTGATGAAAGTGGTCATGGAGCATTGTGAGGACACGGGCATGGAGCATTATGATGACAAGAGTTATGGAGCATTGTGATGACAAGAGTATGGAGCATTGTGATTACAGGGGACCAGGAGCATTGTGATTACATGGGCAGTGAATATTGTGATGACATGGGTCATGGAGCACTGTGATGCCAAGTGTCATGGAACATTGTGATGACAGGGATCATGGAGCATTGTGATGAGAGGGGCCTTGGAGCATTATGATGATAGGCGTCATGGGGTATTGTGATGAGAGTGGTCATAGAGCATTGTGATGAAAGGGATCATGGAGCGATGTGATTACAGGGGCCATGGCACATTGTGAATGCATAGGCCATGGAGCAATGAAATGACAGGAGTCAAGGAGCATTGTGGTGTAAGTTGTCATGGAGCATTGTGATGACAATTGTCCATGAACCTTGTGATGACATGGTTTATAGAGCATTGTGATGGCAAGTGCCATGGCGAATTGTGATGACAGGTGTCATGGGGCATTGTGATGACAGTGGTCATATAGAATTGTGTTGAAAGGTATCATGGAGGACTCTGATGACAGGGGCCGTGGAGCACTGTGATGAGAGTGGTCATCTAAAAGTGTGATGAAATATACCAGGGAGCATGTTGATGACAGGGGTCGTGGAGCACCGCAATTACAGGGGCCATGGAGCATTGTGAATACAAAGGTCATGGAGCATTGAGATGACAAGGGTCCTGGAAACTTGTGATGACACGGTTCAGGGAGCATTGTGATGACAAGGTTCATCAAGCATTGTGATGACAGGGGTCATGGAGCATTGTGATGACAAAGGCCATAGAACATTTTGATGACAAGAAATCTGGAGCACTGTGATGACAAGCGCATGGAGCATTGTGATTATAGGGACCATGGAGCATCGTGATGACAAGGGTCATGGAGCATTGTCATGATAGGTCTTATCTGGCATTGTGATGAGGGTGGTCATGGAGCATTGTGATAAAAGTTGTCATGAAGCACTGTTATTACAGGGGCCATGTAGAATTTTGATGACAAAGGCCATGGAGCATTGTGATGACAGGCATCATGGAGCAATTTGATGAAAGTTGTCATGGAGCATTGTGATGAAATGTGCCATGGAACATTGTGAAGACAAGTGTCCTGGAGCATTGTGATGACAAGGGCCATGGCCAATTATGATGACAGGTGTCATGGAGCATTTTGATGACAGTGGTCATCTATCATTATGATGAAAGGTATCACGGAGCACTGTGATGACAGGGGCCATGGAGCAATGTGACGACACGGGGATGGAGCATTATGATGAGGAATGATCTGGAGCATTGCGATGACAAGGGTATGGAGCATTGTGATTACAGGGGCCAGGGAGCATTGAGATGACAAGGGCAGGGAACATTGTGATGACAGCGGTCATGGGTCAATATGATGATATCTGTCATGGAACATTGTGCTGACAGGGGCCATAGAGCATTGTGATGACAGGTGTCATGTGGCCTTGTGATGACAGTGGTCATAGAACGTTGTGATGAAAAGGATCATGGAGCAATGTGATTACAGGGGCCATGGAGCATTGTGAATACATAGGCCATGGAGGATTGTGATGACAGGGGTCAAGGAGCATTGTGATGAAAGTGGTCATGGAGCATTGTGAGGACACGGGCATGGAGCATTATGATGACAAGAGTTATGGAGCATTGTGATGACAAGAGTATGGAGCATTGTGATTACAGGGGACCAGGAGCATTGTGATTACATGGGCAGTGAATATTGTGATGACATGGGTCATGGAGCACTGTGATGCCAAGTGTCATGGAACATTGTGATGACAGGGATCATGGAGCATTGTGATGAGAGGGGCCTTGGAGCATTATGATGATAGGCGTCATGGGGTATTGTGATGAGAGTGGTCATAGAGCATTGTGATGAAAGGGATCATGGAGCGATGTGATTACAGGGGCCATGGCACATTGTGAATGCATAGGCCATGGAGCAATGAAATGACAGGAGTCAAGGAGCATTGTGGTGTAAGTTGTCATGGAGCATTGTGATGACAATTGTCCATGAACCTTGTGATGACATGGTTTATAGAGCATTGTGATGGCAAGTGCCATGGCGAATTGTGATGACAGGTGTCATGGGGCATTGTGATGACAGTGGTCATATAGAATTGTGTTGAAAGGTATCATGGAGGACTCTGATGACAGGGGCCGTGGAGCACTGTGATGAGAGTGGTCATCTAAAAGTGTGATGAAATATACCAGGGAGCATGTTGATGACAGGGGTCGTGGAGCACCGCAATTACAGGGGCCATGGAACATTGTGAATACAAAGGTCATGGAGCATTGAGATGACAGGGGTCATGGATCATTGTGATGACAAGGGTCCTGGTACCTTGTGACGAAACGGTTCATGGAATATTGTGATGACAAAGTTCATCAAGCATTTTGTTGACAGGGGTCATGGAGCTTTGTGATGACAAAGGCCATGGAATATTTTGATGACAAGTATTCCGGAGCACTGTGATGACAAGCGCATGGAGCATTGTGATTATAGGGACCATGGAGCATTGTGATGACAAGGGTCTTCGAGCATTGTGATGACAGGGGTCATGGAGCATTGTGATGAAGGGGATCATGGAGCATTATGATTACAGGGGCCATGGAGCATTTTGAATGCATAGGCCATGGAGCACTGTGATGACAGTGGTCATGGAGCCTTGTGATGAGTGTGGTCATAGTTCATTGTGATGATAAGTGTCCAGGAACAGTGTGATGACATGGATCATGGAGCATTGTGATGACAAGGGCCATGGCGAATTGTGATGACAGGTGTCATGGGGCATTGTGATGACAGTGGTCATCTAGAATTGTCATGAAAGGTAACATGGAGCACTGTGATAATAGGGGCCATGGAGCATTGTGATGACAAAGGCCCTGGAGCATTCTGATGACAGGTGCCATGCAGCATTGAGATGAAAGTGGTCATGGATCATTGTGATGACAGGTGTCATGGAGCATTGTTATGAAAGGGGTCATGGAGCACTGTGATTAAATGGATCCTGGGCCATTGTGATGATAAGAGCATGTATAATTTTGATGACAAGTGGCATAGAGACTTGTGCTGAATGGGGTACTGGAGCATTGTGAGGAAACGTGCCATGGAGCATTGTGATTATAAGGCATGGAGCATTGTGATAACAAGTGACATGAGCATTGTGATGAAAGAGGTATTGGAGCATTGTGAGGAAAGGGGTCATGGATCATTTTGATTACTCGGATCATGGATCATTGTGATTACTCGGATCATGGAGCATTGTGAAGACAAAGGAATGGAGCATTGTGATGACATGACTTCTGGAGCATTTTGATGACAAGGGCATGGAGAATTGTGATTACAGGGGCCATGGTGCATTATGATGACAACTGCATTCAGCATTGTGATGACAAGGGGCATGGGGCATTGTGATGAAAGGCGAACTGGAGCCTTGTGAAGAAAGGTGTCATGGGTCATTGTGATTAGAGCGATCATGGAACATTGTGATGACAGTGGTCATGGAGCCTTGTAATGACAGGGGCAATTGGGCATTGTGATGACAGTGGTCATGGAGCATTGTGATGAAAGGGGTCATGGAACACTGTGATTACAGGGGCCATGTATAATTGTGATGACAAAGGCCATGGAGCATTGTGATGACACTTGTCATGGAGCGTTGTGTTGAAAGGGGCATGGAGCATTGTGAACGACAATGGTCATGGAGCATTGTGATGACTGGTATCATGGAGCATTGTTATGAAGAAGGTCATTGGGCAGTGTAATGACAAGTATCATGGAGCATGTGATGAAAGGAGTCATGGAGCATTGTGATTAAATGGATCATGAGTCATTTTGATGACAAGAGTCATGGAACATTGTGATGACAGGGATCATGGAGCATTGTGATGAGAGGGGCCTTGGAGCATTATGATGATAGGCGTCATGGGGCATTGTGATGAGAGTGGTCATAGAGCATTGTGATGAAAGGGATCATGGAACAATGTGATTACAGGGGCCATGGCACATTGTGAATGCATAGGCCATGGAGCAATGAAATGACAGGGGTCAAGGATCATTGTGATGTAAGTTGTCATGGAGCATTGTGATGACAATTGTCCATGAACCTTGTGATGACATGGTTTATAGAGCATTGTGATGGCAAGTGCCATGGCGAATTGTGATGACAGGTGTCATGGGGCATTGTGATGACAGTGGTCATATAGAATTGTGTTGAAAGGTATCATGGAGGACTCTGATGACAGGGGCCGTGGAGCACTGTGATGAGAGTGGTCATCTAAAAGTGTGATGAAATATACCAGGGAGCATGTTGATGACAGGGGTCGTGGAGCACCGCAATTACAGGGGCCATGGAGCATTGTGAATACAAAGGTCATGGAGCATTGAGATGACAAGGGTCCTGGAAACTTGTGATGACACGGTTCAGGGAGCATTGTGATGACAAGGTTCATCAAGCATTGTGATGACAGGGGTCATGGATCATTGTGATGACAAAGGCCATAGAACATTTTGATGACAAGAAATCTGGAGCACTGTGATGACAAGCGCATGGAGCATTGTGATTATAGGGACCATGGAGCATCGTGATGACAAGGGTCATGGAGCATTGTCATGATAGGTCTTATCTGGCATTGTGATGAGGGTGGTCATGGAGCATTGTGATAAAAGTTGTCATGAAGCACTGTTATTACAGGGGCCATGTAGAATTTTGATGACAAAGGCCATGGAGCATTGTGATGACAGGCATCATGGAGCAATTTGATGAAAGTTGTCATGGAGCATTGTGATGAAATGTGCCATGGAACATTGTGAAGACAAGTGTCCTGGAGCATTGTGATGACAAGGGCCATGGCCAATTATGATGACAGGTGTCATGGAGCATTTTGATGACAGTGGTCATCTATCATTATGATGAAAGGTATCACGGAGCACTGTGATGACAGGGGCCATGGAGCAATGTGACGACACGGGGATGGAGCATTATGATGAGGAATGATCTGGAGCATTGCGATGACAAGGGTATGGAGCATTGTGATTACAGGGGCCAGGGAGCATTGAGATGACAAGGGCAGGGAACATGGTGATGACAGCGGTCATGGGTCAATTTGATGATATCTGTCATGGAACATTGTGCTGACAGGGGCCATAGAGCATTGTGATGACAGGTGTCATGTGGCCTTGTGATGACAGTGGTCATAGAACGTTGTGATGAAAAGGATCATGGAGCAATGTGATTACAGGGGCCATGGAGCATTGTGAATACATAGGCCATGGAGGATTGTGATGACAGGGGTCAAGGAGCATTGTGATGAAAGTGGTCATGGAGCATTGTGAGGACACGGGCATGGAGCATTATGATGACAAGAGTTATGGAGCATTGTGATGACAAGAGTATGGAGCATTGTGATTACAGGGGACCAGGAGCATTGTGATTACATGGGCAGTGAATATTGTGATGACATGGGTCATGGAGCACTGTGATGCCAAGTGTCATGGAACATTGTGATGACAGGGATCATGGAGCATTGTGATGAGAGGGGCCTTGGAGCATTATGATGATAGGCGTCATGGGGTATTGTGATGAGAGTGGTCATAGAGCATTGTGATGAAAGGGATCATGGAGCGATGTGATTACAGGGGCCATGGCACATTGTGAATGCATAGGCCATGGAGCAATGAAATGACAGGAGTCAAGGAGCATTGTGGTGTAAGTTGTCATGGAGCATTGTGATGACAATTGTCCATGAACCTTGTGATGACATGGTTTATAGAGCATTGTGATGGCAAGTGCCATGGCGAATTGTGATGACAGGTGTCATGGGGCATTGTGATGACAGTGGTCATATAGAATTGTGTTGAAAGGTATCATGGAGGACTCTGATGACAGGGGCCGTGGAGCACTGTGATGAGAGTGGTCATCTAAAAGTGTGATGAAATATACCAGGGAGCATGTTGATGACAGGGGTCGTGGAGCACCGCAATTACAGGGGCCATGGAACATTGTGAATACAAAGGTCATGGAGCATTGAGATGACAGGGGTCATGGATCATTGTGATGACAAGGGTCCTGGTACCTTGTGACGAAACGGTTCATGGAATATTGTGATGACAAAGTTCATCAAGCATTTTGTTGACAGGGGTCATGGAGCTTTGTGATGACAAAGGCCATGGAATATTTTGATGACAAGTATTCCGGAGCACTGTGATGACAAGCGCATGGAGCATTGTGATTATAGGGACCATGGAGCATTGTGATGACAAGGGTCTTCGAGCATTGTGATGACAGGGGTCATGGAGCATTGTGATGAAGGGGATCATGGAGCATTATGATTACAGGGGCCATGGAGCATTTTGAATGCATAGGCCATGGAGCACTGTGATGACAGTGGTCATGGAGCCTTGTGATGAGTGTGGTCATAGTTCATTGTGATGATAAGTGTCCAGGAACAGTGTGATGACATGGATCATGGAGCATTGTGATGACAAGGGCCATGGCGAATTGTGATGACAGGTGTCATGGGGCATTGTGATGACAGTGGTCATCTAGAATTGTCATGAAAGGTAACATGGAGCACTGTGATAATAGGGGCCATGGAGCATTGTGATGACAAAGGCCCTGGAGCATTCTGATGACAGGTGCCATGCAGCATTGAGATGAAAGTGGTCATGGATCATTGTGATGACAGGTGTCATGGAGCATTGTTATGAAAGGGGTCATGGAGCACTGTGATTAAATGGATCCTGGGCCATTGTGATGATAAGAGCATGTATAATTTTGATGACAAGTGGCATAGAGACTTGTGCTGAATGGGGTACTGGAGCATTGTGAGGAAACGTGCCATGGAGCATTGTGATTATAAGGCATGGAGCATTGTGATAACAAGTGACATGAGCATTGTGATGAAAGAGGTATTGGAGCATTGTGAGGAAAGGGGTCATGGATCATTTTGATTACTCGGATCATGGATCATTGTGATTACTCGGATCATGGAGCATTGTGAAGACAAAGGAATGGAGCATTGTGATGACATGACTTCTGGAGCATTTTGATGACAAGGGCATGGAGAATTGTGATTACAGGGGCCATGGTGCATTATGATGACAACTGCATTCAGCATTGTGATGACAAGGGGCATGGGGCATTGTGATGAAAGGCGAACTGGAGCCTTGTGAAGAAAGGTGTCATGGGTCATTGTGATTAGAGCGATCATGGAACATTGTGATGACAGTGGTCATGGAGCCTTGTAATGACAGGGGCAATTGGGCATTGTGATGACAGTGGTCATGGAGCATTGTGATGAAAGGGGTCATGGAACACTGTGATTACAGGGGCCATGTATAATTGTGATGACAAAGGCCATGGAGCATTGTGATGACACTTGTCATGGAGCGTTGTGTTGAAAGGGGCATGGAGCATTGTGAACGACAATGGTCATGGAGCATTGTGATGACTGGTATCATGGAGCATTGTTATGAAGAAGGTCATTGGGCAGTGTAATGACAAGTATCATGGAGCATGTGATGAAAGGAGTCATGGAGCATTGTGATTAAATGGATCATGAGTCATTTTGATGACAAGAGTCATGGAACATTGTGATGACAGGGATCATGGAGCATTGTGATGAGAGGGGCCTTGGAGCATTATGATGATAGGCGTCATGGGGCATTGTGATGAGAGTGGTCATAGAGCATTGTGATGAAAGGGATCATGGAACAATGTGATTACAGGGGCCATGGCACATTGTGAATGCATAGGCCATGGAGCAATGAAATGACAGGGGTCAAGGATCATTGTGATGTAAGTTGTCATGGAGCATTGTGATGACAAGTGTCCATGAACATTGTGATGACATGGTTTATGGAGCATTGTGATGACACGTGCCATGGCGAATTGTGATGACAGGTGTCATGGGGCATTGTGATGACAGTGGTCATATAGAATTGTGTTGAAAGGTATCATGGAGGACTCTGATGACAGGGGCCGTGGAGCACTGTGATGAGAGTGGTCATCTAAAAGTGTGATGAAATATACCAGGGAGCATGTTGATGACAGGGGTCGTGGAGCACCGCAATTACAGGGGCCATGGAGCATTGTGAATACAAAGGTCATGGAGCATTGAGATGACAAGGGTCCTGGAAACTTGTGATGACACGGTTCAGGGAGCATTGTGATGACAAGGTTCATCAAGCATTGTGATGACAGGGGTCATGGAGCATTGTGATGACAAAGGCCATAGAACATTTTGATGACAAGAAATCTGGAGCACTGTGATGACAAGCGCATGGAGCATTGTGATTATAGGGACCATGGAGCATCGTGATGACAAGGGTCATGGAGCATTGTCATGATAGGTCTTATCTGGCATTGTGATGAGGGTGGTCATGGAGCATTGTGATAAAAGTTGTCATGAAGCACTGTTATTACAGGGGCCATGTAGAATTTTGATGACAAAGGCCATGGAGCATTGTGATGACAGGCATCATGGAGCAATTTGATGAAAGTTGTCATGGAGCATTGTGATGAAATGTGCCATGGAACATTGTGAAGACAAGTGTCCTGGAGCATTGTGATGACAAGGGCCATGGCCAATTATGATGACAGGTGTCATGGAGCATTTTGATGACAGTGGTCATCTATCATTATGATGAAAGGTATCACGGAGCACTGTGATGACAGGGGCCATGGAGCAATGTGACGACACGGGGATGGAGCATTATGATGAGGAATGATCTGGAGCATTGCGATGACAAGGGTATGGAGCATTGTGATTACAGGGGCCAGGGAGCATTGAGATGACAAGGGCAGGGAACATGGTGATGACAGCGGTCATGGGTCAATTTGATGATATCTGTCATGGAACATTGTGCTGACAGGGGCCATAGAGCATTGTGATGACAGGTGTCATGTGGCCTTGTGATGACAGTGGTCATAGAACGTTGTGATGAAAAGGATCATGGAGCAATGTGATTACAGGGGCCATGGAGCATTGTGAATACATAGGCCATGGAGGATTGTGATGACAGGGGTCAAGGAGCATTGTGATGAAAGTGGTCATGGAGCATTGTGAGGACACGGGCATGGAGCATTATGATGACAAGAGTTATGGAGCATTGTGATGACAAGAGTATGGAGCATTGTGATTACAGGGGACCAGGAGCATTGTGATTACATGGGCAGTGAATATTGTGATGACATGGGTCATGGAGCACTGTGATGCCAATTGTCATGGAACATTGTGATGACAGGGATCATGGAGCATTGTGATGAGAGGGGCCTTGGAGCATTATGATGATAGGCGTCATGGGGTATTGTGATGAGAGTGGTCATAGAGCATTGTGATGAAAGGGATCATGGAGCGATGTGATTACAGGGGCCATGGCACATTGTGAATGCATAGGCCATGGAGCAATGAAATGACAGGAGTCAAGGAGCATTGTGGTGTAAGTTGTCATGGAGCATTGTGATGACAATTGTCCATGAACCTTGTGATGACATGGTTTATAGAGCATTGTGATGGCAAGTGCCATGGCGAATTGTGATGACAGGTGTCATGGGGCATTGTGATGACAGTGGTCATATAGAATTGTGTTGAAAGGTATCATGGAGGACTCTGATGACAGGGGCCGTGGAGCACTGTGATGAGAGTGGTCATCTAAAAGTGTGATGAAATATACCAGGGAGCATGTTGATGACAGGGGTCGTGGAGCACCGCAATTACAGGGGCCATGGAACATTGTGAATACAAAGGTCATGGAGCATTGAGATGACAGGGGTCATGGATCATTGTGATGACAAGGGTCCTGGTACCTTGTGACGAAACGGTTCATGGAATATTGTGATGACAAAGTTCATCAAGCATTTTGTTGACAGGGGTCATGGAGCTTTGTGATGACAAAGGCCATGGAATATTTTGATGACAAGTATTCCGGAGCACTGTGATGACAAGCGCATGGAGCATTGTGATTATAGGGACCATGGAGCATTGTGATGACAAGGGTCTTCGAGCATTGTGATGACAGGGGTCATGGAGCATTGTGATGAAGGGGATCATGGAGCATTATGATTACAGGGGCCATGGAGCATTTTGAATGCATAGGCCATGGAGCACTGTGATGACAGTGGTCATGGAGCCTTGTGATGAGTGTGGTCATAGTTCATTGTGATGATAAGTGTCCAGGAACAGTGTGATGACATGGATCATGGAGCATTGTGATGACAAGGGCCATGGCGAATTGTGATGACAGGTGTCATGGGGCATTGTGATGACAGTGGTCATCTAGAATTGTCATGAAAGGTAACATGGAGCACTGTGATAATAGGGGCCATGGAGCATTGTGATGACAAAGGCCCTGGAGCATTCTGATGACAGGTGCCATGCAGCATTGAGATGAAAGTGGTCATGGATCATTGTGATGACAGGTGTCATGGAGCATTGTTATGAAAGGGGTCATGGAGCACTGTGATTAAATGGATCCTGGGCCATTGTGATGATAAGAGCATGTATAATTTTGATGACAAGTGGCATAGAGACTTGTGCTGAATGGGGTACTGGAGCATTGTGAGGAAACGTGCCATGGAGCATTGTGATTATAAGGCATGGAGCATTGTGATAACAAGTGACATGAGCATTGTGATGAAAGAGGTATTGGAGCATTGTGAGGAAAGGGGTCATGGATCATTTTGATTACTCGGATCATGGATCATTGTGATTACTCGGATCATGGAGCATTGTGAAGACAAAGGAATGGAGCATTGTGATGACATGACTTCTGGAGCATTTTGATGACAAGGGCATGGAGAATTGTGATTACAGGGGCCATGGTGCATTATGATGACAACTGCATTCAGCATTGTGATGACAAGGGGCATGGGGCATTGTGATGAAAGGCGAACTGGAGCCTTGTGAAGAAAGGTGTCATGGGTCATTGTGATTAGAGCGATCATGGAACATTGTGATGACAGTGGTCATGGAGCCTTGTAATGACAGGGGCAATTGGGCATTGTGATGACAGTGGTCATGGAGCATTGTGATGAAAGGGGTCATGGAACACTGTGATTACAGGGGCCATGTATAATTGTGATGACAAAGGCCATGGAGCATTGTGATGACACTTGTCATGGAGCGTTGTGTTGAAAGGGGCATGGAGCATTGTGAACGACAATGGTCATGGAGCATTGTGATGACTGGTATCATGGAGCATTGTTATGAAGAAGGTCATTGGGCAGTGTAATGACAAGTATCATGGAGCATGTGATGAAAGGAGTCATGGAGCATTGTGATTAAATGGATCATGAGTCATTTTGATGACAAGAGTCATGGAACATTGTGATGACAGGGATCATGGAGCATTGTGATGAGAGGGGCCTTGGAGCATTATGATGATAGGCGTCATGGGGCATTGTGATGAGAGTGGTCATAGAGCATTGTGATGAAAGGGATCATGGAACAATGTGATTACAGGGGCCATGGCACATTGTGAATGCATAGGCCATGGAGCAATGAAATGACAGGGGTCAAGGATCATTGTGATGTAAGTTGTCATGGAGCATTGTGATGACAAGTGTCCATGAACATTGTGATGACATGGTTTATGGAGCATTGTGATGACACGTGCCATGGCGAATTGTGATGACAGGTGTCATGGGGCATTGTGATGACAGTGGTCATATAGAATTGTGTTGAAAGGTATCATGGAGGACTCTGATGACAGGGGCCGTGGAGCACTGTGATGAGAGTGGTCATCTAAAAGTGTGATGAAATATACCAGGGAGCATGTTGATGACAGGGGTCGTGGAGCACCGCAATTACAGGGGCCATGGAGCATTGTGAATACAAAGGTCATGGAGCATTGAGATGACAAGGGTCCTGGAAACTTGTGATGACACGGTTCAGGGAGCATTGTGATGACAAGGTTCATCAAGCATTGTGATGACAGGGGTCATGGAGCATTGTGATGACAAAGGCCATAGAACATTTTGATGACAAGAAATCTGGAGCACTGTGATGACAAGCGCATGGAGCATTGTGATTATAGGGACCATGGAGCATCGTGATGACAAGGGTCATGGAGCATTGTCATGATAGGTCTTATCTGGCATTGTGATGAGGGTGGTCATGGAGCATTGTGATAAAAGTTGTCATGAAGCACTGTTATTACAGGGGCCATGTAGAATTTTGATGACAAAGGCCATGGAGCATTGTGATGACAGGCATCATGGAGCAATTTGATGAAAGTTGTCATGGAGCATTGTGATGAAATGTGCCATGGAACATTGTGAAGACAAGTGTCCTGGAGCATTGTGATGACAAGGGCCATGGCCAATTATGATGACAGGTGTCATGGAGCATTTTGATGACAGTGGTCATCTATCATTATGATGAAAGGTATCACGGAGCACTGTGATGACAGGGGCCATGGAGCAATGTGACGACACGGGGATGGAGCATTATGATGAGGAATGATCTGGAGCATTGCGATGACAAGGGTATGGAGCATTGTGATTACAGGGGCCAGGGAGCATTGAGATGACAAGGGCAGGGAACATGGTGATGACAGCGGTCATGGGTCAATTTGATGATATCTGTCATGGAACATTGTGCTGACAGGGGCCATAGAGCATTGTGATGACAGGTGTCATGTGGCCTTGTGATGACAGTGGTCATAGAACGTTGTGATGAAAAGGATCATGGAGCAATGTGATTACAGGGGCCATGGAGCATTGTGAATACATAGGCCATGGAGGATTGTGATGACAGGGGTCAAGGAGCATTGTGATGAAAGTGGTCATGGAGCATTGTGAGGACACGGGCATGGAGCATTATGATGACAAGAGTTATGGAGCATTGTGATGACAAGAGTATGGAGCATTGTGATTACAGGGGACCAGGAGCATTGTGATTACATGGGCAGTGAATATTGTGATGACATGGGTCATGGAGCACTGTGATGCCAATTGTCATGGAACATTGTGATGACAGGGATCATGGAGCATTGTGATGAGAGGGGCCTTGGAGCATTATGATGATAGGCGTCATGGGGTATTGTGATGAGAGTGGTCATAGAGCATTGTGATGAAAGGGATCATGGAGCGATGTGATTACAGGGGCCATGGCACATTGTGAATGCATAGGCCATGGAGCAATGAAATGACAGGAGTCAAGGAGCATTGTGGTGTAAGTTGTCATGGAGCATTGTGATGACAATTGTCCATGAACCTTGTGATGACATGGTTTATAGAGCATTGTGATGGCAAGTGCCATGGCGAATTGTGATGACAGGTGTCATGGGGCATTGTGATGACAGTGGTCATATAGAATTGTGTTGAAAGGTATCATGGAGGACTCTGATGACAGGGGCCGTGGAGCACTGTGATGAGAGTGGTCATCTAAAAGTGTGATGAAATATACCAGGGAGCATGTTGATGACAGGGGTCGTGGAGCACCGCAATTACAGGGGCCATGGAACATTGTGAATACAAAGGTCATGGAGCATTGAGATGACAGGGGTCATGGATCATTGTGATGACAAGGGTCCTGGTACCTTGTGACGAAACGGTTCATGGAATATTGTGATGACAAAGTTCATCAAGCATTTTGTTGACAGGGGTCATGGAGCTTTGTGATGACAAAGGCCATGGAATATTTTGATGACAAGTATTCCGGAGCACTGTGATGACAAGCGCATGGAGCATTGTGATTATAGGGACCATGGAGCATTGTGATGACAAGGGTCTTCGAGCATTGTGATGACAGGGGTCATGGAGCATTGTGATGAAGGGGATCATGGAGCATTATGATTACAGGGGCCATGGAGCATTTTGAATGCATAGGCCATGGAGCACTGTGATGACAGTGGTCATGGAGCCTTGTGATGAGTGTGGTCATAGTTCATTGTGATGATAAGTGTCCAGGAACAGTGTGATGACATGGATCATGGAGCATTGTGATGACAAGGGCCATGGCGAATTGTGATGACAGGTGTCATGGGGCATTGTGATGACAGTGGTCATCTAGAATTGTCATGAAAGGTAACATGGAGCACTGTGATAATAGGGGCCATGGAGCATTGTGATGACAAAGGCCCTGGAGCATTCTGATGACAGGTGCCATGCAGCATTGAGATGAAAGTGGTCATGGATCATTGTGATGACAGGTGTCATGGAGCATTGTTATGAAAGGGGTCATGGAGCACTGTGATTAAATGGATCCTGGGCCATTGTGATGATAAGAGCATGTATAATTTTGATGACAAGTGGCATAGAGACTTGTGCTGAATGGGGTACTGGAGCATTGTGAGGAAACGTGCCATGGAGCATTGTGATTATAAGGCATGGAGCATTGTGATAACAAGTGACATGAGCATTGTGATGAAAGAGGTATTGGAGCATTGTGAGGAAAGGGGTCATGGATCATTTTGATTACTCGGATCATGGATCATTGTGATTACTCGGATCATGGAGCATTGTGAAGACAAAGGAATGGAGCATTGTGATGACATGACTTCTGGAGCATTTTGATGACAAGGGCATGGAGAATTGTGATTACAGGGGCCATGGTGCATTATGATGACAACTGCATTCAGCATTGTGATGACAAGGGGCATGGGGCATTGTGATGAAAGGCGAACTGGAGCCTTGTGAAGAAAGGTGTCATGGGTCATTGTGATTAGAGCGATCATGGAACATTGTGATGACAGTGGTCATGGAGCCTTGTAATGACAGGGGCAATTGGGCATTGTGATGACAGTGGTCATGGAGCATTGTGATGAAAGGGGTCATGGAACACTGTGATTACAGGGGCCATGTATAATTGTGATGACAAAGGCCATGGAGCATTGTGATGACACTTGTCATGGAGCGTTGTGTTGAAAGGGGCATGGAGCATTGTGAACGACAATGGTCATGGAGCATTGTGATGACTGGTATCATGGAGCATTGTTATGAAGAAGGTCATTGGGCAGTGTAATGACAAGTATCATGGAGCATGTGATGAAAGGAGTCATGGAGCATTGTGATTAAATGGATCATGAGTCATTTTGATGACAAGAGTCATGGAACATTGTGATGACAGGGATCATGGAGCATTGTGATGAGAGGGGCCTTGGAGCATTATGATGATAGGCGTCATGGGGCATTGTGATGAGAGTGGTCATAGAGCATTGTGATGAAAGGGATCATGGAACAATGTGATTACAGGGGCCATGGCACATTGTGAATGCATAGGCCATGGAGCAATGAAATGACAGGGGTCAAGGATCATTGTGATGTAAGTTGTCATGGAGCATTGTGATGACAAGTGTCCATGAACATTGTGATGACATGGTTTATGGAGCATTGTGATGACACGTGCCATGGCGAATTGTGATGACAGGTGTCATGGGGCATTGTGATGACAGTGGTCATATAGAATTGTGTTGAAAGGTATCATGGAGGACTCTGATGACAGGGGCCGTGGAGCACTGTGATGAGAGTGGTCATCTAAAAGTGTGATGAAATATACCAGGGAGCATGTTGATGACAGGGGTCGTGGAGCACCGCAATTACAGGGGCCATGGAGCATTGTGAATACAAAGGTCATGGAGCATTGAGATGACAAGGGTCCTGGAAACTTGTGATGACACGGTTCAGGGAGCATTGTGATGACAAGGTTCATCAAGCATTGTGATGACAGGGGTCATGGAGCATTGTGATGACAAAGGCCATAGAACATTTTGATGACAAGAAATCTGGAGCACTGTGATGACAAGCGCATGGAGCATTGTGATTATAGGGACCATGGAGCATCGTGATGACAAGGGTCATGGAGCATTGTCATGATAGGTCTTATCTGGCATTGTGATGAGGGTGGTCATGGAGCATTGTGATAAAAGTTGTCATGAAGCACTGTTATTACAGGGGCCATGTAGAATTTTGATGACAAAGGCCATGGAGCATTGTGATGACAGGCATCATGGAGCAATTTGATGAAAGTTGTCATGGAGCATTGTGATGAAATGTGCCATGGAACATTGTGAAGACAAGTGTCCTGGAGCATTGTGATGACAAGGGCCATGGCCAATTATGATGACAGGTGTCATGGAGCATTTTGATGACAGTGGTCATCTATCATTATGATGAAAGGTATCACGGAGCACTGTGATGACAGGGGCCATGGAGCAATGTGACGACACGGGGATGGAGCATTATGATGAGGAATGATCTGGAGCATTGCGATGACAAGGGTATGGAGCATTGTGATTACAGGGGCCAGGGAGCATTGAGATGACAAGGGCAGGGAACATGGTGATGACAGCGGTCATGGGTCAATTTGATGATATCTGTCATGGAACATTGTGCTGACAGGGGCCATAGAGCATTGTGATGACAGGTGTCATGTGGCCTTGTGATGACAGTGGTCATAGAACGTTGTGATGAAAAGGATCATGGAGCAATGTGATTACAGGGGCCATGGAGCATTGTGAATACATAGGCCATGGAGGATTGTGATGACAGGGGTCAAGGAGCATTGTGATGAAAGTGGTCATGGAGCATTGTGAGGACACGGGCATGGAGCATTATGATGACAAGAGTTATGGAGCATTGTGATGACAAGAGTATGGAGCATTGTGATTACAGGGGACCAGGAGCATTGTGATTACATGGGCAGTGAATATTGTGATGACATGGGTCATGGAGCACTGTGATGCCAATTGTCATGGAACATTGTGATGACAGGGATCATGGAGCATTGTGATGAGAGGGGCCTTGGAGCATTATGATGATAGGCGTCATGGGGTATTGTGATGAGAGTGGTCATAGAGCATTGTGATGAAAGGGATCATGGAGCGATGTGATTACAGGGGCCATGGCACATTGTGAATGCATAGGCCATGGAGCAATGAAATGACAGGAGTCAAGGAGCATTGTGGTGTAAGTTGTCATGGAGCATTGTGATGACAATTGTCCATGAACCTTGTGATGACATGGTTTATAGAGCATTGTGATGGCAAGTGCCATGGCGAATTGTGATGACAGGTGTCATGGGGCATTGTGATGACAGTGGTCATATAGAATTGTGTTGAAAGGTATCATGGAGGACTCTGATGACAGGGGCCGTGGAGCACTGTGATGAGAGTGGTCATCTAAAAGTGTGATGAAATATACCAGGGAGCATGTTGATGACAGGGGTCGTGGAGCACCGCAATTACAGGGGCCATGGAACATTGTGAATACAAAGGTCATGGAGCATTGAGATGACAGGGGTCATGGATCATTGTGATGACAAGGGTCCTGGTACCTTGTGACGAAACGGTTCATGGAATATTGTGATGACAAAGTTCATCAAGCATTTTGTTGACAGGGGTCATGGAGCTTTGTGATGACAAAGGCCATGGAATATTTTGATGACAAGTATTCCGGAGCACTGTGATGACAAGCGCATGGAGCATTGTGATTATAGGGACCATGGAGCATTGTGATGACAAGGGTCTTCGAGCATTGTGATGACAGGGGTCATGGAGCATTGTGATGAAGGGGATCATGGAGCATTATGATTACAGGGGCCATGGAGCATTTTGAATGCATAGGCCATGGAGCACTGTGATGACAGTGGTCATGGAGCCTTGTGATGAGTGTGGTCATAGTTCATTGTGATGATAAGTGTCCAGGAACAGTGTGATGACATGGATCATGGAGCATTGTGATGACAAGGGCCATGGCGAATTGTGATGACAGGTGTCATGGGGCATTGTGATGACAGTGGTCATCTAGAATTGTCATGAAAGGTAACATGGAGCACTGTGATAATAGGGGCCATGGAGCATTGTGATGACAAAGGCCCTGGAGCATTCTGATGACAGGTGCCATGCAGCATTGAGATGAAAGTGGTCATGGATCATTGTGATGACAGGTGTCATGGAGCATTGTTATGAAAGGGGTCATGGAGCACTGTGATTAAATGGATCCTGGGCCATTGTGATGATAAGAGCATGTATAATTTTGATGACAAGTGGCATAGAGACTTGTGCTGAATGGGGTACTGGAGCATTGTGAGGAAACGTGCCATGGAGCATTGTGATTATAAGGCATGGAGCATTGTGATAACAAGTGACATGAGCATTGTGATGAAAGAGGTATTGGAGCATTGTGAGGAAAGGGGTCATGGATCATTTTGATTACTCGGATCATGGATCATTGTGATTACTCGGATCATGGAGCATTGTGAAGACAAAGGAATGGAGCATTGTGATGACATGACTTCTGGAGCATTTTGATGACAAGGGCATGGAGAATTGTGATTACAGGGGCCATGGTGCATTATGATGACAACTGCATTCAGCATTGTGATGACAAGGGGCATGGGGCATTGTGATGAAAGGCGAACTGGAGCCTTGTGAAGAAAGGTGTCATGGGTCATTGTGATTAGAGCGATCATGGAACATTGTGATGACAGTGGTCATGGAGCCTTGTAATGACAGGGGCAATTGGGCATTGTGATGACAGTGGTCATGGAGCATTGTGATGAAAGGGGTCATGGAACACTGTGATTACAGGGGCCATGTATAATTGTGATGACAAAGGCCATGGAGCATTGTGATGACACTTGTCATGGAGCGTTGTGTTGAAAGGGGCATGGAGCATTGTGAACGACAATGGTCATGGAGCATTGTGATGACTGGTATCATGGAGCATTGTTATGAAGAAGGTCATTGGGCAGTGTAATGACAAGTATCATGGAGCATGTGATGAAAGGAGTCATGGAGCATTGTGATTAAATGGATCATGAGTCATTTTGATGACAAGAGTCATGGAACATTGTGATGACAGGGATCATGGAGCATTGTGATGAGAGGGGCCTTGGAGCATTATGATGATAGGCGTCATGGGGCATTGTGATGAGAGTGGTCATAGAGCATTGTGATGAAAGGGATCATGGAACAATGTGATTACAGGGGCCATGGCACATTGTGAATGCATAGGCCATGGAGCAATGAAATGACAGGGGTCAAGGATCATTGTGATGTAAGTTGTCATGGAGCATTGTGATGACAAGTGTCCATGAACATTGTGATGACATGGTTTATGGAGCATTGTGATGACACGTGCCATGGCGAATTGTGATGACAGGTGTCATGGGGCATTGTGATGACAGTGGTCATATAGAATTGTGTTGAAAGGTATCATGGAGGACTCTGATGACAGGGGCCGTGGAGCACTGTGATGAGAGTGGTCATCTAAAAGTGTGATGAAATATACCAGGGAGCATGTTGATGACAGGGGTCGTGGAGCACCGCAATTACAGGGGCCATGGAGCATTGTGAATACAAAGGTCATGGAGCATTGAGATGACAAGGGTCCTGGAAACTTGTGATGACACGGTTCAGGGAGCATTGTGATGACAAGGTTCATCAAGCATTGTGATGACAGGGGTCATGGAGCATTGTGATGACAAAGGCCATAGAACATTTTGATGACAAGAAATCTGGAGCACTGTGATGACAAGCGCATGGAGCATTGTGATTATAGGGACCATGGAGCATCGTGATGACAAGGGTCATGGAGCATTGTCATGATAGGTCTTATCTGGCATTGTGATGAGGGTGGTCATGGAGCATTGTGATAAAAGTTGTCATGAAGCACTGTTATTACAGGGGCCATGTAGAATTTTGATGACAAAGGCCATGGAGCATTGTGATGACAGGCATCATGGAGCAATTTGATGAAAGTTGTCATGGAGCATTGTGATGAAATGTGCCATGGAACATTGTGAAGACAAGTGTCCTGGAGCATTGTGATGACAAGGGCCATGGCCAATTATGATGACAGGTGTCATGGAGCATTTTGATGACAGTGGTCATCTATCATTATGATGAAAGGTATCACGGAGCACTGTGATGACAGGGGCCATGGAGCAATGTGACGACACGGGGATGGAGCATTATGATGAGGAATGATCTGGAGCATTGCGATGACAAGGGTATGGAGCATTGTGATTACAGGGGCCAGGGAGCATTGAGATGACAAGGGCAGGGAACATGGTGATGACAGCGGTCATGGGTCAATTTGATGATATCTGTCATGGAACATTGTGCTGACAGGGGCCATAGAGCATTGTGATGACAGGTGTCATGTGGCCTTGTGATGACAGTGGTCATAGAACGTTGTGATGAAAAGGATCATGGAGCAATGTGATTACAGGGGCCATGGAGCATTGTGAATACATAGGCCATGGAGGATTGTGATGACAGGGGTCAAGGAGCATTGTGATGAAAGTGGTCATGGAGCATTGTGAGGACACGGGCATGGAGCATTATGATGACAAGAGTTATGGAGCATTGTGATGACAAGAGTATGGAGCATTGTGATTACAGGGGACCAGGAGCATTGTGATTACATGGGCAGTGAATATTGTGATGACATGGGTCATGGAGCACTGTGATGACAAGTGTCATGGAACATTGTGATGACAGGGATCATGGAGCATTGTGATGAGAGGGGCCTTGGAGCATTATGATGATAGGCGTCATGGGGTATTGTGATGAGAGTGGTCATAGAGCATTGTGATGAAAGGGATCATGGAGCGATGTGATTACAGGGGCCATGGCACATTGTGAATGCATAGGCCATGGAGCAATGAAATGACAGGAGTCAAGGAGCATTGTGGTGTAAGTTGTCATGGAGCATTGTGATGACAATTGTCCATGAACCTTGTGATGACATGGTTTATAGAGCATTGTGATGGCAAGTGCCATGGCGAATTGTGATGACAGGTGTCATGGGGCATTGTGATGACAGTGGTCATATAGAATTGTGTTGAAAGGTATCATGGAGGACTCTGATGACAGGGGCCGTGGAGCACTGTGATGAGAGTGGTCATCTAAAAGTGTGATGAAATATACCAGGGAGCATGTTGATGACAGGGGTCGTGGAGCACCGCAATTACAGGGGCCATGGAACATTGTGAATACAAAGGTCATGGAGCATTGAGATGACAGGGGTCATGGATCATTGTGATGACAAGGGTCCTGGTACCTTGTGACGAAACGGTTCATGGAATATTGTGATGACAAAGTTCATCAAGCATTTTGTTGACAGGGGTCATGGAGCTTTGTGATGACAAAGGCCATGGAATATTTTGATGACAAGTATTCCGGAGCACTGTGATGACAAGCGCATGGAGCATTGTGATTATAGGGACCATGGAGCATTGTGATGACAAGGGTCTTCGAGCATTGTGATGACAGGGGTCATGGAGCATTGTGATGAAGGGGATCATGGAGCATTATGATTACAGGGGCCATGGAGCATTTTGAATGCATAGGCCATGGAGCACTGTGATGACAGTGGTCATGGAGCCTTGTGATGAGTGTGGTCATAGTTCATTGTGATGATAAGTGTCCAGGAACAGTGTGATGACATGGATCATGGAGCATTGTGATGACAAGGGCCATGGCGAATTGTGATGACAGGTGTCATGGGGCATTGTGATGACAGTGGTCATCTAGAATTGTCATGAAAGGTAACATGGAGCACTGTGATAATAGGGGCCATGGAGCATTGTGATGACAAAGGCCCTGGAGCATTCTGATGACAGGTGCCATGCAGCATTGAGATGAAAGTGGTCATGGATCATTGTGATGACAGGTGTCATGGAGCATTGTTATGAAAGGGGTCATGGAGCACTGTGATTAAATGGATCCTGGGCCATTGTGATGATAAGAGCATGTATAATTTTGATGACAAGTGGCATAGAGACTTGTGCTGAATGGGGTACTGGAGCATTGTGAGGAAACGTGCCATGGAGCATTGTGATTATAAGGCATGGAGCATTGTGATAACAAGTGACATGAGCATTGTGATGAAAGAGGTATTGGAGCATTGTGAGGAAAGGGGTCATGGATCATTTTGATTACTCGGATCATGGATCATTGTGATTACTCGGATCATGGAGCATTGTGAAGACAAAGGAATGGAGCATTGTGATGACATGACTTCTGGAGCATTTTGATGACAAGGGCATGGAGAATTGTGATTACAGGGGCCATGGTGCATTATGATGACAACTGCATTCAGCATTGTGATGACAAGGGGCATGGGGCATTGTGATGAAAGGCGAACTGGAGCCTTGTGAAGAAAGGTGTCATGGGTCATTGTGATTAGAGCGATCATGGAACATTGTGATGACAGTGGTCATGGAGCCTTGTAATGACAGGGGCAATTGGGCATTGTGATGACAGTGGTCATGGAGCATTGTGATGAAAGGGGTCATGGAACACTGTGATTACAGGGGCCATGTATAATTGTGATGACAAAGGCCATGGAGCATTGTGATGACACTTGTCATGGAGCGTTGTGTTGAAAGGGGCATGGAGCATTGTGAACGACAATGGTCATGGAGCATTGTGATGACTGGTATCATGGAGCATTGTTATGAAGAAGGTCATTGGGCAGTGTAATGACAAGTATCATGGAGCATGTGATGAAAGGAGTCATGGAGCATTGTGATTAAATGGATCATGAGTCATTTTGATGACAAGAGTCATGGAACATTGTGATGACAGGGATCATGGAGCATTGTGATGAGAGGGGCCTTGGAGCATTATGATGATAGGCGTCATGGGGCATTGTGATGAGAGTGGTCATAGAGCATTGTGATGAAAGGGATCATGGAACAATGTGATTACAGGGGCCATGGCACATTGTGAATGCATAGGCCATGGAGCAATGAAATGACAGGGGTCAAGGATCATTGTGATGTAAGTTGTCATGGAGCATTGTGATGACAAGTGTCCATGAACATTGTGATGACATGGTTTATGGAGCATTGTGATGACACGTGCCATGGCGAATTGTGATGACAGGTGTCATGGGGCATTGTGATGACAGTGGTCATATAGAATTGTGTTGAAAGGTATCATGGAGGACTCTGATGACAGGGGCCGTGGAGCACTGTGATGAGAGTGGTCATCTAAAAGTGTGATGAAATATACCAGGGAGCATGTTGATGACAGGGGTCGTGGAGCACCGCAATTACAGGGGCCATGGAGCATTGTGAATACAAAGGTCATGGAGCATTGAGATGACAAGGGTCCTGGAAACTTGTGATGACACGGTTCAGGGAGCATTGTGATGACAAGGTTCATCAAGCATTGTGATGACAGGGGTCATGGAGCATTGTGATGACAAAGGCCATAGAACATTTTGATGACAAGAAATCTGGAGCACTGTGATGACAAGCGCATGGAGCATTGTGATTATAGGGACCATGGAGCATCGTGATGACAAGGGTCATGGAGCATTGTCATGATAGGTCTTATCTGGCATTGTGATGAGGGTGGTCATGGAGCATTGTGATAAAAGTTGTCATGAAGCACTGTTATTACAGGGGCCATGTAGAATTTTGATGACAAAGGCCATGGAGCATTGTGATGACAGGCATCATGGAGCAATTTGATGAAAGTTGTCATGGAGCATTGTGATGAAATGTGCCATGGAACATTGTGAAGACAAGTGTCCTGGAGCATTGTGATGACAAGGGCCATGGCCAATTATGATGACAGGTGTCATGGAGCATTTTGATGACAGTGGTCATCTATCATTATGATGAAAGGTATCACGGAGCACTGTGATGACAGGGGCCATGGAGCAATGTGACGACACGGGGATGGAGCATTATGATGAGGAATGATCTGGAGCATTGCGATGACAAGGGTATGGAGCATTGTGATTACAGGGGCCAGGGAGCATTGAGATGACAAGGGCAGGGAACATGGTGATGACAGCGGTCATGGGTCAATTTGATGATATCTGTCATGGAACATTGTGCTGACAGGGGCCATAGAGCATTGTGATGACAGGTGTCATGTGGCCTTGTGATGACAGTGGTCATAGAACGTTGTGATGAAAAGGATCATGGAGCAATGTGATTACAGGGGCCATGGAGCATTGTGAATACATAGGCCATGGAGGATTGTGATGACAGGGGTCAAGGAGCATTGTGATGAAAGTGGTCATGGAGCATTGTGAGGACACGGGCATGGAGCATTATGATGACAAGAGTTATGGAGCATTGTGATGACAAGAGTATGGAGCATTGTGATTACAGGGGACCAGGAGCATTGTGATTACATGGGCAGTGAATATTGTGATGACATGGGTCATGGAGCACTGTGATGCCAAGTGTCATGGAACATTGTGATGACAGGGATCATGGAGCATTGTGATGAGAGGGGCCTTGGAGCATTATGATGATAGGCGTCATGGGGTATTGTGATGAGAGTGGTCATAGAGCATTGTGATGAAAGGGATCATGGAGCGATGTGATTACAGGGGCCATGGCACATTGTGAATGCATAGGCCATGGAGCAATGAAATGACAGGAGTCAAGGAGCATTGTGGTGTAAGTTGTCATGGAGCATTGTGATGACAATTGTCCATGAACCTTGTGATGACATGGTTTATAGAGCATTGTGATGGCAAGTGCCATGGCGAATTGTGATGACAGGTGTCATGGGGCATTGTGATGACAGTGGTCATATAGAATTGTGTTGAAAGGTATCATGGAGGACTCTGATGACAGGGGCCGTGGAGCACTGTGATGAGAGTGGTCATCTAAAAGTGTGATGAAATATACCAGGGAGCATGTTGATGACAGGGGTCGTGGAGCACCGCAATTACAGGGGCCATGGAACATTGTGAATACAAAGGTCATGGAGCATTGAGATGACAGGGGTCATGGATCATTGTGATGACAAGGGTCCTGGTACCTTGTGACGAAACGGTTCATGGAATATTGTGATGACAAAGTTCATCAAGCATTTTGTTGACAGGGGTCATGGAGCTTTGTGATGACAAAGGCCATGGAATATTTTGATGACAAGTATTCCGGAGCACTGTGATGACAAGCGCATGGAGCATTGTGATTATAGGGACCATGGAGCATTGTGATGACAAGGGTCTTCGAGCATTGTGATGACAGGGGTCATGGAGCATTGTGATGAAGGGGATCATGGAGCATTATGATTACAGGGGCCATGGAGCATTTTGAATGCATAGGCCATGGAGCACTGTGATGACAGTGGTCATGGAGCCTTGTGATGAGTGTGGTCATAGTTCATTGTGATGATAAGTGTCCAGGAACAGTGTGATGACATGGATCATGGAGCATTGTGATGACAAGGGCCATGGCGAATTGTGATGACAGGTGTCATGGGGCATTGTGATGACAGTGGTCATCTAGAATTGTCATGAAAGGTAACATGGAGCACTGGGATAATAGGGGCCATGGAGCATTGTGATGACAAAGGCCCTGGAGCATTCTGATGACAGGTGCCATGCAGCATTGAGATGAAAGTGGTCATGGATCATTGTGATGACAGGTGTCATGGAGCATTGTTAGGAAAGGGGTCATGGAGCACTGTGATTAAATGGATCCTGGGCCATTGTGATGATAAGAGCATGTATAATTTTGATGACAAGTGGCATAGAGACTTGTGCTGAATGGGGTACTGGAGCATTGTGAGGAAACGTGCCATGGAGCATTGTGATTATAAGGCATGGAGCATTGTGATAACAAGTGACATGAGCATTGTGATGAAAGAGGTATTGGAGCATTGTGAGGAAAGGGGTCATGGATCATTTTGATTACTCGGATCATGGATCATTGTGATTACTCGGATCATGGAGCATTGTGAAGACAAAGGAATGGAGCATTGTGATGACATGACTTCTGGAGCATTTTGATGACAAGGGCATGGAGAATTGTGATTACAGGGGCCATGGTGCATTATGATGACAACTGCATTCAGCATTGTGATGACAAGGGGCATGGGGCATTGTGATGAAAGGCGAACTGGAACCTTGTGAAGAAAGGTGTCATGGGTCATTGTGATTAGAGCGATCATGGAACATTGTGATGACAGTGGTCATGGAGCCTTGTAATGACAGGGGCAATTGGGCATTGTGATGACAGTGGTCATGGAGCATTGTGATGAAAGGGGTCATGGAACACTGTGATTATAGGGGCCATGTATAATTGTGATGACAAAGGCCATGGAGCATTGTGATGACACTTGTCATGGAGCGTTGTGTTGAAAGGGGCATGGAGCATTGTGAACGACAATGGTCATGGAGCATTGTGATGACTGGTATCATGGAGCATTGTTATGAAGAAGGTCATTGGGCAGTGTAATGACAAGTATCATGGAGCATGTGATGAAAGGAGTCATGGAGCATTGTGATTAAATGGATCATGAGTTATTTTGATGACAAGAGTCATGGAACATTGTGATGACAGGGATCATGGAGCATTGTGATGAGAGGGGCCTTGGAGCATTATGATGATAGGCGTCATGGGGCATTGTGATGAGAGTGGTCATAGAGCATTGTGATGAAAGGGATCATGGAACAATGTGATTACAGGGGCCATGGCACATTGTGAATGCATAGGCCATGGAGCAATGAAATGACAGGGGTCAAGGATCATTGTGATGTAAGTTGTCATGGAGCATTGTGATGACAAGTGTCCATGAACATTGTGATGACATGGTTTATGGAGCATTGTGATGACACGTGCCATGGCGAATTGTGATGACAGGTGTCATGGGGCATTGTGATGACAGTGGTCATATAGAATTGTGTTGAAAGATATCATGGAGGACTCTGATGACAGGGGCCGTGGAGCACAGTGATGAGAGTGGTCATCTAGAATTGTGATGAAATATACAACGGAGCATTTTGATGACAGGTGTCGTGGAGCACCGAAATTACAGGGGCCATGGAGCATTGTGAATACAAAGTCATGGAGCATTGAGATGACAGAGGTCATGGGTCATTGTGATGACAAGGGTCTTGAATACTTGTGATGCCACGGTTCAGGGAGCATTGTGATGACAAGGTTCATCAAGCATTGTGATGACAGGGGTCATGGAGCATTGTGATGACAAAGGCCATGGAATATTTTGATGACAAGAATTCTGGAGCACTGTGATGACAAGCGCATGGAGCATTGTGATTATAGGGACCATGGAGCATTGTGATGACAAGGGTCTTCGAGGATTGTGATGAGACGCGTCATGGAGCATTGTGATGAAGGGGATCATGGAGCAATGTGATTACAGGGGCCATGGAGCATTTTGAATGCACAGGCCATGGAGCACTGTGATGACAGGGGTCATGGAGCATTGTGACGAATGTGGTCATAGTTCATTGTGGTGATAAGTGTCCGGGAACAGCGTGATGACATGGATCATGGAGCATTGTGATGACAAGGGCCATGGTGAATTGTGATGACAGTTGTCCTGGAGCATTGTGTTGAAAGGGGCATGGAGCATTGTGACGACAATGGTCATGGAGCATTGTGATGACTGGTATCATGGAGCATTGTTATGAAGAAGGTCATGGGGCAGTGTAATGAGAAGTATCATGGAGCATGTGATGAAAGGAGTCATGGAGCATTGTGATTAAATGGATCATGAGGCATTTTGATGACAAGAGTCATGGAACATTGTGATGACAAGGATAATGGAGCATTGTGATGACAAGGGCTATGGAGCATTGTGATGATTGGGGTTATGGGGCATGGTGATGACAGTGGTCATGGAGCATTGTGAAGACAAAGACCACGGAGCATTGTGATGACAGGTGTCATGGAGCATTGTGATGAAAGGGGTCATGGATCACTACGATGACATGGGTAATGGAGCATTGTGATGATATGGGTATGGAGCATTGTGATGACAGGGGCCAGGGAGCATTGAGATGACAAGGGCAGGGAACATTGTGATGACAGCGGTCATGGATCATTGTGATGAGATCTGTCATGGAACATTGTGCTGACAGGGGCCATAGAGCATTGTGATGACAGGTGTCATGTGGCCTTGTGATGACAGTTGTCATAGAACATTGTGATGAAAAGGATCATGGAGCAATGTGATTAAAGGGGCCATGGAACATGTGAATACATAGGCCATGGAGGATTGTGATGACAGGGGTCAAGGAGCATTGTGATGAAAGTGGTCATGGAGCATTGTGAGGACACGGGCATGGAGCATTCTGATGACAGGTGCCATGCAGCATTTAGATGAAACGGGTCATGGATCATTGTGATGACAGGTGTCATGGAAAATTGTTATGAAAGGGGTCATGGAGCACTGTGATTAAATGGATCCTGGGCCATTGTGATGATAAGAGCATGTATAATTATGAAGACAAGTGGCATAGAGACTTGTGATGAATGGGGTACTGGAGCATTGTGAGGAAACGTGCCATGGAGCATTGTGATTATAAGGCTTGGAGCATTGTGATAACAAGTGACATGAGCATTGTGATGAAAGAGGTATTGGAGCATTGTGAGGAAAGTGGTCATGGATCATTGTGATTACTCGGATCATGGATCATTGTGATTACTCGGATCATGGAGCATTGTGAAGACAAAGGAATGGAGCATTGTGATGACATGACTTCTGGAGCATTTTGATGACAAGGGCATGGAGAATTGTGATTACAGGGGCCATGGTGCATTGTGATGACAACTGCATTCAGCATTGTGATGACAAGGGGCATGGGGCATTGTGATGAAAGGCGAACTGGAGCCTTGTGAAGAAAGGTGTCATGGGTCATTGTGATTACAGCGATCATGGAACATTGTGATGACAGTGGTCATGGAGCATTGTAATGACAGGGGCAATGGGGCATTGTGATGACAGTGGTTATGGAGCATTGTGATGAAAGGGGTCATGGAGCACTGTGATTACAGGGGCCATGTATAATTGTGATGACAAAGGCCATGGAGCATTGTGATGACAGTTGTCATGGAGCATTGCGTTGAAAGGGGCATGGAGCATTGTGATGACAATGGTCATGGAGCATTGTGATTATAGGGACCATGGAGCATTATGATGACAAGGGTCTTCGAGCATTGTGATGACAGGGGTCATGGAGCATTGTGATGAAGGGGATCATGGAGCAATATGATTACAGTTGCCATGGAGCATTTTGAATGCATAGGCCATGGAGCACTGTGATGACAGGGGTCATGGAGCCTTGTGATGAGTGTGGTCATAGTTCATTGTGATGATAAGTGTCCAGGAACAGTGTGATGACATGGATCATGGAGCATTGTGATGACAAGGGCCATGGCGTATTGTGATGACAGGTGTCATGGGGCATTGTGATGACAGTGGTCATCTAGAAATGTGATGAAAGGTAACATGGAGCACTGTGATAATAGGGGCCATGGAGCATTGTGATGACAAAGGTCATGGAGCATTGAGATGACAGAAGTCATGGATCATTGTGATGACAAGGGTCCTGGAAACTTGTGATGACACGGTTCAGGGAGCATTGTGATGACAAGGTTCATCAAGCATTGTGATGACAGGGGTCATGGAACATTGTGATGACAAAGGCCATGGAACATTTTGATGACAAGAATTCAGGAGCACTGTGATGACAAGTGCATGGAGCATTGTGATTATAGGGACCATGGAGCATTGTGATGACAAGGGCCATGGAGCATTGTCATGATAGGTCTTATCTGGCATTGTGATGAGTGTTGTCATGGAGCATTGTGATAAAAGTTGTCATGAAGCACTGTTATTACAGTGGCCATGTAGAATTTTGATGACAAAGGCCATGGAGCATTGTGATGACAGGCATCATGGAGCAATTTGATGAAAGTTGTCATGGAGCATTGTGATGAAATGCGCCATGGAACATTGTGAAGACAAGTGTCCTGGAGCATTGTGATGACAAGGGCCATGGCCAATTATGATGACAGGTGTCATGGAGCATTTTGATGAGAGTGGTCATCTATCATTATTATGAAAGGTATCATGGAGCACTGTGATGACAGGGGCCATGGAGCATTGTGATGACACGGGCATGGAGCATTTTGATGAGGAATGATCTGGAGCATTGCGACGACAAGGGTATGGAGCATTGTGATTACAGGGGCCAGGGATCATTGAGATGACAAGGGCAGGGAACATTGTGATGACAGCGGTCATGGGTCAATATGATGATATCTGTCATGGAACATTGTGCTGACAGGGGCCATAGAGCATTGTGATGACAGGTGTCATGTGGCCTTGTGATGACAGTGGTCATAGAGCGTTGTGATGAAAAGGATCATGGAGCAATGTGATTACAGGGGCCATGGAGCATTGTGAATACATAGGCCATGGAGGATTGTGATGACAGGGGTCAAGGAGCATTGTGATGAAAGTGGTCATGGAGCATTGTGAGGACACGGGCATGGAGCATTATGACGACAAGAGTTCTGGAGCATTGTGATGACAAGGGTATGGAGCATTGTGATTACAGGGGACCAGGAGCATTGTGATTACATGGGCAGTAAATATTGTGATGACAGGGATCAAGGAGCACTGTGATGCCAAGTGTCATGGAACATTGTGATGACAGGGATCATGGAGCATTGTGATGAGAGGGGCCTTGGAGCATTATGATGATAGGCGTCATGGGGTATTGTGATGAGAGTGGTCATAGAGCATTGTGATGAAAGGGATCATGGAGCGATGTGATTACAGGGGCCATGGCACATTCTGAATGCATAGGCCATGGAGCAATGAAATGACAGGGGTCAAGGAGCATTGTGATATAAGTTGTCATGGAGCATTGTGATGACAAGTGTCCATGAACATTGTGATGACATGGTTTATGGAGCATTGTGATGACAAGTGCCATGGCGAATTGTGATGACAGTTGTCATGGGGCATTGTGATGACAGTGGTCATATAGAATTGTGTTGAAATGTATCATGGACGACTCTGATGACAGGGGCCTTGGAGCACTGTGATGAGAGTGGTCATCTAGAATTGTGATGAAATATACCAGGGAGCATTTTGATGACAGGGGTCGTGGAGCACCGCAATTACAGGGGCCAAGGAGCATTGTGAATACAAAGGTCATAGAGCATTGAGATGACAGGGGTCATGGATCATTGTGATGACAAGGGTCCCGGAACCTCGTGACGAAACGGTTCATGGAACATTGTGATGACAAAGTTCATCAAGCATTGTGATGACAGGGGTCATGGAGCATTGTGATGACAAAGGCCATGGAATATTTTGATGACAAGAATTCTGAAGCACTTTGATGACAAGCGCATGGAGCATTGTGATTATAGGGACCATGGAGCATTGTGATGACAAGGGTCTTCGAGCATTGTGATGACATGGGTCATGGAGCATTGTGATGAAGGGGATCATGGAGCAATATGATTACAGGGGCCATGGAGCATTTTGAATGCATAGGCCATGGAGCACTGTGATGACAGGGTCATGGAGCCTTGTGATGAGTGTGGTCATAGTTCATTGTGATGATAAGTGTCCAGGAACAGTGTGATGACATGGATCATGGAGCATTGTGATGACAAGGGCCATGGCGAATTGTGATGACAGGTGTCATGGGTCATTGTGATGACAGTGGTCATCTAGAATTGTGATGAAAGGTAACATGGAGCACTGTGATAATAGGGGCCATGGAGCATTGTGATGGCAAAGGCCCTGGAGCATTCTGATGACAGGTGCCATGCAGCATTGAGATGAAACGGGTCATGGATCATTGTGATGACAGGTGTCATGGAGCATTGTTATGAAAGGGGTCATGGAGCACTGTGATTAAATGGATCCTGGGCCATTGTGATGATAAGAGCATGTATAATTTTGATGACAAGTGGCATAGAGACTTGTGATGAATGGGGTACTGGAGCATTGTGAGGAAACGTGCCATGGAGCATTGTGATTATAAGGCATGGAGCATTGTGATAACAAGTGACATGAGCATTGTGATGAAAGAGGTATTGGAGCATTGTGAGGAAAGGGGTCATGGATCATTGTGATTACTCGGATCATGGAGCATTGTGATGACAGTGGTCATGGGGCATTGTAATGACAGGGGCAAAGGGGCATTGTGATGACAGTGGTCATGGAGCATTGTGATGAAAGGGGTCATGGAGCCCTGTGATTACAGGGGCCATGTATAATTGTGTTGACAAAGGCCATGGAGCATTGTGATGACAGTTGTCATGGAGCATTGTGTTGAAAGGGGCATGGAGCATTGTGAACGACAATGGTCATGGAGCATTGTGATGACTGGTATCATGGAGCATTGTTATGAAGAAGGTCATGGGGCAGTGTAATGACAAGTATCATGGAGCATGTGACGAAAGGAGTCATGGAGCATTGTGATTAAATGGATCATGAGTCATTTGATGACAAGAGTCATGGAACATTGTGATGACAGGGATCATGGAGCATTGTGATGAGAGGGGCCTTGGAGCATTATGATGATAGGCGTCATGGCGTATTGTGATGAGAGTGGTCATAGAGCATTGTGATGAAAGGGATCATGGAGCGATGTGATTACAGGGGCCATGGCACATTGTGAATGCATAGGCCATGGAGCAATGAAATGACAGGAGTCAAGGAGCATTGTGGTGTAAGTTGTCATGGAGCATTGTGATGACAATTGTCCATGAACCTTGTGATGACATGGTTTATAGAGCATTGTGATGGCAAGTGCCATGGCGAATTGTGATGACAGGTGTCATGGGGCATTGTGATGACAGTGGTCATATAGAATTGTGTTGAAAGGTATCATGGAGGACTCTGATGACAGGGGCCGTGGAGCACTGTGATGAGAGTGGTCATCTAAAAGTGTGATGAAATATACCAGGGAGCATGTTGATGACAGGGGTCGTGGAGCACCGCAATTACTGGGGCCATGGAGCATTGTGAATACAAAGGTCATGGAGCATTGAGATGACAAGGGTCCTGGAAACTTGTGATGACACGGTTCAGGGAGCATTGTGATGACAAGGTTCATCAAGCATTGTGATGACAGGGGTCATGGAGCATTGTGATGACAAAGGCCATGGAACATTTTGATGACAAGAATTCTGGAGCACTGTGATGACAAGCGCATGGAGCATTGTGATTTTAGGGACCATGGAGCATTGTGATGACAAGGGTCATGGAGCTATGTCATGATAGGTCTTATCTGGCATTGTGATGAGGGTGGTCATGGAGCATTGTGATAAAAGTTGTCATGAAGCACTGTTATTACAGGGGCCATGTAGAATTTTGATGACAAAGGCCATGGAGCATTGTGATGACAGGCATCATGGAGCAATTTGATGAAAGTTGTCATGGAGCATTGTGATGAAATGTGCCATGGAACATTGTGAAGACAAGTGTCCTGGAGCATTGTGATGACAAGGGCCATGGCCAATTATGATGACAGGTGTCATGGAGCATTTTGATGACAGTGGTCATCTATCATTATGATGAAAGGTATCACGGAGCACTGTGATGACAGGGGCCATGGAGCAATGTGATGACACGGGGATGGAGCATTATGATGAGGAATGATCTGGAGCATTGCGATGACAAGGGTATGGAGCATTGTGATTACAGGGGCCAGGGAGCATTGAGATGACAAGGGCAAGGAACATTGTGATGACAGCGGTCATGGGTCAATATGATGATATTTGTCATGGAACATTGTGCTGACAGGGGCCATAGAGCATTGTGATGACAGGTGTCATGTGGCCTTGTGATGACAGTGGTCATAGAACGTTGTGATGAAAAGGATCATGGAGCAATGTGATTACAGGGGCCATGGAGCATTGTGAATACATAGGCCATGGAGGATTGTGATGACAGGGGTCAAGGAGCATTGTGATGAAAGTGGTCATGGAGCATTGTGAGGACACGGGCATGGAGCATTATGATGACAAGAGTTATTGAGCATTGTGATGACAAGAGTATGGAGCATTGTGATTACAGGGGACCAGGAGCATTGTGATTACATGGGCAGTGAATATTGTGATGACATGGGTCATGGAGCACTGTGATGACAAGTGTCATGGAACATTGTGATGACAGGGATCATGGAGCATTGTGATGAGAGGGGCCTTGGAGCATTATGATGATAGGCGTCATGGGGTATTGTGATGAGAGTGGTCATAGAGCATTGTGATGAAAGGGATCATGGAGCGATGTGATTACAGGGGCCATGGCACATTGTGAATGCATAGGCCATGGAGCAATGAAATGACAGGAGTCAAGGAGCATTGTGGTGTAAGTTGTCATGGAGCATTGTGATGACAATTGTCCATGAACCTTGTGATGACATGGTTTATAGAGCATTGTGATGGCAAGTGCCATGGCGAATTGTGATGACAGGTGTCATGGGGCATTGTGATGACAGTGGTCATATAGAATTGTGATGAAAGGTATCATGGAGGACTCTGATGACAGGGGCCGTGGAGCACTGTGATGAGAGTGGTCATCTAAAAGTGCGATGAAATATACCAGGGAGCATGTTGATGACAGGGGTCGTGGAGCACCGCAATTACAGGGGCCATGGAGCATTGTGAATACAAAGGTCATGGAGCATTGAGATGACAAGTGTCCTGGAAACTTGTGATGACACGGTTCAGGGAGCATTGTGATGACAAGGTTCATCAAGCATTGTGATAACAGGGGTCATGGAGCATTGTGATGACAAAGGCCATGGAACATTTTGATGACAAGAATTCTGGAGCACTGTGATGACAAGCGCATGGAGCATTGTGATTATAGGGACCATGGAGCATTGTGATGACAAGGGTCATGGAGCATTGTCATGATAGGTCTTATCTGGCATTGTGATGAGGGTGGTCATGGAGCATTGTGATAAAAGTTGTCATGAAGCACTGTTATTACAGGGGCCATGTAGAATTTTGATGACAAAGGCCATGGAGCATTGTGATGACAGGCATCATGGAGCAATTTGATGAAAGTTGTCATGGAGCATTGTGATGAAATGTGCCATGGAACATTGTGAAGACAAGTGTCCTGGAGCATTGTGATGACAAGGGCCATGGCCAATTATGATGACAGGTGTCATGGAGCATTTTGATGACAGTGGTCATCTATCATTATGATGAAAGGTATCACGGAGCACTGTGATGACAGGGGCCATGGAGCATTTTGATGACACGGGCATGGAGCATTATGATGAGGAATGATCTGGAGCATTGCGATGAAAAGGGTATGGAGCATTGTGATTACAGGGGCCAGGGAGCATTGAGATGACAAGGGCAGGGAACATTGTGATGACAGCGGTCATGGGTCAATTTGATGATATCTGCCATGGAACATTGTGCTGACAGGGGCCATAGAGCATTGTGATGACAGGTGTCATGTGGCCTTATGATGACAGTGGTCATAGAACGTTGTGATGAAAAGGATCATGGAGCAATGTGATTACAGGGGCCATGGAGCATTGTGAATACATAGGCCATGGAGGATTGTGATGACAGGGGTCAAGGAGCATTGTGATGAAAGTGGTCATGGAGCATTGTGAGGACACGGGCATGGAGCATTATGATGACAAGAGTTATGGAGCATTGTGATGACAAGAGTATGGAGCATTGTGATTACAGGGGACCAGGAGCATTGTGATTACATGGGCAGTGAATATTGTGATGACATGGGTCATGGAGCACTGTGATGCCAAGTGTCATGGAACATTGTGATGACAGGGATCATGGAGCATTGTGATGAGAGGGGCCTTGGAGCATTATGATGATAGGCGTCATGGGGTATTGTGATGAGAGTGGTCATAGAGCATTGTGATGAAAGGGATCATGGAGCGATGTGATTACAGGGGCCATGGCACATTGTGAATGCATAGGCCATGGAGCAATGAAATGACAGGAGTCAAGGAGCATTGTGGTGTAAGTTGTCATGGAGCATTGTGATGACAATTGTCCATGAACCTTGTGATGACATGGTTTATAGAGCATTGTGATGGCAAGTGCCATGGCGAATTGTGATGACAGGTGTCATGGGGCATTGTGATGACAGTGGTCATATAGAATTGTGTTGAAAGGTATCATGGAGGACTCTGATGACAGGGGCCGTGGAGCACTGTGATGAGAGTGGTCATCTAAAAGTGTGATGAAATATACCAGGGAGCATGTTGATGACAGGGGTCGTGGAGCACCGCAATTACAGGGGCCATGGAGCATTGTGAATACAAAGGTCATGGAGCATTGAGATGACAAGGGTCCTGGAAACTTGTGATGACACGGTTCAGGGAGCATTGTGATGACAAGGTTCATCAAGCATTGTGATGACAGGGGTCATGGAGCATTGTGATGACAAAGGCCATAGAACATTTTGATGACAAGAATTCTGGAGCACTGTGATGACAAGCGCATGGAGCATTGTGATTATAGGGACCATGGAGCATTGTGATGACAAGGGTCATGGAGCATTGTCATGATAGGTCTTATCTGGCATTGTGATGAGGGTGGTCATGGAGCATTGTGATAAAAGTTGTCATGAAGCACTGTTATTACAGGGGCCATGTAGAATTTTGATGACAAAGGCCATGGAGCATTGTGATGAGAGGCATCATGGAGCAATTTGATGAAAGTTGTCATGGAGCATTGTGATGAAATGTGCCATGGAACATTGTGAAGACAAGTGTCCTGGAGCATTGTGATGACAAGGGCCATGGCCAATTATGATGACAGGTGTCATGGAGCATTTTGATGACAGTGGTCATCTATCATTATGATGAAAGGTATCACGGAGCACTGTGATGACAGGGGCCATGGAGCAATGTGATGACACGGGGATGGAGCATTATGATGAGGAATGATCTGGAGCATTGCGATGAAAAGGGTATGGAGCATTGTGATTACAGGGGCCAGGGAACATTGTGATGACAGCGGTCATGGGTCAATATGATGATATTTGTCATGGAACATTGTGCTGACAGGGGCCATAGAGCACTGTGATGACAGGTGTCATGTGGCCTTGTGATGACAGTGGTCATAGAACGTTGTGATGAAAAGGATCATGGAGCAATGTGATTACAGGGGCCATGGAGCATTGTGAATACATAGGCCATGGAGGATTGTGATGACAGGGGTCAAGGAGCATTGTGATGAAAGTGGTCATGGAGCATTGTGAGGACACGGGCATGGAGCATTATGATGACAAGAGTTATGGAGCATTGTGATGACAAGAGTATGGAGCATTGTGATTACAGGGGACCAGGAGCATTGTGATTACATGGGCAGTGAATATTGTGATGACATGGGTCATGGAGCACTGTGATGCCAAGTGTCATGGAACATTGTGATGACAGGGATCATGGAGCATTGTGATGAGAGGGGCCTTGGAGCATTATGATGATAGGCGTCATGGGGTATTGTGATGAGAGTGGTCATAGAGCATTGTGATGAAAGGGATCATGGAGCGATGTGATTACAGGGGCCATGGCACATTGTGAATGCATAGGCTATGGAGCAATGAAATGACAGGAGTCAAGGAGCATTGTGGTGTAAGTTGTCATGGAGCATTGTGATGACAATTGTCCATGAACCTTGTGATGACATGGTTTATAGAGCATTGTGATGGCAAGTGCCATGGCGAATTGTGATGACAGGTGTCATGGGGCATTGTGATGACAGTGGTCATATAGAATTGTGTTGAAAGGTATCATGGAGGACTCTGATGACAGGGGCCGTGGAGCACTGTGATGAGAGTGGTCATCTAAAAGTGTGATGAAATATACCAGGGAGCATGTTGATGACAGGGGTCGTGGAGCACCGCAATTACAGGGGCCATGGAACATTGTGAATACAAAGGTCATGGAGCATTGAGATGACAGGGGTCATGGATCATTGTGATGACACGGTTCAGGGAGCATTGTGATGACAAGATTCATCAAGCATTGTGATGACAGGGGTCATGGAGTATTGTGATGACAAAGGCCATGGAACATTTTGATGACAAGAATTCTGGAGCACTGTGATGACAAGCGCATGGAGCATTGTGATTATAGGGACCATGGAGCATTGTGATGACAACGGTCATGGAGCATTGTCATGATAGGTCTTATCTGGCATTGTGATGAGGGTGGTCATGGAGCATTGTGATAAAAGTTGTCATGAAGCACTGTTATTACAGGGGCCATGTAGAATTTTGATGACAAAGGCCATGGAGCATTGTGATGACAGGCATCATGGAGCAATTTGATGAAAGTTGTCATGGAGCATTGTGATGAAATGTGCCATGGAACATTGTGAAGACAAGTGTCCTGGAGCATTGTGATGACAAGGGCCATGGCCAATTATGATGACAGGTGTCATGGAGCATTTTGATGACAGTGGTCATCTATCATTATGATGAAAGGTATCACGGAGCACTGTGATGACAGGGGCCATGGAGCAATGTGATGACACGGGGATGGAGCATTATGATGAGGAATGATCTGGAGCATTGCGATGACAAGGGTATGGAGCATTGTGATTACAGGGGCCAGGGAGCATTGAGATGACAAGGGCAGGGAACATTGTGATGACAGCGGTCATGGGTCAATATGATGATATTTGTCATGGAACATTGTGCTGACAGGGGCCATAGAGCATTGTGATGACAGGTGTCATGTGGCCTTGTGATGACAGTGGTCATAGAACGTTGTGATGAAAAGGATCATGGAGCAATGTGATTACAGGGGCCATGGAGCATTGTGAATACATAGGCCATGGAGGATTGTGATGACAGGGGTCAAGGAGCATTGTGATGAAAGTGGTCATGGAGCATTGTGAGGACACGGGCATGGAGCATTATGATGACAAGAGTTATGGAGCATTGTGATGACAAGAGTATGGAGCATTGTGATTACAGGGGACCAGGAGCATTGTGATTACATGGGCAGTGAATATTGTGATGACATGGGTCATGGAGCACTGTGATGACAAGTGTCATGGAACATTGTGATGACAGGGATCATGGAGCATTGTGATGAGAGGGGCCTTGGAGCATTATGATGATAGGCGTCATGGGGTATTGTGATGAGAGTGGTCATAGAGCATTGTGATGAAAGGGATCATGGAGCGATGTGATTACAGGGGCCATGGCACATTGTGAATGCATAGGCCATGGAGCAATGAAATGACAGGAGTCAAGGAGCATTGTGGTGTAAGTTGTCATGGAGCATTGTGATGACAATTGTCCATGAACCTTGTGATGACATGGTTTATAGAGCATTGTGATGGCAAGTGCCATGGCGAATTGTGATGACAGGTGTCATGGGGCATTGTGATGACAGTGGTCATATAGAATTGTGTTGAAAGGTATCATGGAGGACTCTGATGACAGGGGCCGTGGAGCACTGTGATGAGAGTGGTCATCTAAAAGTGTGATGAAATATACCAGGGAGCATGTTGATGACAGGGGTCGTGGAGCACCGCAATTACAGGGGCCATGGAGCATTGTGAATACAAAGGTCATGGAGCATTGAGATGACAAGGGTCCTGGAAACTTGTGATGGCACGGTTCAGGGAGCATTGTGATGACAAGGTTCATCAAGCATTGTGATGACAGGGGTCATGGAGCATTGTGATGACAAAGGCCATGGAACATTTTGATGACAAGAATTCTGGAGCACTGTGATGACAAGCGCATGGAGCATTGTGATTATAGGGACCATGGAGCATTGTGATGACAAGGGTCATGGAGCATTGTCATGATAGGTCTTATCTGGCATTGTGATGAGGGTGGTCATGGAGCATTGTGATAAAAGTTGTCATGAAGCACTGTTATTACAGGGGCCATGTAGAATTTTGATGACAAAGGCCATGGAGCATTGTGATGACAGGCATCATGGAGCAATTTGATGAAAGTTGTCATGGAGCATTGTGATGAAATGTGCCATGGAACATTGTGAAGACAAGTGTCCTGGAGCATTGTGATGACAAGGGCCATGGCCAATTATGATGGCAGGTGTCATGGAGCATTTTGATGACAGTGGTCATCTATCATTATGATGAAAGGTATCACGGAGCACTGTGATGACAGGGGCCATGGAGCAATGTGATGACACGGGGATGGAGCATTATGATGAGGAATGATCTGGAGCATTGCGATGACAAGGGTATGGAGCATTGTGATTACAGGGGCCAGGGAGCATTGAGATGACAAGGGCAGGGAACATTGTGATGACAGCGGTCATGGGTCAATATGATGATATTTGTCATGGAACATTGTGCTGACAGGGGCCATAGAGCATTGTGATGACAGGTGTCATGTGGCCTTGTGATGACAGTGGTCATAGAACGCTGTGATGAAAAGGATCATGGAGCAATGTGATTACAGGGGCCATGGAGCATTGTGAATACATAGGCCATGGAGGATTGTGATGACAGTGGTCAAGGAGCATTGTGATGAAAGTGGTCATGGAGCATTGTGAGGACACGGGCATGGAGCATTATGATGACAAGAGTTATGGAGCATTGTGATGACAAGAGTATGGAGCATTGTGATTACAGGGGACCAGGAGCATTGTGATTACATGGGCAGTGAATATTGTGATGACATGGGTCATGGAGCACTGTGATGCCAAGTGTCATGGAACATTGTGATGACAGGGATCATGGAGCATTGTGATGAGAGGGGCCTTGGAGCATTATGATGATAGGCGTCATGGGGTATTGTGATGAGAGTGGTCATAGAGCATTGTGATGAAAGGGATCATGGAGCGATGTGATTACAGGGGCCATGGCACATTGTGAATGCATAGGCCATGGAGCAATGAAATGACAAGAGTCAAGGAGCATTGTGGTGTAAGTTGTCATGGAGCATTGTGATGACAATTGTCCATGAACCTTGTGATGACATGGTTTATAGAGCATTGTGATGGCAAGTGCCATGGCGAATTGTGATGACAGGTGTCATGGGGCATTGTGATGACAGTGGTCATATAGAATTGTGTTGAAAGGTATCATGGAGGACTCTGATGACAGGGGCCGTGGAGCACTGTGATGAGAGTGGTCATCTAAAAGTGTGATGAAATATACCAGGGAGCATGTTGATGACAGGGGTCGTGGAGCACCGCAATTACAGGGGCCATGGAACATTGTGAATACAAAGGTCATGGAGCATTGAGATGACAGGGGTCATGGATCATTGTGATGACACGGTTCAGGGAGCATTGTGATGACAAGATTCATCAAGCATTGTGATGACAGGGGTCATGGAGTATTGTGATGACAAAGGCCATGGAACATTTTGATGACAAGAATTCTGGAGCACTGTGATGACAAGCGCATGGAGCATTGTGATTATAGGGACCATGGAGCATTGTGATGACAACGGTCATGGAGCATTGTCATGATAGGTCTTATCTGGCATTGTGATGAGGGTGGTCATGGAGCATTGTGATAAAAGTTGTCATGAAGCACTGTTATTACAGGGGCCATGTAGAATTTTGATGACAAAGGCCATGGAGCATTGTGATGACAGGCATCATGGAGCAATTTGATGAAAGTTGTCATGGAGCATTGTGATGAAATGTGCCATGGAACATTGTGAAGACAAGTGTCCTGGAGCATTGTGATGACAAGGGCCATGGCCAATTATGATGACAGGTGTCATGGAGCATTTTGATGACAGTGGTCATCTATCATTATGATGAAAGGTATCACGGAGCACTGTGATGACAGGGGCCATGGAGCAATGTGATGACACGGGGATAGAGCATTATGATGAGGAATGATCTGGAGCATTGCGATGACAAGGGTATGGAGCATTGTGATTACAGGGGCCAGGGAGCATTGAGATGACAAGGGCAGGGAACATTGTGATGACAGCGGTCATGGGTCAATATGATGATATTTGTCATGGAACATTGTGCTGACAGGGGCCATAGAGCATTGTGATGACAGGTGTCATGTGGCCTTGTGATGACAGTGGTCATAGAACGTTGTGATGAAAAGGATCATGGAGCAATGTGATTACAGGGGCCATGGAGCATTGTGAATACATAGGCCATGGAGGATTGTGATGACAGGGGTCAAGGAGCATTGTGATGAAAGTGGTCATGGAGCATTGTGAGGACACGGGCATGGAGCATTATGATGACAAGAGTTATGGAGCATTGTGATGACAAGAGTATGGAGCATTGTGATTACAGGGGACCAGGAGCATTGTGATTACATGGGCAGTGAATATTGTGATGACATGGGTCATGGAGCACTGTGATGCCAAGTGTCATGGAACATTGTGATGACAGGGATCATGGAGCATTGTGATGAGAGGGGCCTTGGAGCATTATGATGATAGGCGTCATGGGGTATTGTGATGAGAGTGGTCATAGAGCATTGTGATGAAAGGGATCATGGAGCGATGTGATTACAGGGGCCATGGCACATTGTGAATGCATAGGCCATGGAGCAATGAAATGACAGGAGTCAAGGAGCATTGTGGTGTAAGTTGTCATGGAGCATTGTAATGACAATTGTCCATGAACCTTGTGATGACATGGTTTATAGAGCATTGTGATGGCAAGTGCCATGGCGAATTGTGATGACAGATGTCATGGGGCATTGTGATGACAGTGGTCATATAGAATTGTGTTGAAAGGTATCATGGAGGACTCTGATGACAGGGGCCGTGGAGCACTGTGATGAGAGTGGTCATCTAAAAGTGTGATGAAATATACCAGGGAGCATGTTGATGACAGGGGTCGTGGAGCACCGCAATTACAGGGGCCATGAAGCATTGTGAATACAAAGGTCATGGAGCATTGAGATGACAAGGGTCCTGGAAACTTGTGATGACACGGTTCAGGGAGCATTGTGATGACAAGGTTCATCAAGCATTGTGATGACAGGGGTCATGGAGCATTGTGATGACAAAGGCCATGGAACATTTTGATGACAAGAATTCTGGAGCACTGTGATGACAAGCGCATGGAGCATTGTGATTATAGGGACCATGGAGCATTGTGATGACAAGGGTCATGGAGCATTGTCATGATAGGTCTTATCTGGCATTGTGATGAGGGTGGTCATGGAGCATTGTGATAAAAGTTGTCATGAAGCACTGTTATTACAGGGGCCATGTAGAATTTTGATGACAAAGGCCATGGAGCATTGTGATGACAGGCATCATGGAGCAATTTGATGAAAGTTGTCATGGAGCATTGTGATGAAATGTGCCATGGAACATTGTGAAGACAAGTGTCCTGGAGCATTGTGATGACAAGGGCCATGGCCAATTATGATGACAGGTGTCATGGAGCATTTTGATGACAGTGGTCATCTATCATTATGATGAAAGGTATCACGGAGCACTGTGATGACAGGGGCCATGGAGCATTTTGATGACACGGGCATGGAGCATTATGATGAGGAATGATCTGGAGCATTGCGATGAAAAGGGTATGGAGCATTGTGATTACAGGGGCCAGGGAGCATTGAGATGACAAGGGCAGGGAACATTGTGATGACAGCGGTCATTTGTCAATTTGATGATATCTGTCATGGAACATTGTGCTGACAGGGGCCATAGAGCATTGTGATGACAGGTGTCATGTGGTCTTATGATGACAGTGGTCATAGAACGTTGTGATGAAAAGGATCATGGAGCAATGTGATTACAGGGGCCATGGAGCATTGTGAATACATAGGCCATGGAGGATTGTGATGACAGGGGTCAAGGAGCATTGTGATGAAAGTGGTCATGGAGCATTGTGAGGACACGGGCATGGAGCATTATGATGACAAGAGTTATGGAGCATTGTGATGACAAGAGTATGGAGCATTGTGATTACAGGGGACCAGGAGCATTGTGATTACATGGGCAGTGAATATTGTGATGACATGGGTCATGGAGCACTGTGATGACAAGTGTCATGGAACATTGTGATGACAGGGATCATGGAGCATTGTGATGAGAGGGGCCTTGGAGCATTATGATGATAGGCGTCATGGGGTATTGTGATGAGAGTGGTCATAGAGCATTGTGATGAAAGGGATCATGGAGCGATGTGATTACAGGGGCCATGGCACATTGTGAATGCATAGGCCATGGAGCAATGAAATGACAGGGGTCAAGGAGCATTGTGATATAAGTTGTCATGGAGCATTGTGATGACAAGTGTCCATGAACATTGTGATGACATGGTTTATGGAGCATTGTGATGACAAGTGCCATGGCGAATTTTGATGACAGGTTTCATGGGGCATTGTGATGACAGTGGTCATATAGAATTGTGTTGAAAGGTATCATGGAGGACTCTGATGACAGGGGCCGTGGAGCACTGTGATGAGAGTGGTCATCTAAAAGTGTGATGAAATATACCAGGGAGCATGTTGATGACAGGGGTCGTGGAGCACCGCAATTACAGGGGCCATGGAGCATTGTGAATACAAAGGTCATGGAGCATTGAGATGACAAGGGTCCTGGAAACTTGTGATGACACAGTTCAGGGAGCATTGTGATGACAAGGTTCATCAAGCATTGTGATGACAGGGGTCATGGAGCATTGTGATGACAAAGGCCATGGAACATTTTGATGACAAGAATTCTGGAGCACTGTGATGACAAGCACATGGAGCATTGTGATTATAGGAACCATGGAGCATTGTGATGACAAGGGTCATGGAGCATTATCATGATAGGTTTTATATGGCATTGTGATGAGGGTGGTCATGGAGTATTGTGATAAAAGTTGTCATGAAACACTGTTATTACAGGGGCCATGTAGAATTTTGATGACAAAGGCCATGGAGCATTGTGATGACAGGCATCATGGAGCAATTTGATGAAAGTTGTCATGGAGCATTGTGATGAAATGTGCCATGGAACATTGTGAAGACAAGTGTCCTGGAGCATTGTGATGACAAGGGCCATGGCCAATTATGATGACAGGTGTCATGGAGCATTTTGATGACAGTGGTCATCTATCATTATGATGAAAGGTATCACGGAGCACTGTGATGACAGTGGCCATGGAGCAATGTGATGACACGGCGATGGAGCATTATGATGAGGAATGATCTGGAGCATTGCGATGACAAGGGTATGGAACATTGTGATTACAGGGGCCAGGGAGGATTGAGATGACAAGGGCAGGGAACATTGTGATGACAGCGGTCATGGGTCAATATGATGATATCTGTCATGGAACATTGTGCTGACAGTGGCCATAGAGCATTGTGATGACAGGTGTCATGTGGCCTTGTGATGACAGTGGTCATAGAACGTTGTGATGAAAAGGATCATGGAGCAATGTGATTACAGGGGCCATGGAGCATTGTGAATACATAGGCCATGGAGGATTGTGATGACAGGGGTCAAGGAGCATTGTGATGAAAGTGGTCATGGAGCATTGTGAGGACACGGGCATGGAGCATTATGATGACAAGAGTTATGGAGCATTGTGATGACAAGAGTATGGAGCATTGTGACTACAGGGGACCAGGAGCAATGTGATCACATGGGCAGTGAATATTGTGATGACATGGGTCATGGAGCACTGTGATGACAAGTGTCATGGAACATTGTGATGACAGGGATCATGGAGCATTGTGATGAGAGGGGCCTTGGAGCATTATGATGATAGGCGTCATGGGGTATTGTGATGAGAGTGGTCATAGAGCATTGTGATGAAAGGGATCATGGAGCAATGTGATTACAGGGGCCATGGCACATTGTGAATGCATAGGCCATGGAGCAATGAAATGACAGGAGTCAAGGAGCATTGTGGTGTAAGTTGTCATGGAGCATTGTGATGACAATTGTCCATGAACCTTGTGATGACATGGTTTATAGAGCATTGTGATGGCAAGTGCCATGGCGAATTGTGATGACAGGTGTCATGGGGCATTGTGATGACAGTGGTCATATAGAATTGTGTTGAAAGGTATCATGGAGGACTCTGATGACAGGGGCCGTGGAGCACTGTGATGAGAGTGGTCATCTAAAAGTGTGATGAAATATACCAGGGAGCATGTTGATGACAGGGGTCGTGGAGCACCGCAATTACAGGGGCCATGGAACATTGTGAATACAAAGGTCATGGAGCATTGAGATGACAGGGGTCATGGATCATTGTGATGACAAGGGTCCCGGTACCTTGTGACGAAACGGTTCATGGAACATTGTGATGACAAAGTTCATCAAGCATTTTGTTGACAGGTGTGACGGAGCTTTGTGATGACAAAGGCCATGGAATATTTTGATGACAAGTATTCTGGAGCACTGTGATGACAAGCGCATGGAGCATTGTGATTATAGGGACCATGGAGCATTGTGATGACAAGGGTCTTCGAGCATTGTGATGACAGGGGTCATGGAGCATTGTGATGTAGGGGATCATAGAGCAATATGATTACAGGGGCCATGGAGCATTTTGAATGCATAGGCCATGGAGCACTGTGATGACAGGGTCATGGAGCCTTGTGATGAGTGTGGTCATAGTTCATTGTGATGATAAGTGTCCAGGAACAGTGTGATGACATGGATCATGGAGCATTGTGATGACAAGGGCCATGGCAAATTGTGATGACAGGTGTCATGGGGCATTGTGATGACAGTGGTCATCTAGAATTGTGATGAAAGGTAACATGGAGCACTGTGATAATAGGTGCCATGGAGCATTGTGATGGCAAAGGCCGTGGAGCATTCTGATGACAGGTGCCATGCAGCATTGAGATGAAAGGGGTCATGGATCATTGTGATGACAGGTGTCATGGAGCATTGTTATGAAAGGGGTCATGGAGCACTGTTATTAAATGGATCCTGGGCCATTGTGATGATAAGAGCATGTATAATTTTGATGACAAGTGGCATAGAGACTTGTGCTGAATGGGGTACTGGAGCATTGTGAGGAAACGTGCCATGGAGCATTGTGATTATAAGGCATGGAGCATTGTGATAACAAGTGACATGAGCATTGTGATGAAACAGGTATTGGAACATTGTGAGGAAAGGGGTCATGGATCATTGTGATTACTCGGATCATGGATCATTGTGATTACTCGGATCATGGAGCATTGTGAAGACAAAGGAATGGAGCATTGTGATGACATGACTTCTGGAGCATTTTGATGACAAGGGCATGGAGAATTGTGATTACAGGGGCCATGGTGCATTATGATGACAACTGCATTCAGCATTGTGATGACAAGGGGCATGGGGCATTGTGATGAAAGGCGAACTGGAGCCTTGTGAAGAAAGGTGTCATGGGTCATTGTGATTAGAGCGATCATGGAACATTGTGATGACAGTGGTCATGGAGCATTGTAATAACAGGGGCAATGGGGCATTGTGATGACAGTGGGCATGGAGCATTGTGATGAAAGGGGTCATGGAACACTGTGATTACAGGGGCCATGTATAATTGTGATGACAAAGGCCATGGAGCATTGTGATGACACTTCTCATGGAGCGTTGTGTTGAAAGGGGCATGGAGCATTGTGAACGACAATGGTCATGGAGCATTGTGATGACTGGTATCATGGAGCATTGTTATGAAGAAGGTCATGGGGCAGTGTAATGACAAGTATCATGGAGCATGTGATGAAAGGAGTCATGGAGCATTGTGATTAAATGGATCATGAGTCATTTTGATGACAAGAGTCATGGAACATTGTGATGACAGGGATCATGGAGCATTGTGATGAGAAGGGCCTTGGAGCATTATGATGATAGGCGTCATGGGGCATTGTGATGAGAGTGGTCATAGAGCATTGTGATGAAAGGTATCATGGAACAATGTGATTACAGGGGCCATGGCACATTGTGAATGCATAGGCCATGGAGCAATGAAATGACAGGTGTCAAGGATCATTGTGATGTATGTTGTCATGGAGCATTGTGATGACAAGTGTCCATGAACATTGTGATGACATGGTTTATGGAGCATTGTGATGACACGTGCCATGGCGAATTGTGATGACAGGTGTCATGGGGCATTGTGATGACAGTGGTCATATAGAATTGTGTTGAAAGATATCATGGAGGACTCTGATGACAGGGGCCGTGGAGCACAGTGATGAGAGTGGTCATCTAGAATTGTGATGAAATATACAACGGAGCATTTTGATGACAGGGGTCGTGGAGCACCGAAATTACAGGGGCCATGGAGCATTGTGAATACAAAGTCATGGAGCATTGAGATGACAGAGGTCATGGATCATTGTGATGACAAGGGTCTTGAAAACTTGTGATGACACGGTTCAGGGAGCATTGTGATGACAAGGTTCATCAAGCATTGTGATGACAGGGGTCATGGAGCATTGTGATGACAAAGGCCATGGAATATTTTGATGACAAGAATTCTGGAGCACTGTGATGACAAGTGCATGGAGCATTGTGATTATAGGGACCATGGAGCATTGTGATGACAAGGGTCTTCGAGGATTGTGATGAGACGCGTCATGGAGCATTGTGATGAAGGGGATCATGGAGCAATGTGATTACAGGGGCCATGGAGCATTTTGAATGCACAGGCCATGGAGCACTGTGATGACAGGGGTCATGGAGCATTGTGATGAATGTGGTCATAGTTCATTGTGGTTATAAGTGTCCGGGAACAGCGTGATGACATGGATCATGGAGCATTGTGATGAGAAGGGCCATGGTGAATTGTGATGACAGTTGTCCTGGAGCATTGTGTTGAAAGGGGCATGGAGCATTGTGACGACAATGGTCATGGAGCATTGTGATGACTGGTATCATGGAGCATTGTTATGAAGAAGGTCATGGGGCAGTGTAATGAGAAGTATCATGGAGCATGTGATGAAAGGAGTCATGGAGCATTGTGATTAAATGGATCATGAGGCATTTTGATGACAAGAGTCATGGAACATTGTGATGACAAGGATAATGGAGCATTGTGATGACAAGGGCTATGGAGCATTGTGATGATTGGGGTCATGGGGCATGGTGATGACAGTGGTCATGGAGAATTTTGAAGACAAAGACCAGGGAGCATTGTGATGACAGGTGTCATGGAGCATTGTGATGAAAGGGGTCATGGATCACTACGATGACATGGGTAATGGAGCATTGTGATGATATGTGTATGGAGCATTGTGATGACAGGGGCCAGGGAGCATTGAGATGACAAGGGCAGGGAACATTGTGATGACAGCGGTCATGGATCATTGTGATGAGATCTGTCATGGAACATTGTGCTGACAGGGGCCATAGAGCATTGTGATGACAGGTGTCATGTGGCCTTGTGATGACAGTTGTCATAGAACATTGTGATGAAAAGGATCATGGAGCAATGTGATTAAAGGGGCCATGGAACATGTGAATTCATAGGCCATGGAAGATTGTGATGACAGGGGTCAAGGAGCATTGTGATGAAAGTGGTCATGGAGCATTGTGAGGACACGGGCATGGAGCATTCTGATGAAAGGAGCCATGCAGCATTTAGATGAAACGGGTCATGGATCATTGTGATGACAGGTGTCATGGAACATTGTTATGAAAGGGGTCATGGAGCACTGTGATTAAATGGATCCTGGGCCATTGTGATGATAAGAGCATGTATAATTTTGATGACAAGTGGCAGAGAGACTTGTGATGAATGGGGTACTGGAGCATTGTGAGGAAACGTGCCATGGAGCATTGTGATTATAAGGCTTGGAGCATTGTGATAACAAGTGACATGAGCATTGTGATGAAAGAGGTATTGGAGCATTGTGAGGAAAGTGGTCATCGATCATTTTGATTACTCGGATCATGGATCATTGTGATTACTCGGATCATGGAGCATTGTGAAGACAAAGGAATGGAGCATTGTGATGACATGACTTCTGGAGCATTTTGATGACAAGGGCATGGAGAATTGTGATTACAGGGGCCATGGTGCATTGTGATGACAACTGCATTCAGCATTGTGATGACAAGGGGCATGGGGCATTGTGATGAAAGGCGAACTGGAGCCTTGTGAAGAAAGGTGTCATGGGTCATTGTGATTACAGCGATCATGGAACATTGTGATGACAGTGGTCATGGAGCATTGTAATGACAGGGGCAATGGGGCATTGTGATGACAGTGGTTATGGAGCATTGTGATGAAAGGGGTCATGGAGCACTGTGATTACAGGGGCCATGTATAATTGTGATGACAAAGTCCATGGAGCATTGTGATGACAGTTGTCATGGAGCATTGCGTTGAAAGGGGCATGGAGCATTGTGATGACAATGCTCATGGAGCATTGTGGTTATAAGGACCATGGAGCATTATGATGACAAGGGTCTTCGAGCATTGTGATGACAGGGGTCATGGAGCATTGTGATGAAGGGGATCATGGAGCAATATGATTACAGTTGCCATGGAGCATTTTGAATGCATAGGCCATGGAGCACTGTGATGACAGGGGTCATGGAGCCTTGTGATGAGTGTGGTCATAGTTCATTGTGATGATAAGTGTCCAGGAACAGTGTGATGACATGGATCATGGAGCATTGTGATGACAAGGGCCATGGCGTATTGTGATGACAGGTGTCATGGGGCATTGTGATGACAGTGGTCATCTAGAAATGTGATGAAAGGTAACATGGAGCACTGTGATAAAAGGGGCCATGGAGCATTGTGATGACAAAGGTCATGGAGCATTGAGATGACAGAGGTCATGGATCATTGTGATGACAAGGGTCCCGGAACCTCGTGACGAAACGGTTCATGGAACATTGTGATGACAAAGTTCATCAAGCATTGTGATGACAGGGGTCATGGAGCATTGTGATGACAAAGGCCATGGAACATTTTGATGACAAGAATTCTGGAGCACTGTGATGACAAGTGCATGGAGCATTGTGATTATAGGGACCATGGAGCATTGTGATGACAAGGGCCATGGAGCATTGTCATGATAGGTCTTATCTGGCATTGTGATGAGGGTGGTCATGGAGCATTGTGATAAAATTTGTCATGAAGCACTGTTATTACAGGGGCCATGTAGAAGTTTGATGACAAAGGCCATGGAGCATTGTGATGACAGGCATCATGGAGCAATTTGATGAAAGTTGTCATGGAGCATTGTGATGAAATGTGCCATGGAACATTGTGAAGACAAGTGTCCTGGATCATTGTGATGACAAGGGCCATGGCCAAGTATGATGACAGGTGTCATGGAGCATTTTGATGACAGTGGTCATCTATCATTATGATGAAAGTTATCACGGAGCACTGTGATGACAGGGGCCATGGAGCATTGTGATGACACGGGCATGGAGCATTATGATGAGGAATGATCTGGAGCATTGCGATGACAAGGGTATGGAGCATTGTGATTACAGGGGCCAGGGAGCATTGAGATGACAAGGGCAGGGAACATTGTGATGACAGCGGTCATGGGCCAATATGATGATATCTGTCATGGAACATTGTGCTGACAGGGGCCATAGAGCATTGTGATGACAGGTGTCATGTGGCCTTGTGATGACAGTGGTCATAGAACGTTGTGATGAAAAGGATCATGGAGCAATGTGATTACAGGGGCCATGGAGCATTGTGAATACATAGGCCATGGAGGATTGTGATGACAGGGGTCAAGGAGCATTGTGATGAAAGTGGTCATGGAGCATTGTGAGGACACGGGCATGGAGCATTATGATGACAAGAGTTATGGAGCATTGTGATGACAAGAGTATGGAGCATTGTGATTACAGGGGACCAGGAGCATTGTGATTACATGGGCAGTGAATATTGTGATGACAGGGGTCATGGAGCAGTGTGATGACAAGTGTCATGGAACATTGTGATGACAGGGATCATGGAGCATTGTGATGAGAAGGGCCTTGGAGCATTATGATGATAGGCGTCATGGGGTATTGTGATGAGAGTGGTCATAGAGCATTGTGATGAAAGGGATCATGGAGCAATGTGATTACAGGGGCCATGGCACATTGTGAATGCATAGGCCATGGAGCAATGAAATGACAGGAGTCAAGGAGCATTGTGGTGTAAGTTGTCATGGAGCATTGTGACGACAATTGTCCATGAACCTTGTGATGACATGGTTTATAGAGCATTGTGATGGCAAGTGCCATGGCGAATTGTGATGACAGGTGTCATGGGGCATTGTGATGACAGTGGTCATATAGAATTGTGTTGAAAGGTATCATGGAGGACTCTGATGACAGGGGCCGTGGAGCACTGTGATGAGAGTGGTCATCTAAAAGTGTGATGAAATATACCAGGGAGCATGTTGATGACAGGGGTCGTGGAGCACCGCAATTACAGGGGCCATGGAGCATTGTGAATACAAAGGTCATGGAGCATTGAGATGACAAGGGTCCTGGAAACTTGTGATGACACGGTTCAGGGAGCATTGTGATGACAAGGTTCATCAAGCATTGTGATGACAGGGGTCATGGAGCATTGTGATGACAAAGGCCATGGAACATTTTGATGACAAGAATTCTGGAGCACTGTGATGACAAGCGCATGGACCATTGTGATTATAGAGACCATGGAGCATTGTGATGACAAGGGCCATGGAGCTATGTCATGATAGGTCTTATCTGGCATTGTGATGAGGGTGGTCATGGAGCATTGTGATAAAAGTTGTCATGAAGCACTGTTATTACAGGGGCCATGTAGAATTTTGATGACAAAGGCCATGGAGCATTGTGATGACAGGCATCATGGGGCAATTTGATGAAAGTTGTCATGGAGCATTGTGATGAAATGCGCCATGGAACATTGTGAAGACAACTGTCCTGGAGCATTGTGATGACAAGGGCCATGGCCAAGTATGATGACAGGTGTCATGGAGCATTTTGATGACAGTGGTCATCTATCATTATGATGAAAGGTATCACGGAGCACTGTGATGACAGGGGCCATGGAGCATTGTGATGACACGGGCATGGAGCATTATGATGAGGAATGATCTGGAGCATTGCGATGACAAGGGTATGGAGCATTGTGATTACAGGGGCCAGGGAGCATTGAGATGACAAGGGCAGGGAACATTGTGATGACAGCGGTCATGGGTCAATATGATGATATCTGTCATGGAACATTGTGCTGACAGGGGCCATAGAGCATTGTGATGACAGGTGTCATGTGGCCTTGTGATGACAGTGGTCATAGAACGTTGTGATGAAAAGGATCATGGAGCAATGTGATTACAGGGGCCATGGAGCATTGTGAATACATAGGCCATGGAGGATTGTGATGACAGGGGTCAAGGAGCATTGTAATGAAAGTGGTCATGGAGCATTGTGAGGACACGGGCATGGAGCATTATGATGACAAGAGTTATGGAGCATTGTGATGACAAGAGTATGGAGCATTGTGATTACAGGGGACCAGGAGCATTGTGATTACATGGGCAGTGAATATTGTGATGACAGGGGTCATGGAGCACTGTGATGATAAGTGTCATGGAACATTGTGATGACAGGGATCATGGAGCATTGTGATGAGAGGGGCCTTGGAGCATTATGATGATAGGCGTCATGGGGTATTGTGATGAGAGTGGTCATAGAGCATTGTGATGAAAGGGATCATGGAGCAATGTGATTACAGGGGCCATGGCACATTGTGAATGCATAGGCCATGGAGCAATGAAATGACAGGAGTCAAGGAGCATTGTGGTGTAAGTTGTCATGGAGCATTGTGACGACAATTGTCCATGAACCTTGTGATGACATGGTTTATAGAGCATTGTGATGGCAAGTGCCATGGCGAATTGTGATGACAGGTGTCATGGGGCATTGTGATGACAGTGGTCATATAGAATTGTGTTGAAAGGTATCATGGAGGACTCTGATGACAGGGGCCGTGGAGCACTGTGATGAGAGTGGTCATCTAAAAGTGTGATGAAATATACCAGGGAGCATGTTGATGACAGGGGTCGTGGAGCACCGCAATTACAGGGGCCATGGAGCATTGTGAATACAAAGGTCATGGAGCATTGAGATGACAAGGGTCCTGGAAACTTGTGATGACACGGTTCAGGGAGCATTGTGATGACAAGGTTCATCAAGCATTGTGATGACAGGGGTCATGGAGCATTGTGATGACAAAGGCCATGGAACATTTTGATGACAAGAATTCTGGAGCACTGTGATGACAAGCGCATGGAGCATTGTGATTATAGGGACCATGGAGCATTGTGATGACATGGGTCATGGAGCATTGACATGATAGGTTTTATCTGGCATTGTGATGAGGGTGGTCACGGAGCATTGTGATAAAAGTTGTCATGAAGCACTGTTATTACAGGGGCCATGTAGAATTTTGATGACAAAGGCCATGGAGCATTGTGATGACAGGCATCATGGGGCAATTTGATGAAAGTTGTCATGGAGCATTGTGATGAAATGCGCCATGGAACATTGTGAAGACAACTGTCCTGGAGCATTGTGATGACAAGGGCCATGGCCAAGTATGATGACAGGTGTCATGGAGCATTTTGATGACAGTGGTCATCTATCATTATGATGAAAGGTATCACGGAGCACTGTGATGACAGGGGCCATGGAGCATTGTGATGACACGGGCATGGAGCATTATGATGAGGAATGATCTGGAGCATTGCGATGACAAGGGTATGGAGCATTGTGATTACAGGGGCCAGGGAGCATTGAGATGACAAGGGCAGGGAACATTGTGATGACAGCGGTCATGGGTCAATATGATGATATCTGTCATGGAACATTGTGCTGACAGGGGCCATAGAGCATTGTGATGACAGGTGTCATGTGGCCTTGTGATGACAGTGGTCATAGAACGTTGTGATGAAAAGGATCATGGAGCAATGTGATTACAGGGGCCATGGAGCATTGTGAATACATAGGCCATGGAGGATTGTGATGACAGGGGTCAAGGAGCATTGTGATGAAAGTGGTCATGGAGCATTGTGAGGACACGGGCATGGAGCATTATGATGACAAGAGTTATGGAGCATTGTGATGACAAGAGTATGGAGCATTGTGACTACAAGGGACCAGGAGCATTGTGATCACATGGGCAGTGAATATTGTGATGACATGGGTCATGGAGCACTGTGATGACAAGTGCCATGGAACATTGTGATGACAGGGATCATGGAGCATTGTGATGAGAGGGGCCTTGGAGCATTATGATGATAGGCGTCATGGGGTATTGTGATGAGAGTGGTCATAGAGCATTGTGATGAAAGGGATCATGGAGCAATGTGATTACAGGGGCCATGGCACATTGTGAATGCATAGGCCATGGAGCAATGAAATGACAGGAGTCAAGGAGCATTGTGATGTAAGTTGTCATGGAGCATTGTGATGACAATTGTCCATGAACCTTGTGATGACATGGTTTATAGAGCATTGTGATGGCAAGTGCCATGGCGAATTGTGATGACAGGTGTCATGGGGCATTGTGATGACAGTGGTCATATAGAATTGTGTTGAAAGGTATCATGGAGGACTCTGATGACAGGGTCCGTGGAGCACTGTGATGAGAGTGGTCATCTAAAAGTGTGATGAAATATACCAGGGAGCATGTTGATGACAGGGGTCGTGGAGCACCGCAATTACAGGGGCCATGGAACATTGTGAATACAAAGGTCATGGAGCATTGAGATGACAGGGGTCATGGATCATTGTGATGACAAGGGTCCCTGTACCTTGTGACGAAACGGTTCATGGAACATTGTGATGACAAAGTTCATCAAGCATTTTGTTGACGGGGGTGACGGAGCTTTGTGATGACAAAGGCCATGGAATATTTTGATGACAAGTATTCTGGAGCACTGTGATGACAAGCGCATGGAGCATTGTGATTATAGGGACCATGGAGCATTGTGATGACAAGGGTCTTCGAGCATTGTGATGACAGGGGTCATGGAGCATTGTGATGAAGGGGATCATGGCGCAATATGATTACAGGGGCCATGGAGCATTTTGAATGCATAGGCCATGGAGCACTGTGATGACAGTGGTCATGGAGCCTTGTGATGAGTGTGGTCATAGTTCATTGTGATGATAAGTGTCCAGGAACAGTGTGATGACATGGATCATGGAGCATTGTGATGACAAGGGCCATGGCGAATTGTGATGACAGGTGTCATGGGGCATTGTGATGACAGTGGTCATCTAGAATTGTGATGAAAGGTAACATGGAGCACTGTGATAATAGGGGCCATGGAGCATTGTGATGACAAAGGCCCTGGAGCATTCTGATGACAGGTGCCATGCAACATTGAGATGAAAGGGGTCATGGATCATTGTGATGACAGGTGTCATGGAGCATTGTTATGAAAGGGGTCATGGAGCACTGTGATTAAATGGATCCTGGGCCATTGTGATGATAAGAGCATGTATAATTTTGATGACAAGTGGCATAGAGACTTGTGCTGAATGGGGTACTGGAGCATTGTGAGGAAACGTGCCATGGAGCATTGTGATTATAAGGCATGGAGCATTGTGATAACAAGTGATATGAGCATTGTGATGAAAGAGGTATTGGAGCATTGTGAGGAAAGGGGTCATGGATCATTGTGATTACTCGGATCATGGATCATTGTGATTACTCGGATCATGGAGCATTGTGAAGACAAAGGAATGGAGCATTGTGATGACATGACTTCTGGAGCATTTTGATGACAAGGGCATGGAGAATTGTGATTACAGGGGCCATGGTGCATTATGATGACAACTGCATTCAGCATTGTGATGACAAGGGGCATGGGGCATTGTGATGAAAGGCGAACTGGAGCCTTGTGAAGAAAGGTGTCATGGGTCATTGTGATTAGAGCGATCATGGAACATTGTGATGACAGTGGTCATGGAGCATTGTAATGACAGGGGCAATGGGGCATTGTGATGACAGTGGTCATGGAGCATTGTGATGAAAGGGGTCATGGAACACTGTGATTACAGGGGCCATGTATAATTGTGATGACAAAGGCCATGGAGCATTGTGATGACACTTGTCATGGAGCGTTGTGTTGAAAGGGGCATCGAGCATTGTGAACGACAATGGTCATGGAGCATTGTGATGACTAGTATCATGGAGCATTGTTATGATAAAGGTCATGGGGCAGTGTAATGACAAGTATCATGGAGCATGTGATGAAAGGAGTCATGGAGCATTGTGATTAAATGGATCATGAGTCATTTTGATGACAAGAGTCATGGAACATTGTGATGACAGGGATCATGGAGCATTGTGATGAGAGGGGCCTTGGAGCATTATGATGATAGGCGTCATGGGGCATTGTGATGAGAGTGGTCATAGAGCATTGTGATGAAAGGGAACATGGAACAATGTGATTACAGGGGCCATGGCACATTGTGAATGCATAGGCCATGGAGCAATGAAATGACAGGGGTCAAGGATCATTGTGATGTAAGTTGTCATGGAGAATTGTGATGACAAGTGTCCATGAACATTGTGATGACATGGTTTATGGAGCATTGTGATGACAGGTGTCATGGGGCATTGTGATGACAGTGGTCATATAGAATTGTGTTGAAAGATATCATGGAGGACTCTGAAGACAGGGTTTCTGGAGCACAGTGATGAGAGTGGTGATCTAGAATTGTGATGAAATATACAACGGAGCATTTTGATGACAGGGGTCGTGGAGCACCGAAATTACAGGGGCCATGGAGCATTGTGAATACAAAGTCGTGGAGCATTGAGATGACAGAGGTCATGGATCATTGTGATGACAAGGGTCTTGAAAACTTGTGATGACACGGTTCAGGGAGCATTGTGATGACAAGGTTCATCAAGCATTGTGATGACAGGGGTCATGGAGCATTGTGATGACAAAGGCCATGGAATATTTTGATGACAAGAATTCTGGAGCACTGTGATGACAAGCGCATGGAGCATTGTGATTATAGGGACCATGGAGCATTGTGATGACAAGGGTCTTCGAGGATTGTGATAAGACGCGTCATGGAGCATTGTGATGAAGGGGATCATGGAGCAATGTGATTACAGGGGCCATGGAGCATTTTGAATGCACAGGCCATGGAGCACTGTGATGACAGGGGTCATGGAGCATTGTGATGAATGTGGTCATAGTTCATTGTGGTGATAAGTGTCCGGGAACAGCGTGATGACATGGATCATGGAGCATTGTGATGACAAGGGCCATGGTGAATTGTGATGACAGTTGTCCTGGAGCATTGTGTTGAAAGGGGCATGGAGCATTGTGACGACAATGGTCATGGAGCATTGTGATGACTGGTATCATGGAGCATTGTTATGAAGAAGGTCATGGGGCAGTGTAATGAGAAGTATCATGGAGCATGTGATGAAAGGAGTCATGGAGCCTTGTGATTAAATGGATCATGAGGCATTTTGATGACAAGAGTCATGGAACATTGTGATGACAAGGATAATGGAGCACTGTGATGACAAGCGCATGGAGCATTGTGATTATAGGGACCATGGAGCATTGTGATGACAAGGGTCTTCGAGCATTGTGTTGACAGGGGTCATGGAGCATTGTGATGAAGGGGATCATGGAGCAATATGATTACAGGGGCCATGGAGCATTTTGAATGCATAGGCCATGGAGCATTGTGATGACAGGGGTCATGGAGCCTTCTGATGAGTGTGGTCATAGTTCATTGTGATGATAAGTTTCCAGGAACAGTGTGATGACATGGATCATGGAGCATTGTGATGACAAGGGCCATGGCGAATTGTGATGACAGGTGTCATGGGGCATTGTGATGACAGTGGTCATCTAGAATTGTGATGAAAGGTAACATGGAGCACTGTGATAATAGGGGCCATGGAGCATTGTGATGGCAAAGGCCCTGGAGCATTCTGATGACAGGTGCCATGCAGCATTGAGATGAAACGGGTCATGGATCATTGTGATGACACGTGTCATGGAGCATTGTTATGAAAGGGGTCATGGAGCACTGTGATTAAATGGATCTTGGGCCATTGTGATGATAAGAGCATGTATAATTTTGATGACAAGTGGCATAGAGACTTGTGATGAATGGGGTACTGGAGCATTGTGAGGAAACGTGCCATGGAGCATTGTGATTATAAGGCATGGAGCATTGTGATAACAAGTGACATGAGCATTGTGATGAAAGAGGTATTGGAGCATTGTGAGGAAAGGGGTCATGGATCATTGTGATTACTCGGATCATGGAGCATTGTGATGACCGTGGTCATGGGGCATTGTAATGACAGGGGCAAAGGGGCATTGTGATGACAGTGGTCATGGAGCATTGTGATGAAAGGGGTCATGGAGCCCTGTGATTACAGGGGCCATGTATAATTGTGTTGACAAAGGCCATGGAGCATTGTGATGATAGTTGTCATGGAGCATTGTGTTGAAAGGGGCATGGAGCATTGTGAACGACAATGGTCATGGAGCATTGTGATGACTGGTATCATGGAGCATTGTTATGAAGAAGGTCATGGGGCAGTGTAATGACAAGTATTATGGAGCATGTGACGAAAGGAGTCATGGAGCATTGTGATTAAATGGATCATGAGTCATTTGATGACAAGAGTCATGGAGCATTGTGATGACAAAGGCCATGGAACATTTTGATGACAAGAATTCTGGAGCACTGTGAAGACAAGCGCATGGAGCATTGTGATTATAGGGACGATGGAGCATTGTGATGACAGGTGTCATGGAGCAATTTGATGAGAGGGTTCATAAGGAATTGTAATGACAATGGCCATGGAGCATTGTGGTGAAGGGGTCAGCGAGGATTGTGATGAAAGTGGTTATTGAGCATTGTGGTGGAAACGGCCAAGGAGCTTTGTGATGATAAGTGTCATGGAGCATCGTGATGACAAGGGTCATGGAGCATTGTGATGACAAAGGCCATGAAGCATTGTGATGACAGGGGTCAGGGAGCATTGTGATGAAATGGGTCATGGATAATTGTGATGACTGGGGTCATGGAGAATTGTGACGCCAGGGGTCATGGGGCCTTGTGATGACGCGGTTCATGGACCACAGTGATCAAAAGGACCATGTAGTATTGTGATGCCTGGTGTCATGGGGCAATGTGATGAAAAGGGTCATGGGGAATTTTAATGACAAGGGCCATGGATCATTGTGATGAAAGCTGTCAGTGAACATTGTGATGAAAACGGTCATTCAGCATTGTGATGTTAAGCGCCATGGAGCATTGTGATGACAAGGCTCAAGGAGCATTGTGATGACAAGTGTCATGGTATATTGTGATGACACTGGCATGGAGCATTGTGATGACAAGACTTCGGGTTCATTGTGACGACAAGGGCACGGAGCAATGTGATGACAAGGGGCATGGAGCATTGTGATGAAACAGATACTGGAGCATTGTGATGAGAGGGGTCATGGATCATTGTGATTACATGGGCCATGGAGCATTGTGAAGACAAGGGTCTTAGAGCATTGTGATGACGGGATCATGGAGCATTGTGATAAAAGTGGTCATGGAGCACTCTGATTACAGGGGCCATGGAGCATGGTGGTGACAAATGCCATGGAGCATTCTCATGACAGGTGTCAAGGAGCAATGTGATGAAATGGGTCATGGATCATTGCGATGACATGAGTCTTGGAGAATTGTGATAACTTAGGTCATGGGGCTTTGTGATGACAGGGGGCATGGAATATCGTGATGAAAGTTGTCAAGGAACACTGTGATGACAGTGCTCATTGGGCATTTTGATGACACGGTCATGGAGTCTTGTGATTACAGGGGCCATGGAGCATTGTGATGAACAGGGTCATGGAGCATTCTGATAACAGGGGTCATGGAGCATTGTGATCACAAGGACCATGTAGTGTCGTGATGACAGGTGTCATGGGGCTTTGGAATGAAAAGGATCATGGAGCACTGTGATGACTGGGGCCATGGAGCATTGTGATGACAAAAGCCATGGAGCTTTGTGATGACAGGTGTCATGGAGCATTGTGATGAAAGGGGTCATAGGGAATTGTAATGACAAGGGCCATGGAGCATTGTGATGACAAGGGTTATGGAGCATTGTGATGAGAGGTGTCATGGAGCATTGTGATCACAAGGACCATGGACTATTGTGATGACAGGTGTCATGAGGCATTGTGATGACAGTGGTCATAGAGCATTGTGATGACAAGTGTCATGGAGCATTGTAATGACAAGAGGCATGGAGCATTGTGATGAATGTGGTACTTGAGCATTGTGATGAAAGGTTTCATGGATCATTGTGATTACAGCAATCATGCGGTAATGTGATGACAAAGGTCATGGAGCATTGTGATGAGCAGGGCCATGAACATTGTGATCACAAGGGCCATGGAACACTGTGATGACAGGGGTCATGGGTTATTTTGATGACAGGCGGGATGGAATATTGTGATGAAAATGGTCATGGAGCATTTGGATGAGATGCACAATGGAGCAGTGTGATGACAAGGGCCATGGAGCATTGTGATGAAAGGAGTCATGGAGCACTGTGAATACAGTGGCCATGGAGCATTATGATGACAAAGGCCATGGAGCATTGTGATGAAAGGGGTCATGGAGCATTGTGATGAAGGGGGTCATGGAGCATTGGTGTGAAAGGGATCATGGGACATTGAGATGAGAAGCGCTATGGAGCATACTGATGACAAGGGCCCTGGAGCATTGTTATGACACAGGCATGGAGCATTGTGATGACAAGAGTTCGGAAACATTACCATGACAAGGGCATGGAGCATTGTGATTACAGGGGCCAGAGAGCATTGTGATGACAAGGGCATGGAGCATTTTGATGAATAGGGTCATGGATCAATGTGACTACAGGGATCATGGAGCATTGTGATGACAAGGGTCATGGAGCATTGTGATGAGAATGGCCATGGAGTATTGTGATGACAGGGTTCATGGGGCCTTTTGATGACAGGGGTCATGGAGCATTGTGATGAAAGAGGTCATGGAGCACTCTGATTACAGGGGCCATGGAGGATGTTGATGACAAAGGCCCTGGAGCATTCTGATGACAGGTGCCATGCAGCATTGAGATGAAACGGGTCATGGATCATTGTGATGACAGGTGTCATGGAGCATTGTTATGAAAGGGGTCATGGAGCACTGTGATTAAATGGATCCTGGGCCATTGTGATGATAAGAGCATGTATAATTTTGATGACAAGTGGCATAGAGACTTGTGATGAATGGGGTACTGGAGCATTGTGAGGAAACGTGCCATGGAGCATTTTGATTATAAGGCATGGAGCATTGTGATAACAAGTGACATGAGCATTGTGATGAAAGAGGTATTGGAGCATTGTGAGGAAAGTGGTCATGGATCATTGTGATTACTCGGATCATGGAGCATTGTGATGACCGTGGTCATGGGGCATTGTAATGACAGGGGCAAAGGGGCATTGTGATGACAGTGGTCATGGAGCATTGTGATGAAAGGGGTCATGTAGCCCTGTGATTTCAGGGGCCATGTATAATTGTGTTGACAAAGGCCATGGAGCATTGTGATGACAGTTGTCATGGAGCATTGTGTTGAAAGGGGCATGGAGCATTGTGAACGACAATGGTCATGGAGCATTGTAATGAATGGTATCATGGAACATTGTTATGAAGAAGGTCATGGGGCAGTGTAATGACAAGTATCATGGAGCATGTTACGAAAGGAGTCATGGAGCATTGTGATTAAATGGATCATGAGTCATTTGATGACAAGAGTCATGGAACATTGTGATGACAGGGATCATGGAGCATTGTGATGAGAGGGGCCTTGGAGCATTATGATGATAGGCGTCATGGGGTATTGTGATGAGAGTGGTCATAGAGCATTGTGATGAAAGGGATCATGGAGCAATGTGATTACAGGGGCCATGGCACATTCTGAATGCATAGGCCATGGAGCAATGAAATGACAGGGGTCAAGGAGCATTGTGATATAAGTTGTCATGGAGCATTGTGATGACAAGTGTCCATGAACATTGTGATGACATGGTTTATGGAGCATTGTGATGACAAGTGCCATGGCGAATTGTGATGACAGGTTTCATGGGGCATTGTGATGACAGTGGTCATATAGAATTGTGTTGAAAGGTATCATGGAGGACTCTGATGACAGGGGCCGTGGAGCACTGTGATGAGAGTGGTCATCTAAAAGTGTGATGAAATATACCAGAGAGCATGTTGATGACAGGGGTCGTGGAGCACCGCAATTACAGGGGCCATGGAGCATTGTGAATACAAAGGTCATGGAGCATTGAGATGACAAGGGTCCTGGAAACTTGTGATGACACAGTTCAGGGAGCATTGTGATGACAAGGTTCATCAAGCATTGTGATGACAGGGGTCATGGAGCATTGTGATGACAAAGGCCATGGAACATTTTGATGACAAGAATTCTGGAGCACTGTGATGACAAGCACATGGAGCATTGTGATTATAGGAACCATGGAGCATTGTGATGACAAGGGTCATGGAGCATTGTCATGATAGGTTTTATATGGCATTGTGATGAGGGTGGTCATGGAGTATTGTGATAAAAGTTGTCATGAAGCACTGTTATTACAGGGGCCATGTAGAATTTTGATGACAAAGGCCATGGAGCATTGTGATGACAGGCATCATGGAGCAATTTGATGAAAGTTGTCATGGAGCATTGTGATGAAATGTGCCATGGAACATTGTGAAGACAAGTGTCCTGGAGCATTGTGATGACAAGGGCCATGGCCAATTATGATGACAGGTGTCATGGAGCATTTTGATGACAGTGGTCATCTATCATTATGATGAAAGGTATCACGGAGCACTGTGATGACAGTGGCCATGGAGCAATGTGATGACACGGCGATGGAGCATTATGATGAGGAATGATCTGGAGCATTGCGATGACAAGGGTATGGAACATTGTGATTACAGGGGCCAGGGAGGATTGAGATGACAAGGGCAGGGAACATTGTGATGACAGCGGTCATGGGTCAATATGATGATATCTGTCATGGAACATTGTGCTGACAGGGGCCATAGAGCATTGTGATGACAGGTGTCATGTGGCCTTGTGATGACAGTGGTCATAGAACGTTGTGATGAAAAGGATCATGGAGCAATGTGATTACAGGGGCCATGGAGCATTGTGAATACATAGGCCATGGAGGATTGTGATGACAGGGGTCAAGGAGCATTGTGATGAAAGTGGTCATGGAGCATTGTGAGGACACGGGCATGGAGCATTATGATGACAAGAGTTATGGAGCATTGTGATGACAAGAGTATGGAGCATTGTGACTACAGGGGACCAGGAGCAATGTGATCACATGGGCAGTGAATATTGTGATGACATGGGTCATGGAGCACTGTGATGACAAGTGTCATGGAACATTGTGATGACAGGGATCATGGAGCATTGTGATGAGAGGGGCCTTGGAGCATTATGATGATAGGCGTCATGGGGTATTGTGATGAGAGTGGTCATAGAGCATTGTGATGAAAGGGATCATGGAGCAATGTGATTACAGGGGCCATGGCACATTGTGAATGCATAGGCCATGGAGCAATGAAATGACAGGAGTCAAGGAGCATTGTGGTGTAAGTTGTCATGGAGCATTGTGATGACAATTGTCCATGAACCTTGTGATGACATGGTTTATAGAGCATTGTGATGGCAAGTGCCATGGCGAATTGTGATGACAGGTGTCATGGGGCATTGTGATGACAGTGGTCATATAGAATTGTGTTGAAAGGTATCATGGAGGACTCTGATGACAGGGGCCGTGGAGCACTGTGATGAGAGTGGTCATCTAAAAGTGTGATGAAATATACCAGGGAGCATGTTGATGACAGGGGTCGTGGAGCACCGCAATTACAGGGGCCATGGAACATTGTGAATACAAAGGTCATGGAGCATTGAGATGACAGGGGTCATGGATCATTGTGATGACAAGGGTCCCGGTACCTTGTGACGAAACGGTTCATGGAACATTGTGATGACAAAGTTCATCAAGCATTTTGTTGACAGGTGTGACGGAGCTTTGTGATGACAAAGGCCATGGAATATTTTGATGACAAGTATTCTGGAGCACTGTGATGACAAGCGCATGGAGCATTGTGATTATAGGGACCATGGAGCATTGTGATGACAAGGGTCTTCGAGCATTGTGATGACAGGGGTCATGGAGCATTGTGATGTAGGGGATCATAGAGCAATATGATTACAGGGGCCATGGAGCATTTTGAATGCATAGGCCATGGAGCACTGTGATGACAGGGTCATGGAGCCTTGTGATGAGTGTGGTCATAGTTCATTGTGATGATAAGTGTCCAGGAACAGTGTGATGACATGGATCATGGAGCATTGTGATGACAAGGTCCCTGGCAAATTGTGATGACAGGTGTCATGGGGCATTGTGATGACAGTGGTCATCTAGAATTGTGATGAAAGGTAACATGGAGCACTGTGATAATAGGTGCCATGGAGCATTGTGATGGCAAAGGCCGTGGAGCATTCTGATGACAGGTGCCATGCAGCATTGAGATGAAAGGGGTCATGGATCATTGTGATGACAGGTGTCATGGAGCATTGTTATGAAAGGGGTCATGGAGCACTGTGATTAAATGGATCCTGGGCCATTGTGATGATAAGAGCATGTATAATTTTGATGACAAGTGGCATAGAGACTTGTGCTGAATGGGGTACTGGAGCATTGTGAGGAAACGTGCCATGGAGCATTGTGATTATAAGGCATGGAGCATTGTGATAACAAGTGACATGAGCATTGTGATGAAAGAGGTAATGGAACATTGTGAGGAAAGGGGTCATGGATCATTGTGATTATTCGGATCATGGATCATTGTGATTACTCGGATCATGGAGCATTGTGAAGACAAAGGAATGGAGCATTGTGATGACATGACTTCTGGAGCATTTTGATGACAAGGGCATGGAGAATTGTGATTACAGGGGCCATGGTGCATTATGATGACAACTGCATTCAGCATTGTGATGACAAGGGGCATGGGGCATTGTGATGAAAGGCGAACTGGAGCCTTGTGAAGAAAGGTGTCATGGGTCATTGTGATTAGAGCGATCATGGAACATTGTGATGACAGTGGTCATGGAGCATTGTAATAACAGGGGCAATGGGGCATTGTGATGACAGTGGGCATGGAGCATTGTGATGAAAGGGGTCATGGAACACTGTGATTACAGGGGCCATGTATAATTGTGATGACAAAGGCCATGGAGCATTGTGATGACACTTGTCATGGAGCGTTGTGTTGAAAGGGGCATGGAGCATTGTGAACGACAATAGTCATGGAGCATTGTGATGACTGGTATCATGGAGCATTGTTATGAAGAAGGTCATGGGGCAGTGTAATGACAAGTATCATGGAGCATGTGATGAAAGGAGTCATGGAGCATTGTGATTAAATGGATCATGAGTCATTTTGATGACAAGAGTCATGGAACATTGTGATGACAGGGATCATGGAGCATTGTGATGAGAAGGGCCTTGGAGCATTATGATGATAGGCGTCATGGGGCATTGTGATGAGAGTGGTCATAGAGCATTGTGATGAAAGGTATCATGGAACAATGTGATTACAGGGTCCATGGCACATCGTGAATGCATAGGCCATGGAGCAATGAAATGACAGGTGTCAAGGATCATTGTGATGTAAGTTGTCATGGAGCATTGTGATGACAAGTGTCCATGAACATTGTGATGACATGGTTTATGGAGCATTGTGATGACACGTGCCATGGCGAATTGTGATGACAGGTGCCATGGGGCATTGTGATGACAGTGGTCATATAGAATTGTGTTGAAAGATATCATGGAGGACTCTGATGACAGGGGCCGTGGAGCACAGTGATGAGAGTGGTCATCTAGAATTGTGATGAAATATACAACGGAGCATTTTGATGACAGGGGTCGTGGAGCACCGAAATTACAGGGGCCATGGAGCATTGTGAATACAAAGTCATGGAGCATTGAGATGACAGAGGTCATGGATCATTGTGATGACAAGGGTCTTGAAAACTTGTGATGACACGGTTCAGGGAGCATTGTGATGACAAGGTTCATCAAGCATTGTGATGACAGGGGTCATGGAGCATTGTGATGACAAAGGCCATGGAATATTTTGATGACAAGAATTCTGGAGCACTGTGATGACAAGCGCATGGAGCATTGTGATTATAGGGACCATGGAGCATTGTGATGACAAGGGTCTTCGAGGATTGTGATGAGACGCGTCATGGAGCATTGTGATGAAGGGGATCATGGAGCAATGTGATTACAGGGGCCATGGAGCATTTTGAATGCACAGGCCATGGAGCACTGTGATGACAGGGGTCATGGAGCATTGTGATGAATGTGGTCATAGTTCATTGTGGTGATAAGTGTCCGGGAACAGCGTGATGACATGGATCATGGAGCATTGTGATGACAAGGGCCATGGTGAATTGTGATGACAGTTGTCCTGGAGCATTGTGTTGAAAGGGGCATGGAGCATTGTGACGACAATGGTCATGGAGCATTGTGATGACTGGTATCATGGAGCATTGTTATGAAGAAGGTCATGGGGCAGTGTAATGAGAAGTATCATGGAGCATGTGATGAAAGGAGTCATGGAGCATTGTGATTAAATGGATCATGAGGCATTTTGATGACAAGAGTCATGGAATATTGTGATGACAAGGATAATGGAGCATTGTGATGACAAGGGCTATGGAGCATTGTGATGATTGGGGTCATGGGGCATGGTGATGACAGTGGTCATGGAGCATTTTGAAGACAAAGACCAGGGAGCATTGTGATGACAGGTGTCATGGAGCATTGTGATGAAAGGGGTCATGGATCACTACGATGACATGGGTAATGGAGCATTGTGATGATATGTGTATGGAGCATTGTGATGACAGGGGCCAGGGAGCATTGAGATGACAAGGGCAGGGAACATTGTGATGACAGCGGTCATGGATCATTGTGATGAGATCTGTCATGGAACATTGTGCTGACAGGGGCCATAGAGCATTGTGATGACAGGTGTCATGTGGCCTTGTGATGACAGTTGTCATAGAACATTGTGATGAAAAGGATCATGGAGCAATGTGATTAAAGGGGCCATGGAACATGTGAATACATAGGCCATGGAAGATTGTGATGACAGGGGTCAAGGAGCATTGTGATGAAAGTGGTCATGGAGCATTGTGAGGACACGGGCATGGAGCATTCTGATGACAGGTGCCATGCAGCATTTAGATGAAACGGGTCATGGATCATTGTGATGACATGTGTCATGGAACATTGTTATGAAAGGGGTCATGGAGCACTGTGATTAAATGGATCCTGGGCCATTGTGATGATAAGAGCATGTATAATTTTGATGACAAGTGGCAGAGAGACTTGTGATGAATGGGGTACTGGAGCATTGTGAGGAAACGTGCCATGGAGCAATGTGATTATAAGGCTTGGAGCATTGTGATAACAAGTGACATGAGCATTGTGATGAAAGAGGTATTGGAGCATTGTGAGGAAAGTGGTCATCGATCATTGTGATTACTCGGATCATGGATCATTGTGATTACTCGGATCATGGAGCATTGTGAAGACAAAGGAATGGAGCATTGTGATGACATGACTTCTGGAGCATTTTGATGACAAGGGCATGGAGAATTGTGATTACAGGGGCCATGGTGCATTGTGATGACAACTGCATTCAGCATTGTGATGACAAGGGGCATGGGGCATTGTGATGAAAGGCGAACTGGAGCCTTGTGAAGAAAGGTGTCATGGGTCATTGTGATTACAGCGATCATGGAACATTGTGATGACAGTGGTCATGGAGCATTGTAATGACAGGGGCAATGGGGCATTGTGATGACAGTGGTTATGGAGCATTGTGATGAAAGGGGTCATGGAGCACTGTGATTACAGGGGCCATGTATAATTGTGATGACAAAGTCCATGGAGCATTGTGATGACAGTTGTCATGGAGCATTGCGTTGAAAGGGGCATGGAGCATTGTGATGACAATGCTCATGGAGCATTGTGATTATAGGGACCATGGAGCATTATGATGACAAGGGTCTTCGAGCATTGTGATGACAGGGGTCATGGAGCATTGTGATGAAGGGGATCATGGAGCAATATGATTACAGTTGCCATGGAGCATTTTGAATGCATAGGCCATGGATCACTGTGATGACAGGGGTCATGGAGCCTTGTGATGAGTGTGGTCATAGTTCATTGTGATGATAAGTGTCCAGGAACACTGTGATGACATGGATCATGGAGCATTGTGATGATAAGGGCCATGGCGTATTGTGATGACAGGTGTCATGGGGCATTGTGATGACAGTGGTCATCTAGAAATGTGATGAAAGGTAACATGGAGCACTGTGATAATAGGGGCCATGGAGCATTGTGATGACAAAGGTCATGGAGCATTGAGATGACAGAGGTCATGGATCATTGTGATGACAAGGGTCCCGGAACCTCGTGACGAAACGGTTCATGGAACATTGTGATGACAAAGTTCATCAAGCATTGTGATGACAGGGGTCATGGAGCATTGTGATGACAAAGGCCATGGAACATTTTGATGACAAGAATTCTGGAGCACTGTGATGACAAGTGCATGGAGCATTGTGATTATAGGGACCATGGAGCATTGTGATGACAAGGGCCATGGAGCATTGTCATGATAGGTCTTATCTGGCATTGTGATGAGGGTGGTCATGGAGCATTGTGATAAAAGTTGTCATGAAGCACTGTTATTACAGGGGCCATGTAGAAGTTTGATGACAAAGGCCATGGAGCATTGTGATGACAGGCATCATGGAGCAATTTGATGAAAGTTGTCATGGAGCATTGTGATGAAATGTGCCATGGAACATTGTGAAAACAAGTGTCCTGGAGCATTGTGATGACAAGGGCCATGGCCAATTATGATGACAGGTGTCATGGAGCATTTTGATGACAGTGGTCATCTATCATTATTATGAAAGTTATCACGGAGCACTATGATGACAGGGGCCATGGAGCATTGTGATGACACGGGCATGGAGCATTTTGATGAGGAATGATCTGGAGCATTGCGATGACAAGGGTATGGAGCATTGTGATTACAGGGGCCAGGGAGCATTGAGATGACAAGAGCAGGGAACATTGTGATGACAGCGGTCATGGGTCAATATGATGATATCTGTCATGGAACATTGTGCTGACAGGGGCCATAGAGCATTGTGATGACAGGTGTCATGTGGCCTTGTTATGACAGTGGTCATAGAACGTTGTGATGAAAAGGATCATGGAGCAATGTGATTACAGGGGCCATGGAGCATTGTGAATACATAGGCCATGGAGGATTGTGATGACAGGGGTCAAGGAGCATTGTGATGAAAGTGGTCATGGAGCATTGTGAGGACACAGGCATGGAGCATTATGACGACAAGAGTTCTGGAGCATTGTGATGACAAGTGTATGGAGCATTGTGATTACAGGGGACCAGGAGCATTGTGATTACATGGGCAGTGAATATTGTGATGACAGGGGTCAAGGAGCACTGTGATGCCAAGTGTCATGGAACATTGTGATGACAGGGATCATGGAGCATTGTGATGAGAGGGGCCTTGGAGCATTATGATGATAGGTGTCATGGGGTATTGTGATGAGAGTGGTCATAGAGCATTGTGATGAAAGGGATCATGGAGCGATGTGATTACAGGGGCCATGGCACATTCTGAATGCATAGGCCATGGAGCAATGAAATGACAGTGGTTAAGGAGCATTGTGATATAAGTTGTCATGGAGCATTGTGATGACAAGTGTCCATGAACATTGTGATGACATGGTTTATGGAGCATTGTGATGACAAGTGCCATGGCGAATTGTGATGACAGTTGTCATGGGGCATTGTGATGACAGTGGTCATATAGAATTGTGTTGAAAGGTATCATGGAGGACTCTGATGACAGGGGCCTTGGAGCACTGTGATGAGAGTGGTCATCTAGAATTGTGATGAAATATACCAGGGAGCATTTAGATGACAGGGGTCGTGGAGCACTGCAATTACAGGGGCCAAGGAGCATTGTGAATACAAAGGTCATAGAGCATTGAGATGACAGGGGTCATGGATCATTGTGATGACAAGGGTCCCGGAACCTCGTGACGAAACGGTTCATGGAACACTGTGATGACAAAGTTCATCAAGCATTGTGATGACAGGGGTCATGGAGCATTGTGATGACAAAGGCCATGGAATATTTTGATGACAAGAATTCTGAAGCACTTTGATGACAAGCGCATGGAGCATTGTGATTATAGGGACCATGGAGCATTGTGATGACAAGGGACTTCGAGCATTGTGATGACATGGGTCATGGAGCATTGTGATGAAGGGGATCATGGAGCAATATGATTACAGGGGCCATGGAGCATTTTGAATGCATAGGCCATGGAGCACTGTGATGACAGGGTCATGGAGCCTTGTGATGAGTGTGGTCATAGTTCATTGTGATGATAAGTGTCCAGGAACAGTGTGATGACATGGATCATGGAGCATTGTGATGACAAGGGCCATGGCGAATTGTGATGACAGGTGTCATGGGGCATTGTGATGACAGTGGTCATCTAGAATTGTGATGAAAGGTAACATGGAGCACTGTGATAATAGGGGCCATGGAGCATTGTGATGGCAAAGGCCCTGGAGCATTCTGATGACAGGTGCCATGCAGCATTGAGATGAAACGGGTCATGGATCATTGTGATGACACGTGTCATGGAGCATTGTTATGAAAGGGGTCATGGAGCACTGTGATTAAATGGATCCTGGGCCATTGTGATGATAAGAGCATGTATAATTTTGATGACAAGTGGCATAGAGACTTGTGCTGAATGGGGTACTGGAGCATTGTGAGGAAACGTGCCATGGAGCATTGTGATTATAAGGCATGGAGCATTGTGATAACAAGTGACATGAGCATTGTGATGAAAGAGGTATTGGAGCATTGTGAGGAAAGGGGTCATGGATCATTGTGATTACTCGGATCATGGAGCATTGTGATGACCGTGGTCATGGGGCATTGTAATGACAGGGGCAAAGGGGCATTGTGATGACAGTGGTCATGGAGCATTGTGATGAAAGGGGTCATGGAGCCCTGTGATTACAGGGGCCATGTATAATTGTGTTGACAAAGGCCATGGAGCATTGTGATGATAGTTGTCATGGAGCATTGTGTTGAAAGGGGCATGGAGCATTGTGAACGACAATGGTCATGGAGCATTGTGATGACTGGTATCATGGAGCATTGTTATGAAGAAGGTCATGGGGCAGTGTAATGACAAGTATCATGGAGCATGTGACGAAAGGAGTCATGGAGCATTGTGATTAAATGGATCATGAGTCATTTGATGACAAGAGTCATGGAGCATTGTGATGACAAAGGCCATGGAACATTTTGATGACAAGAATTCTGGAGCACTGTGATGACAAGCGCATGGAGCATTGTGATTATAGGGACGATGGAGCATTGTGAAGACAGGTGTCATGGAGCAATTTGATGAGAGGGTTCATAAGGAATTGTAATGACAATGGCCATGGAGCATTGTGGTGAAGGGGTCAGCGAGGATTGTGATGAAAGTGGTTATTGAGCATTGTGGTGGAAACGGCCAAGGAGCTTTGTGATGATAAGTGTCATGGAGCATCGTGATGACAAGGTTCATGGAGCATTGTGATGACAAAGGCCATGAAGCATTGTGATGACAGGGGTCAGGGAGCATTGTGATGAAATGGGTCATGGATAATTGTGATGACTGGGGTCATGGAGAATTGTGAAGCCAGGGGTCCTGGGGCCTTGTGATGACGCGGTTCATGGACCACAGTGATCAAAAGGACCATGTAGTATTGTGATGCCTGGTGTCATGGGGCAATGTGATGAAAAGGGTCATGGGGAATTTTAATGACAAGGGCCATGGATCATTGTGATGAAAGCTGTCAGTGAACATTGTGATGAAAACGGTCATTCAGCATTGTGATGTTAAGCGCCATGGAGCATTGTGATGACAAGGCTCAAGGAGCATTGTGATGACAAGTGTCATGGTATATTGTGATGACACTGGCATGGAGCATTGTGATGACAAGACTTCGGGTTCATTGTGACGACAAGGGCACGGAGCAATGTGATGACAAGGGGCATGGAGCATTGTGATGAAACAGATACTGGAGCATTGGATGAGAGGGGTCATGGATCATTGTGATTACATGGGCCATGGAGCATTGTGAAGACAAGGGTCTTAGAGCATTGTGATGACGGGATCATGGAGCATTGTGATAAAAGTGGTCATGGAGCACTCTGATTACAGGGGCCATGGAGCATGGTGGTGACAAATGCCATGGAGCATTCTCATGACAGGTGTCAAGGAGCAATGTGATGAAATGGGTCATGGATCATTGCGATGACATGAGTCTTGGAGAATTGTGATAACTTAGGTCATGGGGCTTTGTGATGACAGGGGGCATGGAATATCGTGATGAAAGTTGTCAAGGAACACTGTGATGACAGTGCTCATTGGGCATTTTGATGACACGGTCATGGAGTCTTGTGATTACAGGGGCCATGGAGCATTGTGATGAACAGGGTCATGGAGCATTCTGATAACAGGGGTCATGGAGCATTGTGATCACAAGGACCATGTAGTGTCGTGATGACAGGTGTCATGGGGCTTTGGAATGTAAAGGATCATGGAGCACTGTGATGACTGGGGCCATGGAGCATTGTGATGACAAAAGCCATGGAGCTTTGTGATGACAGGTGTCATGGAGCATTGTGATGAAAGGGGTCATAGGGAATTGTAATGACAAGGGCCATGGAGCATTGTGATGACAAGGGTTATGGAGCATTGTGATGAGAGGTGTCATGGAGCATTGTGATCACAAGGACCATGGACTATTGTGATGACAGGTGTCATGAGGCATTGTGATGACAGTGGTCATAGAGCATTGTGATGACAAGTGTCATGGAGCATTGTAATGACAAGAGGCATGGAGCATTGTGATGAATGTGGTACTTGAGCATTGTGATGAAAGGTTTCATGGATCATTGTGATTACAGCAATCATGCGGTAATGTGATGACAAAGGTCATGGAGCATTGTGATGAGCAGGGCCATGAACATTGTGATCACAAGGGCCATGGAACACTGTGATGACAGGGGTCATGGGTTATTTTGATGACAGGCGGGATGGAATATTGTGATGAAAATGGTCATGGAGCATTTGGATGAGAAGCACAATGGAGCAGTGTGATGACAAGGGCCATGGAGCATTGTGATGAAAGGAGTCATGGAGCACTGTGAATACAGTGGCCATGGAGCATTATGATGACAAAGGCCATGGAGCATTGTGATGAAAGGGGTCATGGAGCATTGTGATGAAGGGAGTCATGGAGCATTGGTGTGAAAGGGATCATGGGACATTGAGATGAGAAGCGCTATGGAGCATACTGATGACAAGGGCCCTGGAGCATTGTTATGACACAGGCATGGAGCATTGTGATGACAAGAGTTCGGAAACATTACCATGACAAGGGCATGGAGCATTGTGATTACAGGGGCCAGAGAGCATTGTGATGACAAGGGCATGGAGCATTTTGATGAATAGGGCCATGGATCAATGTGACTACAGGGATCATGGAGCATTGTGATGACAAGGGTCATGGAGCATTGTGATGAGAAGGGCCATGGAGTATTGTGATGACAGGGTTCATGGGGCCTTTTGATGACAGGGGTCATGACGCATTGTGATGAAAGGGGTCATGGAGCACTCTGATTACAGGGGCCATGGAGGATGTTGATGACAAAGGCCCTGGAGAATTCTGATGACAGGTGCCATGCAGCATTGAGATGAAACGGGTCATGGATCATTGTGATGACAGGTGTCATGGAGCATTGTTATGAAAGGGGTCATGGAGCACTGTGATTAAATGGATCCTGGGCCATTGTGATGATAAGAGCATGTATAATTTTGATGACAAGTGGCATAGAGACTTGTGATGAATGGGGTACTGGAGCATTGTGAGGAAACGTGCCATGGAGCATTGTGATTATAAGGCATGGAGCATTGTGATAACAAGTGACATGAGCATTGTGTTGAAAGAGGTATTGGAGCATTGTGAGGAAAGTGGTCATGGATCATTGTGATTACTCGGATCATGGAGCATTGTGATGACCGTGGTCATGGGGCATTGTAATGACAGGGGCAAAGGGGCATTGTGATGACAGTGGTCATGGAGCATTGTGATGAAAGGGGTCATGGAGCCCTGTGATTTCAGGGGCCATGTATAATTGTGTTGACAAAGGCCATGGAGCATTGTGATGACAGTTGTCATGGAGCATTGTGTTGAAAGGGGCATGGAGCATTGTGAACGACAATAGTCATGGAGCATTGTAATGACTGGTATCATGGAACATTGTTATGAAGAAGGTCATGGGGCAGTGTAATGACAAGTATCATGGAGCATGTGACGAAAGGAGTCATGGAGCATTGTGATTAAATGGATCATGAGTCATTTGATGACAAGAGTCATGGAACATTGTGATGACAGGGATCATGGAGCATTGTGATGAGAGGGGCCTTGGAGCATTATGATGATAGGCGTCATGGGGTATTGTGATGAGAGTGGTCATAGAGCATTGTGATGAAAGGGATCATTGAGCAATGTGATTACAGGGGCCATGGCACATTCTGAATGCATAGGCCATGGAGCAATGAAATGACAGGGGTCAAGGAGCATTGTGATATAAGTTGTCATGGAGCATTGTGATGACAAGTGTCCATGAACATTGTGATGACATGGTTTATGGAGCATTGTGATGACAAGTGCCATGGCGAATTGTGATGACAGGTGTCATGGGGCATTGTGATGACAGTGGTCATATAGAATTGTGTTGAAAGGTATCATGGAGGACTCTGATGACAGGGGCCGTGGAGCACTGTGATGAGAATGGTCATCTAGAAGTGTGAAGAAATATACCAGGGAGCATTTTGATGACAGGTGTCGTGGAGCACCGAAATTACAGGGGCCATGGAGCATTGTGAATACAAAGGTCATGGAGCATTGAGATGACAGAGGTCATGGATCATTGTGATGAAAAGGGTCCTGGAAACTTGTGATGACACGGTTCAGGGAGCATTGTGATGACAAGGTTCATCAAGCATTGTGATGACAGGGGTCATGGAGCATTGTGATGACAAAGGCCATGGAACATTTTGATGACAAGAATTCTGGAGCACTGTGATGACAAGCGCATGGACCATTGTGATTATAGAGACCATGGAGCATTGTGATGACAAGGGCCATGGAGCTATGTCATGATAGGTCTTATCTGGCATTGTGATGAGGGTGGTCATGGAGCATTGTGATAAAAGTTGTCATGAAGCACTGTTATTACAGGGGCCATGTAGAATTTTGATGACAAAGGCCATGGAGCATTGTGATGACAGGCATCATGGGGCAATTTGATGAAAGTTGTCATGGAGCATTGTGATGAAATGTGCCATGGAACATTGTGAAGACAACTGTCCTGGAGCATTGTGATGATGACAAGGGCCATGGCCAAGTATGATGACAGGTGTCATGGAGCATTTTGATGACAGTGGTCATCTATCATTATGATGAAAGGTATCACGGAGCACTGTGATGACAGGGGCCATGGAGCATTGTGATGACACGGGCATGGAGCATTATGATGAGGAATGATCTGGAGCATTGCGATGACAAGGGTATGGAGCATTGTGATTACAGGGGCCAGGGAGCATTGAGATGACAAGGGCAGGGAACATTGTGATGACAGCGGTCATGGGTCAATATGATGATATCTGTCATGGAACATTGTGCTGACAGGGGCCATAGAGCATTGTGATGACAGGTGTCATGTGGCCTTGTGATGACAGTGGTCATAGAACGTTGTGATGAAAAGGATCATGGAGCAATGTGATTACAGGGGCCATGGAGCATTGTGAATACATAGGCCATGGAGGATTGTGATGACAGGGGTCAAGGAGCATTGTGATGAAAGTGGTCATGGAGCATTGTGAGGACACGGGCATGGAGCATTATGATGACAAGAGTTATGGAGCATTGTGATGACAAGAGTATGGAGCATTGTGATTACAGGGGACCAGGAGCATTGTGATTACATGGGCAGTGAATATTATGATGACAGGGGTCATGGAGCACTGTGATGACAAGTGTCATGGAACATTGTGATGACAGGGATCATGGAGCATTGTGATGAGAGGGGCCTTGGAGCATTATGATGATAGGCGTCATGGGGTATTGTGATGAGAGTGGTCATAGAGCATTGTGATGAAAGGGATCATGGAGCAATGTGATTACAGGGGCCATGGCACATTGTGAATGCATAGGCCATGGAGCAATGAAATGACAGGAGTCAAGGAGCATTGTGGTGTAAGTTGTCATGGAGCATTGTGACGACAATTGTCCATGAACCTTGTGATGACATGGTTTATAGAGCATTGTGATGGCAAGTGCCATGGCGAATTGTGATGACAGGTGTCATGGGGCATTGTGATGACAGTGGTCATATAGAATTGTGTTGAAAGGTATCATGGAGGACTCTGATGACAGGGGCCGTGGAGCACTGTGATGAGAGTGGTCATCTAAAAGTGTGATGAAATATACCAGGGAGCATGTTGATGACAGGGTCGTGGAGCACCGCAATTACAGGGGCCATGGAGCATTGTGAATACAAAGGTCATGGAGCATTGAGATGACAAGGGTCCTGGAAACTTGTGATGACACGGTTCAGGGAGCATTGTGATGACAAGGTTCATCAAGCATTGTGATGACAGGGGTCATGGAGCATTGTGATGACAAAGGCCATGGAACATTTTGATGACAAGAATTCTGGAGCACTGTGATGACAAGCGCATGGAGCATTGTGATTATAGGGACCATGGAGCATTGTGATGACAAGGGTCATGGAGCATTGACATGATAGGTTTTATCTGGCATTGTGATGAGGGTGGTCATGGAGCATTGTGATAAAAGTTGTCATGAAGCACTGTTATTACAGGGGCCATGTAGAATTTTGATGACAAAGGCCATGGAGCATTGTGATGACAGGCATCATGGAGCAATTTGATGAAAGTTGTCATGGAGCATTGTGATGAAATGTGCCATGGAACATTGTGAAGACAAGTGTCCTGGAGCATTGTGATGACAAGGGCCATGGCCAATTATGATGACAGGTGTCATGGAGCATTTTGATGACAGTGGTCATCTATCATTATCATGAAAGGTATCACGGAGCACTGTGATGACAGGGGCCATGGAGCAATGTGATGACACGGGGATGGAGCATTATGATGAGGAATGATCTGGAGCATTGCGATGACAAGTGTATGGAGCATTGTGATTACAGGGGCCAGGGAGGATTGAGATGACAAGGGCAGGGAACATTGTGATGACAGCGGTCATGGGTCAATATGATGATATTTGTCATGGAACATTGTGCTGACAGGGGCCATAGAGCATTGTGATGACAGGTGTCATGTGGCCTTGTGATGACAGTGGTCATAGAACGTTGTGATGAAAAGGATCATGGAGCAATGTGATTACAGGGGCCATGGAGCATTGTGAATACATAGGCCATGGAGGATTGTGATGACAGGGGTCAAGGAGCATTGTGATGAAAGTGGTCATGGAGCATTGTGAGGACACGGGCATGGAGCATTATGATGACAAGAGTTATGGAGCATTGTGATGACAAGGGACCAGGAGCATTGTGATCACATGGGCAGTGAATATTGTGATGACATAGGTCATGGAGCACTGTGATGACAAGTGCCATGGAACATTGTGATGACAGGGATCATGGAGCATTGTGATGAGAGGGGCCTTGGAGCATTATGATGATAGGCGTCATGGGGTATTGTGATGAGAGTGGTCATAGAGCATTGTGATGAAAGGGATCATGGAGCAATGTGATTACAGGAGCCATGGCACATTGTGAATGCATAGGCCATGGAGCAATGAAATGATAGGAGTCAAGGAGCATTGTGATGTAAGTTGTCATGGAGCATTGTGATGACAATTGTCCATGAACCTTGTGATGACATGGTTTATAGAGCATTGTGATGGCAAGTGCCATGGCGAATTGTGATGACAGGTGTCATGGGGCATTGTGATGACAGTGGTCATATAGAATTGTGTTGAAAGGTATCATGGAGGACTCTGATGACAGGGTCCGTGGAGCACTGTGATGAGAGTGGTCATCTAAAAGTGTGATGAAATATACCAGGGAGCATGTTGATGACAGGTGTCGTGGAGCACCGCAATTACAGGGGCCATGGAACATTGTGAATACAAAGGTCATGGAGCATTGAGATGACAGGGGTCATGGATCATTGTGATGACAAGGGTCCCGGTACCTTGTGACGAAACGGTTCATGGAACATTGTGATGACAAAGTTCATCAAGCATTTTGTTGACGGGGGTGACGGAGCTTTGTGATGACAAAGGCCATGGAATATTTTGATGACAAGTATTCTGGAGCACTGTGATGACAAGCGCATGGAGCATTGTGATTATAGGGACCATGGAGCATTGTGATGACAAGGGTCTTCGAGCATTGTGATGACAGGGGTCATGGAGCATTGTGATGAAGGGGATCATGGCGCAATATGATTACAGGGGCCATGGAGCATTTTGAATGCATAGGCCATGGAGCACTGTGATGACAGTGGTCATGGAGCCTTGTGATGAGTGTGGTCATAGTTCATTGTGATGATAAGTGTCCAGGAACAGTGTGATGACATGGATCATGGAGCATTGTGATGACAAGGGCCATGGCGAATTGTGATGACAGGTGTCATGGGGCATTGTGATGACAGTGGTCATCTAGAATTGTGATGAAAGGTAACATGGAGCACTGTGATAATAGGGGCCATGGAGCATTGTGATGACAAAGGCCCTGGAGCATTCTGATGACAGGTGCCATGCAACATTGAGATGAAAGGGGTCATGGATCATTGTGATGACAGGTGTCATGGAGCATTGTTATGAAAGGGGTCATGGAGCACTGTGATTAAATGGATCCTGGGCCATTGTGATGATAAGAGCATGTATAATTTTGATGACAAGTGGCAGAGAGACTTGTGATGAATGGGGTACTGGAGCATTGTGAGGAAACGTTCCATGGAGCATTGTGATTATAAGGCATGGAGCATTGTGATAACAAGTGATATGAGCATTGTGATGAAAGAGGTATTGGAGCATTGTGAGGAAAGGGGTCATGGATCATTGTGATTACTCGGATCATGGATCATTGTGATTACTCGGATCATGGAGCATTGTGAAGACAAAGGAATGGAGCATTGTGATGACATGACTTCTGGAGCATTTTGATGACAAGGGCATGGAGAATTGTGATTACAGGGGCCATGGTGCATTATGATGACAACTGCATTCAGCATTGTGATGACAAGGGGCATGGGGCATTGTGATGAAAGGCGAACTGGAGCCTTGTGAAGAAAGGTGTCATGGGTCATTGTGATTAGAGCGATCATGGAACATTGTGATGACAGTGGTCATGGAGCATTGTAATAACAGGGGCAATGGGGCATTGTGATGACAGTGGGCATGGAGCATTGTGATGAAAGGGGTCATGGAACACTGTGATTACAGGGGCCATGTATAATTGTGATGACAAAGGCCATGGAGCATTGTGATGACACTTGTCATGGAGCGTTGTGTTGAAAGGGGCATCGAGCATTGTGAACGACAATGGTCATGGAGCATTGTGATGACTAGTATCATGGAGCATTGTTATGATAAAGGTCATGGGGCAGTGTAATGACAAGTATCATGGAGCATGTGATGAAAGGAGTCATGGAGCATTGTGATTAAATGGATCATGAGTCATTTTGATGACAAGAGTCATGGAACATTGTGATGACAGGGATCATGGAGCATTGTGATGAGAGGGGCCTTGGAGCATTATGATGATAGGCGTCATGGGGCATTGTGATGAGAGTGGTCATAGAGCATTGTGATGAAAGGGAACATGGAACAATGTGATTACAGGGGCCATGGCACATTGTGAATGCATAGGCCATGGAGCAATGAAATGACAGGGGTCAAGGATCATTGTGATGTAAGTTGTCATGGAGAATTGTGATGACAAGTGTCCATGAACATTGTGATGACATGGTTTATGGAGCATTGTGATGACACGTGCCATGGCGAATTGTGATGACAGGTGTCATGGGGCATTGTGATGACAGTGGTCATATAGAATTGTGTTGAAAGATATCATGGAGGACTCTGAAGACAGGGTTTCTGGAGCACAGTGATGAGAGTGGTGATCTAGAATTGTGATGAAATATACAACGGAGCATTTTGATGACAGGGGTCGTGGAGCACCGAAATTACAGGGGCCATGGAGCATTGTGAATACAAAGTCGTGGAGCATTGAGATGACAGAGGTCATGGATCATTGTGATGACAAGGGTCTTGAAAACTTGGGATGACACGGTTCAGGGAGCATTGTGATGACAAGGTTCATCAAGCATTGTGATGACAGGGGTCATGGAGCATTGTGATGACAAAGGCCATGGAATATTTTGATGACAAGAATTCTGGAGCACTGTGATGACAAGCGCATGGAGCATTGTGATTATAGGGACCATGGAGCATTGTGATGACAAGGGTCTTCGAGGATTGTGATGAGACGCGTCATGGAGCATTGTGATGAAGGGGATCATGGAGCAATGTGATTACAGGGGCCATGGAGCATTTTGAATGCACAGGCCATGGAGCACTGTGATGACAGGGGTCATGGAGCATTGTGATGAATGTGGTCATAGTTCATTGTGGTGATAAGTGTCCGGGAACAGCGTGATGACATGGATCATGGAGCATTGTGATGACAAGGGCCATGGTGAATTGTGATGACAGTTGTCCTGGAGCATTGTGTTGAAAGGGGCATGGAGCATTGTGACGACAATGGTCATGGAGCATTGTGATGACTGGTATCATGGAGCATTGTTATGAAGAAGGTCATGGGGCAGTGTAATGAGAAGTATCATGGAGCATGTGATGAAAGGAGTCATGGAGCCTTGTGATTAAATGGATCATGAGGCATTTTGATGACAAGAGTCATGGAACATTGTGATGACAAGGATAATGGAGCACTGTGATGACAAGCGCATGGAGCATTGTGATTATAGGGACCATGGAGCATTGTGATGACAAGGGTCTTCGAGCATTGTGTTGACAGGGGTCATGGAGCATTGTGATGAAGGGGATCATGGAGCAATATGATTACAGGGGCCATGGAGCATTTTGAATGCATAGGCCATGGAGCATTGTGATGACAGGGGTCATGGAGCCTTCTGATGAGTGTGGTCATAGTTCATTGTGATGATAAGTTTCCAGGAACAGTGTGATGACATGGATCATGGAGCATTGTGATGACAAGGGCCATGGCGAATTGTGATGACAGGTGTCATGGGGCATTGTGATGACAGTGGTCATCTAGAATTGTGATGAAAGGTAACATGGAGCACTGTGATAATAGGGGCCATGGAGCATTGTGATGGCAAAGGCCCTGGAGCATTCTGATGACAGGTGCCATGCAGCATTGAGATGAAACGGGTCATGGATCATTGTGATGACACGTGTCATGGAGCATTGTTATGAAAGGGGTCATGGAGCACTGTGATTAAATGGATCTTGGGCCATTGTGATGATAAGAGCATGTATAATTTTGATGACAAGTGGCATAGAGACTTGTGATGAATGGGGTACTGGAGCATTGTGAGGAAACGTGCCATGGAGCATTGTGATTATAAGGCATGGAGCATTGTGATAACAAGTGACATGAGCATTGTGATGAAAGAGGTATTGGAGCATTGTGAGGAAAGGGGTCATGGATCATTGTGATTACTCGGATCATGGAGCATTGTGATGACCGTGGTCATGGGGCATTGTAATGACAGGGGCAAAGGGGCATTGTGATGACAGTGGTCATGGAGCATTGTGATGAAAGGGGTCATGGAGCCCTGTGATTACAGGGGCCATGTATAATTGTGTTGACAAAGGCCATGGAGCATTGTGATGATAGTTGTCATGGAGCATTGTGTTGAAAGGGGCATGGAGCATTGTGAACGACAATGGTCATGGAGCATTGTGATGACTGGTATCATGGAGCATTGTTATGAAGAAGGTCATGGGGCAGTGTAATGACAAGTATCATGGAGCATGTGACGAAAGGAGTCATGGAGCATTGTGATTAAATGGATCATGAGTCATTTGATGACAAGAGTCATGGAGCATTGTGATGACAAAGGCCATGGAACATTTTGATGACAAGAATTCTGGAGCACTGTGAAGACAAGCGCATGGAGCATTGTGATTATAGGGACGATGGAGCATTGTGATGACAGGTGTCATGGAGCAATTTGATGAGAGGGTTCATAAGGAATTGTAATGACAATGGCCATGGAGCATTGTGGTGAAGGGGTCAGCGAGGATTGTGATGAAAGTGGTTATTGAGCATTGTGGTGGAAACGGCCAAGGAGCTTTGTGATGATAAGTGTCATGGAGCATCGTGATGACAAGGGTCATGGAGCATTGTGATGACAAAGGCCATGAAGCATTGTGATGACAGGGGTCAGGGAGCATTGTGATGAAATGGGTCATGGATAATTGTGATGACTGGGGTCATGGAGAATTGTGACGCCAGGGGTCATGGGGCCTTGTGATGACGCGGTTCATGGACCACAGTGATCAAAAGGACCATGTAGTATTGTGATGCCTGGTGTCATGGGGCAATGTGATGAAAAGGGTCATGGGGAATTTTAATGACAAGGGCCATGGATCATTGTGATGAAAGCTGTCAGTGAACATTGTGATGAAAACGGTCATTCAGCATTGTGATGTTAAGCGCCATGGAGCATTGTGATGACAAGGCTCAAGGAGCATTGTGATGACAAGTGTCATGGTATATTGTGATGACACTGGCATGGAGCATTGTGATGACAAGACTTCGAGTTCATTGTGACGACAAGGGCACGGAGCAATGTGATGACAAGGGGCATGGAGCATTGTGATGAAACAGATACTGGAGCATTGTGATGAGAGGGGTCATGGATCATTGTGATTACATGGGCCATGGAGCATTGTGAAGACAAGGGTCTTAGAGCATTGTGATGACGGGATCATGGAGCATTGTGATAAAAGTGGTCATGGAGCACTCTGATTACAGGGGCCATGGAGCATGGTGGTGACAAATGCCATGGAGCATTCTCATGACAGGTGTCAAGGAGCAATGTGATGAAATGGGTCATGGATCATTGCGATGACATGAGTCTTGGAGAATTGTGATAACTTAGGTCATGGGGCTTTGTGATGACAGGGGGCATGGAATATCGTGATGAAAGTTGTCAAGGAACACTGTGATGACAGTGCTCATTGGGCATTTTGATGACACGGTCATGGAGTCTTGTGATTACAGGGGCCATGGAGCATTGTGATGAACAGGGACATGGAGCATTCTGATAACAGGGGTCATGGAGCATTGTGATCACAAGGACCATGTAGTGTCGTGATGACAGGTGTCATGGGGCTTTGGAATGAAAAGGATCATGGAGCACTGTGATGACTGGGGCCATGGAGCATTGTGATGACAAAAGCCATGGAGCTTTGTGATGACAGGTGTCATGGAGCATTGTGATGAAAGGGGTCATAGGGAATTGTAATGACAAGGGCCATGGAGCATTGTGATGACAAGGGTTATGGAGCATTGTGATGAGAGGTGTCATGGAGCATTGTGATCACAAGGACCATGGACTATTGTGATGACAGGTGTCATGAGGCATTGTGATGACAGTGGTCATAGAGCATTGTGATGACAAGTGTCATGGAGCATTGTAATGACAAGAGGCATGGAGCATTGTGATGAATGTGATACTTGAGCATTGTGATGAAAGGTTTCATGGATCATTGTGATTACAGCAATCATGCGGTAATGTGATGACAAAGGTCATGGAGCATTGTGATGAGCAGGGCCATGAACATTGTGATCACAAGGGCCATGGAACACTGTGATGACAGGGGTCATGGGTTATTTTGATGACAGGCGGGATGGAATATTGTGATGAAAATGGTCATGGAGCATTTGGATGAGAAGCACAATGGAGCAGTGTGATGACAAGGGCCATGGAGCATTGTGATGAAAGGAGTCATGGAGCACTGTGAATACAGTGGCCATGGAGCATTATGATGACAAAGGCCATGGAGCATTGTGATGAAAGGGGTCATGGAGCATTGTGATGAAGGGGGTCATGGAGCATTGGTGTGAAAGGGATCATGGGACATTGAGATGAGAAGCGCTATGGAGCATACTGATGACAAGGGCCCTGGAGCATTGTTATGACACAGGCATGGAGCATTGTGATGACAAGAGTTCGGAAACATTACCATGACAAGGGCATGGAGCATTGTGATTACAGGGGCCAGAGAGAATTGTGATGACAAGGGCATGGAGCATTTTGATGAATAGGGTCATGGATCAATGTGACTACAGGGATCATGGAGCATTGTGATGACAAGGGTCATGGAGCATTGTGATGAGAATGGCCATGGAGTATTGTGATGACAGGGTTCATGGGGCCTTTTGATGACCGTGGTCATGGAGCATTGTGAAGACAAAGGAATGGAGCATTGTGATGACATGACTTCTGGAGCATTTTGATGACAAGGGCATGGAGAATTGTGATTACAGGGGCCATGGTGCATTTTGATGACAACTGCATTCAGCATTGTGATGACAAGGGGCATGGGGCATTGTGATGAAAGGAGAACTGGAGCCTTGTGAAGAAAGGTGTCATGGGTCATTGTGATTAGAGCGATCATGGAACATTGTGATGACAGTGGTCATGGAGCATTGTAATGACAGGGGCAATGGGGCATTGTGATGACAGTGGTCATGGAGCATTGTGATGAAAGGGGTCATGGAGCACTGTGATTACAGGGGCCATGTATAATTGTGATGACAAAGGCCATGGAGCATTGTGATGACAGTTGTCATGGAGCATTGTGTTGAAAGGGGCATGGAGCATTCTGACGACAATGGTCATGGAGCATTGTGATGACTGGTATCATGGAGCATTTTTATAAAGAAAGTCATGGGGCAGTGTAATGACAAGTATCATGGAGCATGTGATGAAGAGTCATGGAGCATTGTGATTAAATGGATCATGAGGCATTTTGATGACAAGAGTCATGGAACATTGTGATGACAGGGATCATGGAGCATTGTGATGACAAGGGCTATGGAGCATTGTGATGACTGGGGTCATTGGGCATGGTGATGACAGTGGTCATGGAGCATTGTGATGACGAAGACCACATAGAATTGTGATATAAGTTGTCATGGAGCATTGTGATGACAATTGTCCATGAACATTGTGATGACATGGTTCATCAAGCATTGTGATGTCAAGGGCCCTGGCCAATTATGATGACATGTTTCAAGGGGCATTGTGATGACAGTGGTCATCTAGAATTGTGATGAAAGGTATCATGGAGCACTATGATTAGAGGGGCCATGGAGCATTGTGATGACAAAGGCCATGGAACATTGTGGTGACAAGTGTCCTGGAACATTGTGATGACACGGGCATGGAGCATTATGATGAAAGGAGTTCTGGAGTATTGTAATGGCAAGGGCCTGGAGCATTGTGTTTACAGGGGCCATGGAGCATTGTGATGACAAGGGTATGTGGCATTGTGATTAAAAGGGACAAGGAGCACTGTGATGACATGGGCAGGGAACATTAGGATGACAGGGATCATGGAGCATTGTGATGATAGTGGCCTTGGAGCATCGTGATGACAGGCTTCATGGGGCGTTGTGATGACAGTGGTCAAGGAGGATTGTGATGAAAGGGGTCATGGAAAACCGTGATTACAGGGGCCATGGAGCATTGTGAATACATAGGCCATGGAGCATTGAGATAACAGGTGCCATGGAGCATTGTGATGAAAGTGGTCAAGGATCATTGTGATGTTAAGTGTCCTGGAACCTTGTGATGACTCGGATCATGGAGCATTGTGATGACTCGTTTCATGGAGGATTATGATGAAAAGGGCAATGGAGAATTGTGATGCCAGGTGTCATGGGGCATAGTGATGACAGTGGTAATCTAGCTGTGTGATGAAAGGTATCATGGAACACGGTGATGAAAGGGGACTTGGAGCATTTTGATGACAAAGGCCGTGGAGGATTCTGATGACAAGTGTCATAGAGCATTGTGATGACATGGGCAAGGGGCATTATGATTACAAGTGTTCTGGAGAATTGTGATGACAAGGGCATGGAGCATTGTGATTACAGGGTCCATGGAGCATTGTGATGAAAAGTGCAGGGAACATTGTGATGAGAAGGGTCATGGAGCATTGCGATGACAAGGGCTGGGATCATTGTGATGAGAAGGGTCGTGGAGCATTGTGATGAAAGGGATCATGGAGCAATGTGATTACAGGGGCCATGGAACTTTGTGATGACAGTGGTTATGGAGCATTGTGATGAAAGAAGTCAAGGATCATTGTGATGACAAGTGTCCTGGAATCTTGTGATGACACGGTTCATGGAGCATTGTGATGTCAAGGGCCATGGCGAATTATGATGACAGGTGTCATTGGGCATTGTGATGACAGTGGTCATCTAGCATTGTGATGAAAGTTATACTGGAGCACTGGGATGACAGGGGCCATGGAACATTGTGATGTTAAAGGCCAAGGAACATTGTGCTGACACGTGTCATGTAGCATTGTGAGGACAAGGGCATAGAGCCTTATGATGACAAGAGGTCTGGAGCATTGTGATGAGAATGGCATGGAGCATTGTGATTACAGGGGCTATGGAGCATTGTGATGACAAGGGTCATTGAGCATTGTGATGACAGGGGTCATGGAGCATTGTGATGATAAAGGCCATGGAGCATTGTGATGACAGGTGTCACGGGGCATTTTGATGACAGGGGGCATGCAGCATTGTGATGAAAGGGATCATGGAGCAATGTGATTTCAGGGGCCATGGAAAATTGTGAATACATAGGCCATGGAGCATTGTGATGACAGGTGCCATGGCGAATTGTGATGACAGTGGTCATCTAGAATTATGAAGAAAGGATTCATGGAGCACTGTGATGACAGGGACCATGGAACATTGTGATGACAAAGGCCATGGAGTATTGTGATGACAAGTGTCATGGAGCATTGTGATGAAACGGGCATGGAGGACTATGAAGACAAGAGTTCTAAAGCATTGTGATGACATCTGTCATGGAACATTGTGCCTACAGGGGCCATGGAGCATTGTGATGACAGGTATAATGTGGCATTGTGATGACAGTGTTCATAGAGCATTGTGACGAAATGGATCATGGAGCAATGTGATTATAGGGACCATGTAGCATTTCGAATGAATACGCTATGGAGCATTGTGATGACAGGAGTCAAGGAGCATTGTGATGTAAGTGGTCATGGATCATTGTGATGACAAGTGTCCTGGACCATTGTGATGATACGGGTCATGGAGCGTTGTGATGACAAGGTTCTTCGAGCATTATGATGACCAGAGTTCTGGAGCATTGCGTTGACAAGGGAATGGAGTATTGTGAATACAGGGACCATGGAGGATACTTATGACATCTGTCATGGAACATTGGGCTGACAGGGGTCATGGAGCATTGTGATGACAGGTGTAATGTGGCATTGTGATGACAGTGGCCATAGAACATTGTGATGAAATGGATCATGGAGCAATGTGATTACAGGGGCCATGTAGCATTGTGAATACATAGGCCATGGAGGATTGTGATGACAGGGGTCAAGGAGCATTGTGATGAAAGTGGTCATGGAGCATTGTGATGACACGGGCATGGAGCATTATGATGACAAGAGTTCTGGAGCATTGTGATGAAAAGGGTACGGAGCATTGTGATTACAGGGGACCAGGAGCATTGTGATTACATGGGCAGTGAATATTGTGATGACAAGGATCATGGAGCACTGGGATGACAAGTGTCATGGAACATTGTGATGACAGGGTTCATGGAGCATTGTGATGAGAGGGGCCTTGGAGCATTATGATGATAGGCGTCATGGGGTATTGTGATGAGAGTGGTCATAGAATATTGTGATGAAAAGGATCATGGAGAAATGTGATTACAGGTGCCATGGAGCATTGTGAATGCATAGGCCATGGAGCAATAAAATGACAGGGTCAAGGAGCATTGTGATGTAAGTGGTCATGGATCATTGTGATGACAAGTGTCCTGGACCATTGTGATGACACGGATGATGGAGCATTGTGATGACAAGGGCCATGGCTAATTGTGATGACATGTGTCTTGGGGCATTGTGATGACAGTGGTCATCTAGAATTGTGACGAAAGGTATCATGGAGCACTGTGATGACAGGGGCCATGGAACATTGTGATGACAAAGGCCATGGAGCATTGTGATGACAAGTATCATGGAGCTTTGTGATGACATGGGCATTCATCATTATGATGACAAGAGTTCTGGAGTTTTGTGATGACAAGGGCATGGAGCATTGTGATTACAGGGGTCATGGAGCATTGTGTTAACAACTGTCATGGAACATTGTGATGACAGGGTTCATGGAGCATTGTGATTAAAGGGGTGATGGAGCATTTTGATGACAAGGGCAGGCGAACATTTTGATTACATTGGTAATGGAGCATTGTGATGACATGGGCAGGGAACTTTGTGATGACAGGTGTAATAGAACATTGTGATTACAGGGGACATGGAGCATTTTGATGACATGGGCAGGCAACTTTGTGATGACAGGTGTCATGGAGCATTGTGATGACAATTGTCATTTAAAGTTGTGCTGACAGGGATCATGGAGCATTGTGATGAGACGGGCATTGGAGCATTGTTAAGACAGGCGTACTGGAGCCTTCTGAGGAAAGATCTCATGGGTCATTGTGATTACAGCGATCATGGAACATTGTGATGACAGTGGTCATGGAGCATTGTAATGACAGGGGCCATGGAGAATTGTGATGACAGGGTTCATGGGGCATTGTGATGACAGTGGTCATGGAGGATTGTGATGAAAGGGGTCATGGAGCACTGTGATTACAGGGGCCATGTATAATTGTGATGACAAAGGCCATGGAGCATTTTGATGACACTTGATATGGAGCATTGTGTTGAAAGGGGCATGGAGCATTGTGACAACAATGGTCATGGAGCATTGTTATGACTGGTATCATGGAGCTTGTTATGAAAAAGGTCATAAGGCAGTGCAATGACAAGTATCATGGAACAAGTGATGAAAGGAGTCATGGAGCATTGTGATTAAAAGGATCATGAGGCATTTTGATGACAAGAGTCATGGAACATTGTGATGACAGGGATCATGGAGCATTGTGATGACAAGGGCTATGGAGCATTGTGATGACTGGGTTCATGGGGTATGGTGATGACAGTGGTCATGGAGCATTGTAATGACAGGGGTCATGGAGCACTGTGATTACAGGGACCATGTATAATTGTGATGACAAAGGCCATGGAGCATTGTGATAACAGTTGTCATGGAGCATTTTGTTGAAAGGGGCATGGAGCATTGTGACGACAATGGTCATGGAGCATTGTGATGACTGGTATCATGGAGCATTGTTATGAAAAAGGTCATGGGGCAGTGTAATGACAAGTATCATGGAGCATGTGATGAAAGGAGTCATGGAGCATTGTGATTAAAAGGATCATGAGGCATTTTGATGACAAGAGTCATGGAACATTGTGATGACAGGGGTCATGGAGCATTGTGATGACAAAGGCCATGGAATATTTTGATGACAAGAATTCTGGAGCACTGTGATGACAAGCGCATGGAGCATTGTGATTATAGGGACCATGGAGCATTGTGATGTCAAGGGTCTTCGAGCATTGTGATGACAGGGATCATGGAGCATTGTGATGAAGGGGATCATGGAGCAATGTGATTACAGGGGCCATGGAGCAATGAAATGACAAGGGTCAAGGAGCATTGTGATGTAAGTTGTCATGGAGCATTGTGATGACAATTGTCCATGAACATTGTGATGACATGGTTCATCAAGCATTGTGATGTCAAGGGCCCTGGCCAATTATGATGACATGTGTCAAGGGGCATTGTGATGACAGTGGTCATCTAGAATTGTGATGAAAGGTATCATGGAGCACTATGATTAGAGGGGCCATGGAGCATTGTGATGACAAAGGCCATGGAACGTTGTGGTGACAAGTGTCCTGGAACATTGTGATGACACGGGCATGGAGCATTATGATGAAAAGTGTTCTGGAGTATTGTAATGGCAAGGGCCTGGAGCATTGTGTTTACAGGGGCCATGGAGCATTGTGATGACAAGGGTATGTGGCATTGTGATTAAAAGGGACAAGGAGCACTGTGATGACATGGGCAGGGAACATTAGGATGACAGGGATCATGGAGCATTGTGATGATAGTGGCCTTGGAGCATCGTGATGACAGGCTTCATGGGGCGTTGTGATGACAGTGGTCAAGGAGGATTGTGATGAAAGGGGTCATGGAAAACCGTGATTACAGGGGCCATGGAGCATTGCGAATACATAGGCCATGGAGCATTGAGATAACAGGTGCCATGGAGCATTGTGATGAAAGTGGTCAAGGATCATTGTGATGTTAAGTGTCCTGGAACCTTGTGATGACTCGGATCATGGAGCATTGTGATGACTCGTTTCATGGAGGATTATGATGAAAAGGGCAATGGAGAATTGTGATGCCAGGTGTCATGGGGCATAGTGATGACAGTGGTAATCTAGCTGTGTGATGAAAAGGATCATGGAGCAATGTGATTACAGAGTCCATGGAGCATTTTGAATGCATAGGACATGGAGTATTGTGATGAAAGTGGTCATGGATCATTGTGATGGCAAGTGTCTTGGAACACAGTGATGACACTGTTCATGGAGCATTGTGATTACAAGGGCCATGGCAAATTTTGATGACAGGTGTCATAGGGCATTGTGATGACCATGGTCATCTAGAATTGTGATGAAAGGTATCATGGAGCACTGTGATGATAAAGGCCATGGAACATTTTGATGACAAATGTCATGGAGTATTGTGATGACCCGGCATGGAGCATTATGGTGACAAGAGTTCTGGAGCACTGTGATGACAAGGGCATGGAGCATTGTGATTACAGTGGCCATAGGTTATTGTGAGGGCAATGGCAGGGAATATTGTGATGACATGGGGCATGGAGCATTGTGACGATATGGGTCTTCGAGCATTGTGATGACAGGTGTCATGGAGCATTGTGTTGACACGGGCATGGAGCATTGTGGTGAGAAGAGATCGGGAGCATTGTGATGACAATGGGTTGGAGCATTGTGATTACAGGGGCCATGGAGAATTGTGATGACAACGGCATGGAGCATTGTGATGCCAAGAGCCTTCGAGCATTGTGATGACAGGGGTCATGGGGGAATGTGATTTCAAGGGGCATGGAGCATTGTGATGAATATGGTCCTGGAGCCATGTGATGACAGTGGTTATGGAAAATTGTGATGACAGGGATCATGCAGCATTGTGATGACAAGGGTCATGGAGCATTGTGATGACAAGTGTCATGGAGAATTGTGATGACAGGGATCATGCAGCATTGTGATGACAAGGGCATGGAGCATTGTGATGACATGGGTCATCGAGCATTGTGATGACAGGGTTCATGGAGCATTGTGTTGACACGGGCATGGAGCATTGCGAAGAGAAGAGATCTGGAGCATTGTGATGACCAGTGCATGAAGCATTTTGATTACAGGGGCCAAGGTGCATTGTGTGGAAATGTGCATGGTCATTGTGATTACAAGTGGCATGGAGCATTGTGATCAATGGGGAACTGGAGCATTGTGAGGAAAGCTGTCATGGATCTTTGTGATGACAAGGGTAATGGAGATTTGTGATGACAAGGGCCATGGAGCATTATGTTGACAGGGGTCACAGGGCATTGTGATGACAGGGTGCATTGGCCATTGTGAAGACAGGGTACATGGAGCACTGTGATGAACGTTGTCCTGGAGCATTGTGATGAAAAGCACCATGGAGCATTGTGATGACAAGAGCGATGGAGCATTGTGATGACAGGGGTCAGGGAGCATTGTGATGACACCGTCATGGAATATTGTGATGACAAGAATTCTGTAGCATTGTGATGAAAAGGGCATGGAGCATTGTGATTACAGGGGTCATGGAGCATTGTGATAACAAGTGTTTAGAACATTGTCATGACAGGGATCATGGAGCATAGTGATGAAAGGGGCCATGGATCATTGTGATGACAGGCGTCATGGGACATTGTGTTGAGAGTGGTCATGGAGCATTGTGATGAAAGGGATCATGGAGCAATGTGATTTCAGGGCCCATGGAGAATTGTGAATATATAGGCCATGGAGCATTGTGATGAAAGTGGTCAAGGCTCATAGTGATGACAAGTGTCCTGGAATATTGTGATGACACGTTTCATGGATCATTGTGATGACAAGGGCCATGGCAAATTGTGATGACCGGTGTCATGGAGCATTGTGATGACAGGTGTCAAGAAGCATTGTGATGAAAGGGGTCATGAGGAATTGTGATGAAAGGGGTCATGGATCATTGTGATTACAGGGATAATGGAGGATTGTGAAGAAAAACACAATGGAGCATTGTGATGACCAGGGCCTTCGAGCAATGTGATGAAAAGGGTCATGGAGTATTGTGATGAATGTGGACATGGAGCATTGTGATGACAGGGATCATGACACATTGTTATGACAAGTGCCATGGAGCACTGTGATGACAGGGGGCATGGAACATTGTTATGAATGGGGTCATGGAGCATTGTGATGTCAAGGGTCAGGTAGAACTGTGATGGCAAGTGTCATGGATCATTGTGATAAAAGGGGTCATGGAGAACGGTGATTACAGGGGCCATGGACCATTGTGATGATAAGGACATAGAGCAATGTGATGACAATGATCAAGGAGCATTGTGATGAAAGAGATCATGGATCATCTTGATGAGAGGGGTCATGGAGCATTGTGATGACAATGATCATGGAGCATTGTGATGAAATGCGTCAGGAAGCATTGTGATGAAAGGGGCCATGGGCCATTTTGATGACAAGGGCCATGGAGATTTATGATGAAAGGTGACATGGACCATTGTGATGAAAGTGGTCATGGAACATTGTGAGGAAAGTGCAATGGGGCATTGTGATGACAGTGGGCATGGAGCATTGTGATGAAAATTGTACTGGAGCACTGTGATTACAGGAGTCCTGGATCATTGTGGTGACAAACGCTATGAAATATTATGGTGACATGTGTCATGGAGAATTGTGATGACAAGGGCCTGGAGTATTGTAAAGATAAGTGTCATGGAGCATTGTAATGGCAAGGGCCATGGAGCATTGTGATGACAGGGGGCATGGAGCATTGTGATGACAAGGTCATGGAGCATTGTGAGAAAAGTGTCATGGAGCATTTTGATGACAATGGCATGTAGCACTGTGATGACATGGGTCATGGAGTATTTTGATGACAAGGGTCATGGAGCATTGTAATGAAAGTAGTCAGGGAGCATTGTGATGAAAGGGGTCATGGAGCACTCTTGTGAAAATGGTCATGGGGCATTGTGATGAAAAGTACCATGGAGCATTGTGATGGAAGGGGTCATGGAGCATTGTGATTACAGGGATCTCGGAGGATTGTGAAGATAAGGGCATGGAGCATTCTGATGACATGGGTTATGGAGTATTTTGATGACAAGCGTCATGGAGATTTGTGATGACAAGGGCCAGGGAGCATTGTGAGGAAAGGTGTCAAGGAGCATTGTGATAAATGTGCTTATGGAGCACTGTTATGACAAGGGGCATGGAGCACAGTGCTGACAAGGGCCATGGAACATTGTGATGACAAGGATCATGGAGCATTGTGATGAAAGGGGTCATGGAGCATTGTGATGAAAGGGGTTACGGATCATTGCGATGACAGGTGTCATGGAGGATTGTCAGTGTAAGGGCATGGAACATTGTAATGACAAGGGGCATGGCACATTTTGATGAAAGGGGGCATGGAGCATTGTGAAAACTGGGCTCATGGAGCATTTTGATGACAAGTGTCATGGATCATTGTGATGAAAGATATCATGGAACATTGTGATGATACGGTCATAGAGATTGGTGATAATTGTCATGGTGTATTGTGATGGAAGGGGTCATGGAGCATTGTGATGAATATGGTCATGGAGCAATGTGATGAGAGGGATCATGGCGCATTGTTATGACAAGCGCCATGGATTGTTGTGATGAAAAGGGCCATGGAGCATTGCTGTGACAAGTGCCATGGAGCATCGTGATGAAGGTGTCATGGACCATTGTGGTGACAGGGCCATGGAGCATTGTGTTGACAGGAGTCATGGAGCATTGTGATGAAAGGGGTCATGGAGCACTCTGATTACAGGGACCATGGAGCATGGTGATGACAAAGCCCATTGAGCATTCTGATGACAGGTGTCAAGGAGCATTGTGATGAAATGGGTCATGGATCATTGCGATGACAGGAGTCAGAGAGCACTGTGATTTCAGGGGCCATGGAGCTTTGTGATGACATGGGCATGGAGCATTGTGATCACAATGGTCATGGAGCATTGTGATGAAAGTGGTCATGGAGCATTGTGATGAAAAGGGTCATGTGGCATTGTGAGGACAAGGGTCATGTAACATTGTGAAGAAAGAGGTCATGGAGCATTTTGATGAAAGTTTTCATGGAGTATTGTGATGAAAAGCATGAGGTAGCATTGTGATGACAAGTGCCATGGACCATTGTCATGACAGTGTTCATGGTGCTTTGTGATGAAAGGGGTCATGTAGAATTGTGATGACAAAGACCATGGAGCATTGTGATGACAGTTGTCATGGAGCATTGTGATGAAAGGGGCATGGAGCATTGTGACGACAATGGTCATGGAGCATTGTGATGAAAGAAGTCATGGATCATTGTGATGATAAGGGCGTGGAGTATTGTGATGATAGTGGTCACGGAACATTGTGACGATAAGGGCATGGAGCCTAGTTAGGGACAGTCTAGCGGCCTTGGGAGTAAATTCAGTGCCTGAGATAGGCACAGTATAAGGTCTTTAGTTGGCATAAGAGGTAGGACTTTGGCTCGGGACAGGGTTAGGGAAAAGGCTAGAAATCATGTCAGGAAATGACCTAAGGATAGTGTGAAGACCTTTGTTACTGAGAATATCAGGGCCTTATTCAGAACCAGTGTTAAGGCTTCAGGTAGGGACAACATCGTGGCCTGACTTAGGGAGAGCGACAGGGACTGAGTGAGGTCTAATGTCAGGCCCTTAGCTGAGGACACTGTCAGGGAGTGACTTAGGAGCAACATCAGTGCCTTTGTTGGATCAGCTTTAGGCTCTTAGTTAAAGACATGACCGGAGCCCTAGATAGTCACTGCGTCAAGGCCTCAGTTAGGGAAAGCTTCAGGGCCTGAGTTAGGGACAGCCTCAGTTCTTAACTTAGGGACAGCATCAGGGCTTACTTTGGGACAATGTCAGGACCTTGGAAAGACATAGGTCAGGATATTAGCTCAGGATAATGTCAGGACGTTAGATACTGATGGCAGCAGGGCCTTAGTTACAGCCAGTTTCAGGGCCTGAGTTAGGCCTAGCATCAGAGACTTTGTTAGGTACAGTGTAAGAGACTGTGTTAGGAGTAGTGTCAGGGCCTTGCTTAGGGACAGTGTCAGGGTCTGATTTAGGTGTACTGTCTGAGACCTAGTTAGGGACAGTGCTAGGGCCTGAGTTAGGATTAGTGTCAAGGCCTTATTTAGGACCAATTTCAGGGACTTAGTTTGGACTAGCATCAGAGCCATTGTTAGGAATGGTATGAGGGCCTCAGTTAGGCCTACTGTCAGGGTCTTAGTTAGGGACAGTGTTAGGGCCTGAGTTAGGATTAGTGTCAAGGCCTTATTTAGGACCAATTTTAGGGCTTTTGTTTGTAGTAGCAACAGAGCCTTTGTTAGGTATCATGTCGGGGCCTCAGTTAGGTGTAGTGTCAGGGCCATTGTTAGGAATATTATCAGGGCCTGACTTAGGAGAAGCTCAGGGCCTTAGCCAGGGAAAGTGTCAGGGCCTTAGTTAGTGACATTATCAATGCCGGAATTAGCAGTAGTGTCAAAAGTCCTTAGTGAGGCGAGTAAGGAGTAAGTTAGGAATCAGGCCCTGACACTGTCTTTAACTAAGTCCCTGACACTACTAGTAACACAGGCCCTGATCTGATTCCTATTATAGGCCATGAGGGTAATCTTAACTAAGGCCCTGACACTGGCCCTAACTAAAACTGTGACACCAGTCTTAACTCAGTCCCTGACACTGTCACTTACAAACCTCTGACATTATTCCTAACTCAGGCACTGACACTGTCCCTAACTAAGGCCCTGACAATACTCCTAACTCAGGCCCTGACACTGTCTCTAATTAAGGCCCTGATACTACTCTGAACTCAGCAGTGACACAGTCCCTAACTTAGGCCCTGACTCTACTCCTAACTCAGGAAGTGACACTGTCATTAACTAAAGCCTTGACACTATTCATAACTCACGCCCTAACACTACTCCTAAATCATGCCCTGGCAATGTCCCTAACTTAGGCCCTGACACTATTCCTAAATCAGGCGCTGATACAGTACCTAAGGAAGGCCCGGACATTACTCCTAACTCTGGCCCTGAAAAAGTTCCTAACTAAGCCCGACGCAATTCCTAACTCAGGCACTGACACTGTCCCTAAATAAGGCCCTGAAAGTATTCCTAACTGAGGTGCTGATACAATACCTAATGAAGGCACTGATGTTACTCCTAACTAAGGCCCTGACACTACTGCCAACTCAGGCACTGCCAGTGTCCATAACTAAGGCCCTGACACTACTCCTTACTCAGAGTGTCCCTAACAACGGCCCTCACACTACTCCCAACTCAGGCACTGACGCCGTCCCTATGTAAGGCCCTGACACTACTCTCAACTCAGGCACTGACGCTGTCCCTAACTAAGACTCTGACACTACTCCCAACTCAGGCACATATGCTGCCCTAACTAAGGCCATAACACTACTCCCAACTCAGGCACTGACACTGTCCCTAACTAAGGCCCTCACACTACTCCTAACTCAGCCTCTGACACTGTCCCTAACTTAGGCCCTCACACGACTCCCTACTTAGGCACTGACATGCTCCCTAACGTAAGCCCTGAGACTATTTCTACCTCAGGCCCTGACACTGTCCCTAACTAAGGTCCTGACACTACTCTCAACTCAGGCACTAGCACTGTCCCTAACTAAGGACCTGCCACTACTTTTAACTCAGGCCCTGACACAGTCCCTAACAAAGGTCCTGACACTACCCCCAACTCAGGCACTTACATTGTCCCTAACTATGTCCCTCACACAAGTCCCAACTCAGGCACTGAAGCCATCCCTATCTAAGGCTCTGACACTACTCCCAACTCAGGCAATAACGCTGTCCTTACTACAGCCATAACACTACTCCCAACTCAGGCACTGACACTGTCCCAAATTAAGGCCCAGACAATAAAACCAACTCAGGCACTGACACTGTCCCTAAATAAGGCCCTGACACTACTCCCAACTCAGGCACTGGCGCTGTCCCTAAGTAAGGCTCTGACACTACTCCCAACTCAGGCACTGACACTTTGCTTAACTAAGGCCCAGACAATAGAACCAACTCAGGCACTGACACTGTCCCTAACTAAGGCCCTGACATTACTCCTAACCCAGGCACTGACACTGTCCCTAACTAAGGCCCTCACGCTACTCCTAACTCAGGCTCTGACACTGTCCGTAACTTAGGCCCTACACTACTCCTTACTTAGGCACTGAGACACCCCTTAACTAAGGCCCGGAGTCTACTTCTACCTCAGGCCCTGACACTGTCCCTAACTAAGGACCTGATACTACTCTCAACTCAGGCACTGACACTGTTCCTAACTAAGGCCTTGACACTACTCTTAACTCATGCCGTGACACTGTCCCTAACAAAGACCCTGACACTATTCCCAACTCAGGCACTGACACTCTCCTTAACTAAGACCCTGACAATACTCCCGTCTCACCCACTGACACTGTCCCTAAGGCTCTGACACTACTTCCAAATCAGGCACTGACATTGTCACTACTTAAGGCCCTGACCCTATTCTCAAGTCAGGCACTGACACTGTCCCTATCTAAGCCCAGACACTACGGCCAACTCAGGTACTGACACTGTCCCTAACTATATCCCTGACATTACTCCCAACACCGGCACAGACACATTCGCTAACTAAGGCCCTGAAACTACTAACAACTCAGGCTCTGACACTGTTCCTAACTACCGGTGTCAGATTGCTCCTAACTCAAGCACTGACACTTTTCCTAACACATTCACTGACACTGTTCCTAACTAAAGTCCTGAGACTACTCCTAACTCAGGCCCTAACACTGTCCGTAACTTAGGCCCTCGCACTACTCCCAAATCAGGCACTGACGCTGTCCCTAATTAAGGGTCTGACACTACTCACAATGAGACACTGACACTCTTCCAAATTAAGGCCTTGACACTACTCTTAACTCAGGCTCTGACACTGTCCATAATAAAGACCCTGACACTACTCCCAGCACAGGTGCTGACACTCTCCATAATTAAGGCCCTGACACTACTCCCACCTCAGGCCCTGACATTGTCCCTAATAAAGGCCCTGACACTAATCCCATCTCAGCCACTGACACTGTCCCTAAATAACGTCCTGACACTATTCCCAACTCTGGCACTGACACTGTCCCTTTTAAGGCCCTGACACAACTACCAACACAGGCACTGACACTTTCGCTAAATAAGGCAGTGAGACTACTCCTTACATAGGCACTGACACCATCCCTAACTGGGCCCTGACACTACTCCCAACTCAGGCACTGACACTGTCCAGAACTACTGCCTTGACATTACTCCCAAATCTGGAACTGAAACTGTCACTAACTATGTCCCTGACAGTACTCACAACTCAGGCCCTGACACTGTCCATCCCTAACTACCGCTCTCAGACTACTCCTAACCCAGGCCCTGACACTATTCCTAACACGATCGCAGACACTGTCCGTAACTAAGGTCCTGAGATTACTCTTAACTCACGCCCTGACGTTGTCCCTAACAAAGGCCCTGACTTTTATCCCAACTCAGGCACTGACACAGTCCCTTACTAATGCCGTGACACTACTGCCAACACAGGCACTGACACTGTCCGTAACTGAGGCCCTGAGAGTACTCCTAACTCATGCCCTGACACTGTCCGTAACTTAGGCCCTGACATTACTCCCAACTCAGTCACTGATGCTGTACCTAACTAAGGCCCTAAGACTACTCCTACCTCGGGCCCTGACAATGTCCCTAACTAAGGCCCTGATACTTCTCCCAACTCAGGCACTGGCAGTGTCCCTAACTGAGGCAATGATACTACTCCCAACTCAGGCACTAAGGCTTTGGACCATTGGGATGACAAGCACCATGGAGCATTGTGATGACAAGGGCATGGAGCATTGTGATGACATGGGACATGGAATATTGTTATGAAAGGGGGCATGGAGTACTGTGATGACACGAGTCATGGAGCATTGTGATGACAGGGGTCATGGAACATTGTGATGACAAGGGTCATGGAGCATTTTGATGACAAAGGCTATGGAGCATTTTGATGAAAGGGGTCATGGAGCATTGTAATGACAGGGGTCATGGAGCATTCTGATGAGAGGGGTTATGGAGCATTGTGATGAAAGAGGTCATGGAGCATTGTGATGACAGGGACCATGGAGCATTGCCGTAACAATTGCCATGGAGCATCGTGATGAAATTGTCATGGAGCATTGTGGTGACAGGGGCCATGGAGCATTGTGATGACAGGGGGCATGGAACATTGTTATGAATGGGGTCATGGAGCATTGTGATGTCAGGGGTCATGTAGCACTGTGATGGCAATTGCCATGGATCATTGTGATAAAAGGGGTCATGGAGAATGGTGATTACAGGGGCCATGGAGCATTGTGATGATAAGGACATAGAGCAATGTGATGACAATGATCAAGGAGCATTGTGATGAAAGGGATCATGGATCATCTTGATTAGAGGGGTCATGGAGCATTGTGATGACAATGATCCTGGAGCAGTGTGATGAAATGTGTCAGGGAGCATTGTGATGAAAGGGACCATGGGCCATTTTGATGACAAAGGCCATGGAGATTTGTGATGAGAGGGGACATGGACCACTGTGATGAATGTGGTCATGGAATATTGTGATGAAAACCGCCATGGGGCATTGTGATGACAGGGGTCCTGGAACATTGGGATGACAGGCGTCATGGAATATTGTGATTACAGGTGTCCTGGAGCATTGGGATGACAAGGGTCATGTAATATTGTGATGAAAGGCGTCATGGATCATTCTGATGACAGGGTTTACAGGACATTGTGGTGTCAGGGGTCATGGAGCATTGTGATGAAAAGTATACTGGACCACTGTGATTACAGGGGTCCTGGATCATTGTGATGACAAACGCTATGGAACATTATGGTGACATGTGTCATGGACAATTGTGATGACAAGGGCCTGGAGTATTGTAAAGATAAGAGTCAAGGAACATTGTAATGGCAAGGGCCATGGAGCATTGTGATGACAGGGGGCATGGAGCTTTGTGATTACAAGGTCATGGAGCATTGTGAGAAAAGTGTCATGGAGCATTGTGATGACGTGGGTCATGGAGCATTTAGATGACAAGAGTCATGGAGCATTGTGATGAAAGTGGTCAGGGAGCATTGTGATGAAAATGGTCATGGGGCATTGTGATGTAAAGGACCATGGAGCATTGTGATGACAGGTGTCATGGAGCATTGTGATGATAGGCATGGAGCCTTTATTGCAATGGTCATGGAACATTGCAATGAAAGGGGTCATAGATCATTGTGATTAAAGGGGTCAGGGGCATTGTGATGAAAAGTGACATGGATCATTATAATTAGAGGTTTCATGGAGGATTGTGATGACAAGCGCCATTGAGCATTGTGATGACAAGGGCCATAGAGCATTGTGATGAAAGTGGTCATGGAGCATTGTGATGAAAGGGGGTATGGAGCATTGTGATGTCAAGGGTCATGGAGCCCTGTCATGACAGGGGTCATGGAGCAGTGTGAGGAAAAGGGCCATGGAGCATTGTGATGACAGCAGTCATGGGGTATTGTGATGAATGTTTTCATGGTGCATTGTGATGACAATGGCCATGGAACTTTGAGTTTAAAAGGGTCGTGGAGCATTGTGATGACTGGGACCATGGAGCAATATGATGACAAGTGCCATGGAGCATTGTGATGACAGGGGTCATGGAGCATTGTGGTGACAGGTGGCATGGGCATTGTGATGAAATGGATACAGCAACGTTGTGATTAAAGGGTTCATGGATCATTGTGATTACAGGGATCATGGATCATTATGATGAAAGAGGTAATGGACCTTTGTGATGACAGCGGTAATAGGGCATTGTGGTGACAGGGGACATGGATCATTGCGATAAAAGTGTAATGGAGCACTGTGATTACAGGGGTCCTAGATCATTGTGATGACAAGAGCCATGGAACACTGTGATGAAAAGGGTCTGGAGCATTGTGATGACAAGGGTCATGGGGCATTGTGATGATAGTGGTCATGGGGCCTTGTGATGACAGAGTGCATGGAGCATTGTGATGAGAGGAGCACTGCAGAATTGTGTTGAAAGGGGTCCTGGATCATTGTGATGACAGGGATCATGGATCATTGTGATGGCAGGGGTCATGGAACATGGTGATGAATTGGGTCATGGGATATTGTGATGACAAGGGCCATGGAGCATTATGATGTCAGTGGTCATGGGGAATTGTGATGACAGGGGTAATGGAGAATTGTGATGAAAGGTGTCATGGAGCACTGTGATTACAGGGGACATGGAACATTGAAATGACAAAGGCCATGGTGCATTGTGATGACAGGTGTCATGGAGCATTGTCATGAAAGGCATCTTGGAGTATTGTGAGGAAAGGGGTCATGGGGCATTGTGATGACAGGGGCCATGGAGAATTGTGATGAAAATGGTCATTGATGTTTGTGATGAAATGCGCCAGGGAGCATTGTGATGAAAAGGGTCATGGGTCTTTGTGATGAAAGGGGTCATGGGCATTGTGATGACAAAGGCCATGGGGCATTGTGATGACAGTGGTCATATAGCATTGTGAATGACAGGGGCCATGTAGAAGTGTGATGACAAGTGTCATGGAGCGTTGTGATGACAGGGGTCATGGAGCATTGTGATGACATGGGCATGGACCATTCTGATGACAAGTGTTTTGGAGCATTGTGATGAAAAGTGCATAGAGCATTGTGATGACAGGGGTTATGGAGCATTGTGGTGACAGAGGGCATGGAGCATTGTGATAAATTGGGTACTGGAGAATTGTTTTGAAAGTGGACATGGGTTATTGTGATGACAGGGATCATGGAGCATTGTGAAGACAAGTGTCATGGAGCATTTTGATGACAGTGGTCATGGAGCATTGTGATGACAAGGGCCATGGAGAATTGTGATCAATGGGGTAATGGAGCATTGTGATGAAAGTGGTCATGGATCATTGTGATTACCGGGATCAAGGAGCATTGTGTTGACAAGCGCCATGAATCATTGTGGTGAAAGGGGTAATGGAGAATTATGATGAAAGGAATCATGGATCATTGTAATGAGAGGGGTCAGGGAGCATTGTGAGGACAATTGTCATGGAGAAGTGTGATGAAAGGGGTCATGGAGCATTGTGCTGAAAGTGGTCATGGATTTTTGTGATGACATGTGCCAGGGAGCATTGTGATGCCAAGGGCCATGGAACATTGTGATGACAAGTAGCATGGAGCATTGTGATTATAGGGGTCTTGGAGCATTGTGATTAGAGTGGCCATGGAGCATTGTGATGACAGGGTGCATGGAACATTTTGATGAAATGGGGCCTAGAGCATTGTGGTGAGAGAGGTCATGGAGCACTATGATGACAAGGGTCATGGACATTTTGATGAAAGTGGTCATGGAGCTCTGTGATTTTAAGGGCCATGGAGCACTGTAATGAAAAGGGCATGGAGCAATGTGATGACAATGATCATGGAGCATTGTGTTGACAAGGGCCATGGAGCATTTTGATTAAAGGGGTCATAGGGCATTGTGATGAAACGGGTCATGGATCACTGTGATTACAGGGATCATGGAGCATTGTGATGACAATGGTCATGGAGCATTGTGTTGAAAGACGTCAGGGAGCATTGTGATGAAAGGGGTCATGGGGTATTGTGATGACAAGAGCCATGGAACATTCTGATGAAAGGGGTCATGGACCAATGTGCTGAATGCTCCACAGTAATCAAAATGCTCCATGAGCCATGTCATCACAATGCTCCATGACCACTTTCATCACAATGCCCCATCAACCATTTCATCACAATGCTCCATGACCCCTTTCATCACAATGATCCATGACCACTTTCATCACAATGCTGCATGACCACTGACATCTCAAGGCTCCATGGCCCTTGTCATCACAATGCTCCATGACCCCTGACTTCACAATGCTCCATGACCCTTGTCATCACAATCCTCCATGAACTCTGTAATCACAATGATCCATGACCAATTTCATCACAATGTCCCAATACCACATTCATCGCAAAGCTACATGACACATTTCATCACAATACACCATGACCATTGTCATCACAAGTCTCCATGCCCTTATCATCACAATGTTCCATGACCGCTTTCATCACAATGATCCATGACACTTACCATCACAGTGCTTCATGACCCCTGTCATCACAATGCTCCATGCCACCTTTCATAACAATGTACCATGCCCCCTGTCATCACAATGCTCCATGACTCCTGTCCTTACAATGCTCCATGGACATTGTCATCAAAATGCTCCCTAGCGCTTTTGATCTCAATGCTCCATGACGACATTCATTGCAAAGCTCCTTGACTTTTTCATGACAATGCTCCATGGCCTTGTCAGCACAATGCTCCATGGCCCTTGTCATAACCATGCTCCATGACCACATTCAACAAAATGCTCCTTGACACCTTTCCTCACAAGGCTCCATGGCCTTGACATCTGAAATCTCCATGACGCTTGTTGTCACAATGCTCCATGACCCATGTCATCACAATGCTCCACGCCCATATCCTCACAATCCTCCATGATCCCTGTAATCACAATGTTCCATGACCCCTTTCAGCACAGTGCTCCATGGTCCTTGTCATCACAATCCTCCATGAACTCTGTAATCACAGTGATCCATGACCCCTTTCATCACAATGCCCCAATACCACTTTCATCACAAAGCTACTTGACCCCTTACATCACAATACACCATGACCTTTGTCATCACAAGTCCCCATGCCCTTAACATCACAAAGTTCCATGACCCCTTTCATCACAATGATCCATGACCCTTGTCATCACAATGCTTCATGAGCCCTGTCTTGACAATGCTCCATGCCCCCTTTCATCACAATGTGCCATGCCCCATGTCATTACAATGCTCCATGCCCTTATCCTGACAATGCTCCATGACACCTGTCATTGCAATGATCCATGACCCCTTTCATCACAATGCTCCATGACCCCTTTCATCACAATGCTCCATGGCCTTATCATCACAATCCTCCATCAACCTTGTTATTGCAATGATCCATTACCCCTTTCATCACAGTGCTCCCTGACCCTTGTCATCACAATGGTCCATGGCCTTTGGAATAACCATGTCCATGACCCCTTCCATCACAATGCTCCATGACCATTGTCATCACAATGCAACATGATCCCGTTTATCACAATGATCCATGACCTCTTTCATCACAATGCTCCAATGCCACTTTCATCGCAATGCTCCATGCCCCATTTCATCACAATGACACATGACTCCTGTCATCACAATGCTCCATGACTCCTGCCCTCACAATGCTCCATGGACATTGTCATCAAAATGCTCCATAGCACTTTTCATTTCAATGTTCCATGAGCCTTGTCTTCACAATGCTCCATGCCCTCTTTCATCACAATGTGCCATGCCCCCTGTCATTTCAATGCTCCATGCCCTTATCCTGACAATGCTCCATGACACCTGTCATCGCAATGACCCATGACCCCTTTCATCACAATGCTCCATGATCCCTCTCATCAGAATGCTCCATGACCCGTCACAATGCTCCATGACCCCTTTCATCACAATGCTCCATGACAATTTTCATCACAATGCTCCATGACCACTGACATCACAAGGCTCCATGGCCCTTGTCCTCACAATGCTCCATGACCCCGACTTCACAATGATCCATGACCGAATTCATCACAAAATTCCATGACCCTTGCAATCACAATGTTCCATGACCCTTGTCTTCGCAATGCTCCATTATTCTTGTCATCACATTGCTCCAAGCCCTTATCCTCACAATGCTCCATGATCCTTGTCATCACAATCCTCCATGAACTCTGTAATCACAATGATCCATGACCAATTTCATCACAATGCCCCAATACCACTTTCATCACAAAGCTACATGACCCCTTTCATCACAATACACCATGACCACTGTCATCACAAGTCTCCATGCCCTTATCATCACAATGTTCCATGACCCCTTTCATCACAATTATCCATGACCCTTGTCATCACCATGCTCCATGACCCCTATTATCACAATGCTCCATCACCCCTGTCATCGCAAAGATCCATTACCCCTTTCATCACAATGCTCCATGGCCTTTGGAATAAACATGTCCCTGACACCTTTCATCACAATGCTCCATGACCATTGTCATCACAATGCTCCATGATCCCTTTAATCACAATGATCCATGACCTTTTTCATCACAATGCCCCAGTACCACTTTCAGTGCAATGCTCCATGCCCCATTTCATCACAATGACACATGACCCCTGTCATCACAATGCTCCATGGACCTTGTCATCAAAATTCTCCCTAGCGCTTTTCATCACAATGCTCCATGACGACTTTCATCAGAAAGCTCCTTGACCCCTTTCATAACAACGCTCCATGGCACTTGTCATCACAATGCCCCATGACCCCTTTTATCACAATGCTCAATGACCCTTGTCATCACAATGTTCCATGGCCCTTGTCAGCACAATGCTCCATGGCCCTTGTCAGCACAATGCTCCATGGCCCATGTCATAACCGTGCTCCATGACCACATTCATCACAATGCTCCTTTACACCTTTCCTCACAAGGCTCCATGGCCCTTGTCATCACAAATCTCCATGACGCTTGTCAACACAATGCTCCATGACCCATGTCATCACAATTCTCCACCGCCATATCCTCACAATCATCCATGATCCCTGTAATCACAATGCTCCATGACCCCTTTCATCACAATGCTCCATGGTCCTTGTTATCACAATGCCCCATGAACACTTTCATCACAATGCCCCATGACCCCTTCCATCACAATGTTCCCTGACCACTTTCCTGACAATGCTCCATGACCCTTGTCATCACAAGGCTCCATGACCCTTGTCATGGCAATGCTACATGCCATTGTCATCAAAATGCTCCATACCCCCTCTCATCAAAATGCTCCATGACACTTGTCTCACAATGCTCCATGAACTTGTCATCACAATGCTTCATGCCCCCTGTCATCACAATGCTCCATGAACTTGTCATCACAATGCTTCATGCCCCCTGTCATCACAATGCTCCATGGCCCTTGCCATTAAAATTCTCCATGACAGTAATCTTTACAATACTCCAGTCCCTTGTCATCACAATGCTCCATGACACTTGTCATCATAATGTTCCATGGTGTTTGTCATCACAATAATCCAGGACCCCTGTCATCACAATGTTCCATGACCCTTGGCATCACAATGCTCCATGGCCCCTGTCATCAAAATGATCCATGACCCTTGTAATCTCAATGCTCCATGGCCCTTGTCATCACACAGCTCCACGCCCTTGTCATCACAATGTTCCATGACCACTTTCAACACAATGCTCCATGTCCCCTTTCATCACAATTATCCATGGCCCTTGTCATCAAAATGGCCCATGGCCCCTTTCATCACAATGCTCCCTCACATATTTCATCACAATGCTCCATGACCATTGTCATCACAAGGCTCCATGATCCCTCTAATCAAGATGATCCATGATCCCTTTTATCACAATGCTCCTTGATCATTGTCATTACTTTGCTCCATGGCCCCTGTAATCACCATTCTCCATGAACCCTTTCATCACAATGATCTATGACACTTGCCATCACAGAGCTCCATGACCTCTGTCATCACAATTCTCCATGCCCCCTTTCATAACAATGTTCCATGCCCCCTGTCACCACAATGCTCCATGACACTTTCATCAAAATGCTCAATGAGCATTGTCATCACAAAGCTCCATGCCCTTATCATCACAATGCTCCATGACCACTGTCATCACAATGCTCCATGGCCCTTGTCATCACAGTGTTCCATGACCCCTCTCATCAGAATGCTCCATGACCCATCACAATGTTCCATGACCCATTTCATCACAATGCTCCATTACCCCTTTCATCACAATATTCCATGAACCCTGTCATCCCAAAGTTCCAGGACCCCTGTCATCACAATGCCCCATGGCGATTTTCCTCACAATTTTCCATGACCCCTGTCATCACAATGCTACATGACACCTGTCCTTACAATGTTCCATGGACATTGTCATCAAAATGCTCCCTAGCGCTTTTGATCTCAGTGCTCCATGACGACATTCATCACAAAGCTCCTTGACCCTTTCATGACAATGCTCCATGGCACTTGTCATCCCAATGCCCCATGACCCCTTTTATCACATTCCTCCGTGACCCTTGTCATCACAATGTTCCATGGCCTTGTCAGCACAATGCTCCATGGCCCTTGTCATAACCATGCTCCATGACCACATTCAACAAAATGCTCCTTGACACATTTCCTCACAAGGCTCCATGGCCCTTGTCATCAGAAATCTCCATGACGCTTGTCATCACAATGCTCCATGACCCATGTCATAACAATGCTCCATGCCCATATCCTCACAATCCTCCATGATCCCTGTAATCACAATATTCCATGACCCCTTTCAGCACAGTGCTCCATGGTCCTTGTCATCACAATCCTCCATGAACTCTGTAATCACAATGATCCATGACCCTTTTCATCACAATGCCCCAATACCACATTCATCACAAAGCTACTTTACCCCTTGCATCACAATACACCATGACCATTGTCATCACAAGTCTCCATGCCCTTATCATCACAATGTTCCATGACCCCTTTCATCACAATGCTCCATGAACCTTGTCATCACAATGCTCCATGAGCCCTGTCTTCACAATGCTCCATGCCCCCTTTCATCACAACGTGCCATGCCCCATGTCATGACAATGTTCCATGCCCTTATCCTAACAATGCTCCATGACACCTGTCATCGCAATGACCCATGACCCCTTTCATCACAATGCTCCATGACCCATCACAATGTTCCATGACTCATTTCATCACAATGCTCCATGACCCCTTTCATCACAATATTCCAGGACCCCTGTCATCACAATGCCCCATGGCGCTTTTCTTCACAATGTGCCATGACCACTTTCATCACAATGCTCCATGCCTTTCTCATCACAATGTTCCATGCCCCCTTTCATTACAATGTTCCATGCCCCCTGTCATCTCAATGCTCTATGACCCTTGTCATCACAATGCTCCATGGTGCTTGTCATCACAATGATCCAGAGCCTTAGTGCCTGAGTTGGGAGTAGTATCATTGCCTCAGTTACGGACAGTGTCAGTGCCTGAGTTGGGAGTAGTCTCAGCGCCTTAGTTAGGGACAGTGTCAGGGCCTGAGGTAGGAGTAGTCTCAGGGCCTTAGTTAGGGACAGTGTCAGTGAGTGTGTTGGCAGTAAAGTCAGGGCATTAGTAAGGGACAGTGTCAGTGCCTGAGTTGTGAATAGTTTCAGGGCTTTAGATAGGGGCAGTGTCAGTGCCTGAGTTGGGAATAGTGTCAGGGTCTTTGTTAGGGACAATGTCAGGGCGTGAGTTAGGAGTAATCTCAGGGCCTTAGTTAGGGACAGTATCAGTGACTCTGCTAGGAATAGTGTCAGGGCCTGGGTTAGGAGTAGTGTGAGAGCGGTAGTTAGGGACAGTGTCTGTGCCTGAGTTGGGAGTAGTGTCAGGGCCTAATAAGGGACAGTGTCATTGCCTATGTAGGGAGTACTTTCACTGCCTTGTTTAGCGAAAGTGTCAGTGCCTGTGTTGGTAGTTGTGTCAGGGTCTTAGTAAGGGACAATATCAGTGCCTGAGTTGGGAGTAGTGTCAGGATCTTAGTTAAGGACAGAGTCAGGACATGAGTTAAATATTCTGTCAAAGCCTTAGTTAAGGAGAGAGTCATTTCTTGAGTTAAGAGTAGTGTAACGGCCTTAGTTATGGGCAGCGCCAGTTCCTGAGTTGGGAATAGTGTCAGGGCCTTAGTCATGCACAATGTCAGTGCCTGAGTTGGGATTAGTGTCAGGGTCTTTATTATGGACAGTGTCAGGGCCTGAGTTAGGAGTAGTCTCAGAGTCTTAGTTAGGGACAGTTTCAGTGACTTTGTTAGAAAGAGTGTCAGGGCATGAGTTAGGAGTAGACCGACACCGGTGGTTTGGAACAGTGACAGGGCCTGAGTTGTGAGTAGTTTCAGGGCCTTAGTTAGGGCCAGTGTCAGTGCCTGCGTTGGGAGTATTGTCAGGGCCTAGTTAGAGACAGTGTCAGTGGCTGAGTTGGCAGTAGTGTCAGGGCATGAGTAAGGGACAGTGTTAGTGCCTGAGTTGAGAATAGGGTCACGGCCTTAAATAGGGACAATGTTAGTGCCTGAGTTGGAAGTGGTTTCAGGGACTTATGGACAGTGTCAGTGGCTGAGATGGCAGTAGTGTCAGGGTCTTAGTTAGGGAGAGTGTCAGTGCCTGAGTTGACAATAGTGTCAGGGTCTTTGTTAGGGCCAGTGTCAGGGCATGAGTTAAGAGTAGTGTGAAGGCCTTAGTTAGGGACAGTGTCAGGACCTGAGGTAGAAGTATTCTCAGGGCCTTAGTTAGGGAGCGTGTTAGTGCCTAAGTAAGGAGTAGTGTAAGGGCCGAAGTTAGGGACAATGTCAGAGCCTGAATTAGGAGTACTGTGAGGGCCTTAGTTAGGGACAGTGTCAGTGCCTGAGTTGAGAGTAGTGTCAGAGCCTTAGTTAGGGACAGCTTCAGTGCCTGAGGTAGGAGTAGTGTCAGTGCCTTACATAGGGACGGTGCCACTGCCTGAGTTGGGAGTAGTGTGAGGGCCGTTGTTAGGGACACTGTCAGTGCCTGAGTTGGGAGTAGTGTCAGCGCCTTAGTTAAGGACAATTTCAGGGCTGAGTTAGGAGTAGTCTCAGGGCTTTGGTTAAGGACAGTGTCATTGACTGAGTTGGGAGTATTGTCAGGGCATATTTAAGAACAGTCTCAGTGCCTATGTTGGGAGTAGTGTCAGGGCCTTTGTTAGGAACAAAGTCAGTACCTGAGTTGGGAGTAGTGTCAGGACGTTAGTAAGGGACAGTGTCAGTGCCTGAGTTAGGAGTAGGGTCAGGGCCGCCGTTAAGGACAGTGTCAGTGGCTTAGTTGGGATTAGTTTCAGGGTGTTTGTTACGGACACTGTCAGGGCCTGAGTTAAGAGTAGTGTCAAGGCCTTAGTTAGGGAAAGTGTCAGTGCCTGATTTGGGAGTAGTATCAGAGCCTTAGTTAGGGACAGCGTCAGTGCCTGATTTGGGAAGAGAGTCAGGGCTTTAGTTAGGGACAGCATAAGTGCCTGACTTGGGAATAGTGTCAGGGTCTTTGTTAGGGACAGTGTCATTGCCTGAGTTTGGAGTAGTGTCAGGGCTTTAGTTAGGAACAGTGTCAGTGCCTGAGTTGGGATTAGTGTCCGGGTCTTTATTATGGACAGGGTCATTGTCTGATTTGGGAGTAGCGTCAGGGCCTTAGCTTGAGACAGTGTCAGTGCCTGAGTTGGGAGTAGTGTCAGGGTCTTTGTTAGGGACAGTGTCAGGGCCTTAGCTAAGAGTAGTGTTAAGGCCTTAGTTAGGGAGAGTTTCAGTGCTGGAGTTGGGAGTAGTGTCAGGGTCTATTTTAGGGACAGTTTCAGGGCCTGAGGTTAGAGTAGTCTCATGGCCTTAGGTAGGGAGAGTGTTAGTGCTTGAGTTGGGAGGAATGTCAGGGCCTTAGTTAGGGATAGTGTCAGTGCCTGTGTTGGGAGTAGTGTCAGAGCCTTAGTTAGGCACACTCTCAGTGCCTGAGATGGGAGTAGTGTCAGGGCCTTAGTCAGGGACAGTGTCAGTGCCTGAGTTGGGAATAGTGTCAGAGCCTTCGTTAGGGACAGTGTCAGGGCCTGAATTAAGTATTGTGTCAAGTCCACTTAAGGAGAGCATCAGTTCTTGCGTTAAGAGTAGTTAAATGGCCTTAGTTAGTGAAAGTGACAGTGCCTGAGTAAGGAAAGGTGTCAGGGCCTTATTTAGGGTAGTGTCAGTGCCTGAGTTAAGACTAGTGTCAGGGCCTTAGTTAGGGACAGTGTCAGTGCCTGAGTTGGGCGTAGTGTCAGAGACGTAATTAGGGACAGCGTCAGTGCCTGAGTTGGGAGTTGTGCCAGGGCCTAATTTAGGGACAGTGTCAGGGCCTGAGGTAGGAGTAGTCTCAGGGCCTTAGTTAGGGACAGTGTCAGTGACTGTGTTAAGAATAGTGTCAGGGCCTGAGTTAGGAGTAGACCGAGACCGGTAGTTAGGAATAGTGTAAGTGCCTGAGTTGTGCATTGTTTCAGGGCCTTAGTTAGCGAAAGTGTCAGTGTCGGAGTTGGGAGTAATGCCAGGACCTTAGTTAGGGACAGTGTCAGTGCCTGCGTTGGGAGTACTGTCAGGGCCTAGTAGGGACAGTGTCAGTGGCTGAGTTGGCAGTAGTGTCAGGTAATTAGTAAGGGACAGTGTTAGTGCCTGTGTTGAGAATAGGGTCAGGGCCTTAAGTAAGGACAATGTCAGTGCCTGAGTTGGAAGTAGTGTCAGGGACTTACGGACAGTGTCAGTTGCTGAGATGGGAGTAGTGACAGGGTCTTAGGGAGAGTGTCAGTGCCTGAGTTGGGAATAGTATCAGGGTCTTTGTTAGGGACAGTGTCAGGGCATGAGTTAAGAATAGTGTCAAGGCCTTAGTTAGGGTGAGTGTCAGTGCCTGAGTTGGGAGTAGTATCACTGCCTTAGTTCGAGACAGCATCAGGGCCTGAGATAGAAGAAGTCTCAGGGCCTTAGTTAGGGAGCGTGTCAGTGCCTAAGTAAAGAGTAGTGTCAGAGCCTAAAATAGGGACAGTGTCAGAGCCTGAGTTAGGAGTAGTGTGAGGGCCTTTGTTAGGGACACTGTTAGTGCCTGAGTTGGGCGTAGAGTCAGGGCCTTAGTTAGTGACAATTTCAGGGCTGAGATAGGAGTAGCCTCAGTGCTTTAGTTAGAGACAGTGTCATTGCCTGAGTTGGGAGTTATGTTAGGGCGTATTTAGGGACAGTCTCAGTGCCTATGTGGGAATACTGTCAGGTCCTTTGCTAGGAACAATGTCAGTGTCTGAGTTGGGAGTAGTGTTAGGACATTAGTAAGAGACAGTGTCAGTGCCAGAGTTAGGAGTAGTGTCAGGGCCTAGTTAGGGACAGTGGCTTAGTTGGAAGTAGTGTCAGGGCCGTAGTTAGGGACAGTTTCAGTGGCTTAGTAGGTATTAGTGTCATGGTCTTTGTTAGGGACAGTTTCTGGGACTGAGTTAAGAGTAGTGAAAAGGACTTAGTTAGGGAGAGTGTCAGTGCCGGAGTGCGGAGTAGTATCAGAACCTTAGTTAGGGACACCGTCAGTGCCGGGGTTGGGAGTAGTGTCAGGATTTTAGTTAGGAACAGTGTCATTGCCTGAGTTGGGATTAGTGTCTGGGTCTTTATTATGGATAGTGTAATTGCCGGAGTGGGGAGTAATGTCAGGGCATTAGTTAGGGACACGTTCACTGTCTGAGTTGGGAGTAATGTCAGGGCCTTTGTTAGTGACAGTGTCAGTTCCTGAGTTAGGAGTAGAGTCAAGGCCTATGTTAGTGACAGTGTCAGTGCTGAGTTCGGAGTAGTATCAGGGCCTTATTTAGAGACAGTGTTAGGGCCTGAGTTTGGAGCAGTGTTAGAGGCATTGTTAGGGACAGTGTCAGGGCCTGAGTGAAGAGTGGTGTCACAGTTTTAGTTTGGACCAGTATCACGGCCTTGGTTAAGACCAGCATCAGGGCCTATGATAGGAATCAGATCAGGGCCTGTTTTACGAGTAGTGTCAGGACCTTAGTTAAGGACAGTGTCAGGGCCTGAGTCCTGACTTACTCCTTACCCTCCTCACTAAGGACTTTTGACACTACTGCTAATTCAGGCCCTGATAATGTCCCTAACTAAGGCCCTGACACTTTCCCTGGCTAAGGCCCTGAACTTCTCCTAAGTCAGGCCCTGATACTGTCCCTAACAATGGCCCTGACACTACACCTAACTGAGGCCCCGACATGATACCTAACAAAGGCTTTGTTGCTAGTCCAAACTAAAGCCCTAAAACTGGTCCTAAATAAGGCCTTGACACTAATCCTAACTCAGGCCCTAGCACTGTCCCTAACTAGGTCTCAGACAGTGCACCTAAATCAGACCCTGACACTGTCCCTAAGCAAGGCCCTGACACTACTCCTAACACAGTCCCTTACACTGTACCTAACAAAGTCTCTGATGCTAGGCCTAACTCAGGCCCTGAAACTGTCTGTAACTAAGGCCCTGCTGCCATCACTATCAAAAGTCCTGACATTATCCTGAGCTAATATCCTGACCTATGTCTTTCCAAGGTCCTGAAACTGTCCCAAAGTAAGCCCTGACGCTGTCCCTAAGTGAAGACCTGAGGCTGTCCCTAACTCAGGCCCTGAAGCTTTCCTTAACTGAAGCCTTGAAGCTGTGACTAATTCAGGCCCTGATCATGTACCTAACGAAGACCTTAATGCTGATCCAGCAAAGACGCTGATGCTGCTCCAAAGTCATGCCGTTACAGTGTGCCCAGCTAAGGGCCTGACGCTAAGCCTCACTCAGGCCCTGTCGCTCTCCCTAAGTCAGGCCCTGACACTGTCACTAACTAAGGCCCTGACTCTACTCCTAACTCACTCCTGTACATTGTACCTAACAAAGGCTCTGCTGCTAGTCCTAACTCAGGGCCTGACACTGTCTCTAATTAAGGGATGCTGCCATCAATATCTGAAGTCCTGACATTATCTGCAGCTAATAACCTGACCCATGTTTTACCAAGGTCCTGAAACTGTCCCAAAGTAAGCCCTGACGCTGTTCCTAAGTGAGGCCCTGAAGCTTTCCCTAACTCAGGCCTTGATGCTGTGACTAACTCAGACCCTGATCATGTCTTTAACTAAGACCCTAAGGCTGATCCAACAGAGGCCCTGATGCTGTTCCTAAGTCATGCCCTGACAGTGTCCCCAGCTAAGGGTCAGATGCTAGGCCTCACTGAGACCCTATCGCTCTCCCTAAGTCAGGCTCTGATGCTGTCCCTATCTGAAGCCCTAACACTGGTTCTGAATAAGTCCCTGAGAGTCTCAGTAAAAAAGGTCTTCACACTATCCTTAGGTCATTTCCCGACACTATCCCTAGATGTTAAACTGACACTGTCACTAGCTAATGTCATGTCTCTTATGCTAACTGAAGCCCTTAGGCTATGGCTACCTCAGGGACTGAATTTAGTCCCAAGACCATGAAACTGTCCCGAACTAAGGCCTAGATGCTCGCCCTACATCCGGCCCTGACACTGTCCCTAACTAAGGCCCTAACACTATTGTTAACTGAGGACCTGACACTGGATCTATCAGAGGCCCGCTACTCCTAACTAACGCCTTGACACTGTCCCTAACTTAGGCCCGGCTACCATCAATATCTAAAGTCCTGACATTATCCTGAGCTAATATCCTGACCCATGTCTTACCAAGGTCCTGAACCTCTCCCAAAGTTAGCCATGACACTGTCCCTAAGTGAGGCCCTGAGGCTGTCCCTCACAGAGGTCCTGATAAAGTCTTTAACTAAGACACTAATGCTGATCTTACAGAGACACTTATGCTGATCCTATGTCATGCCCTGACGCTGTCCGTAGCTAAGGCCCAGACTCTAGACATCACTCAGGCCCTGTCACTCTCCCTAATTCAGGCTAACACTCTGTCCCTACCTAAAACCCTGACACTGGGCCTAAATTAGGCACTGATGCTCTAATTAGCTATGGAATTGACACTATCCCTAGGTCACTTCCTGACACTATCCCTAGATCTTAACCTAAACTTGTCTTTAGCTATTGTCGAGCCTCTTATGCTAATTAAATCCCTGATGCTGTCTCTAACTAAGAGCCTGAAATTAGTCCCGAGGCCGTCAACCTGTCCTTAACTGAGGCTTGGAGGCTCATCCTAACTGAGGTGCTGACACTGTCCCTAACTAAAGCCCTGACACTACATCTAACTCAGTCCCTGACACTGTGCTTTACAAAGGCTCTGATGCTAGTCCTAACTCAGGCCCTGACACTGTCTCTAAGTAAGGCTCAGAATTTGCCCCTAATATAGGCCCTGCTGTCAGCAATAACTAAAAACTGGACACTAGCCTGAGTTAATATCCTGACATATTTCTAACCAAGGTCCTGACAGTGTCCCTAAGAAAGCCCTGTCGCTGTCCCTAAGTTAAGAACTGAGGCTGTCCCTAACTCAGGCCCTGAAGCTTTCCCTAACTGAGGCCTTGCCGCTGTGACTAAGTCAGGCCCTGATCATGTCTGTAACTAAGATTCTAAGGCTGATCCAACAGAGGGGCTGATTCTGTTCCTAAGTCATGCCCTGACAGTGTCCTCAGCTAAGGGCCTGACGCTAGGCCTCACTCAGGCCCTGTCGCTCTCCCTAAGTCAGGCTCTGATGCAGTCCCTACCTGAAGCCCTGACACTGGTTCTAAATAAGGACCTGATACTCTCAGTAACTAAGATTTTGACACTATGCCTAGGTCCTTTCTTAACACTATCCCTAGGCCGTAACCTGACCCTGTCCCTAGCAAATGTCGTGCCTCTTATGATAACTAAAGCCCTGATGCTGTCCTTAACTAAGGCCCTGAAATTAGTCTCGAGGCTGTGACCTTGTCCCTACCTAAGGCCTCGATGTTCGTCCTCAGTCAGGGCCTGACACTGTCCCTAACTAAGGCCCTGCTGCCGTCAATATCTAAAGTCCTGACACTATCCTGAGCTAATTTCTTGACCCATCTCTTACCAAGGTCCTGAAACTGTCCCTAAGGAAGCCCTGATGCCGTCCCTAAGTGAGGCCTTGAGGCTGTCCCTAACAGAGGCCCTGATAATATCTTTAACATAGCCCCTGAGACTGATCCTACCGTGGCTCTTATGCTGTTCCTAAGTCATGCCCTGACACTGCCCCTAGCTAAGGCCCTGACGCTAGGCCTCACTCAGGCCCCGTCGCTCTCCCTAAGTCAGTCTCTGACGCTGACCCTACCCGAAGCCCTGACACTCACTGGTCCTAAATTAGGCCCTGATGCTCTAAGTAACTAAGGTTTTGAAACTATCCCTAGGTCATTTCCTGACACTATCCCTAGACCTTAACTTAACCTTCTCTTTAGCTAATGTCGACATTAGCTAAAGATATTCTTTAGAATGAGATTCTTTCATCTTCTGAATATAGTTTTCTTCAAAACATAATTTTTATAGTGTTACTAACTTTAAACAAAATGTACTCAACTGCTGTGGAATATTCCTTCATAGGAGCGTGCATGGTTCACTTGTGCATCTGCTTGTGGTGGTGTTCAGGTTGCTTTCAGCTGTAGATCCCCTTATGCTAGCTAAATCCCTGATTCTGTCCCTAAATGAGGCCCTGAATTTAGGTCCGAGGCCGTGAACCTGTCCCTAACTGAGGCCTGGAGCCTCGTCCTAAAGCAGGCCCTGACACTGTCCCTAACGCAGGCCCTGACCCTGTCCCTAACTAAGGCCATGACACTACACCTAACTCAGTACTGACACTGTACCTAACAAAGGCTCTGATGCTAGTCCTAACTTCGGCCCTGACACTGCCTCTAAGACCCTGCTGCCGTCAATATCTGAACACCTGATATTATCCTGAGCTAATATCCTGACCCATGTCTTACCAAGGTCCTGAAACTTTCCGAAAGTAAGCCCTGACGCTGTCCCTAAGTGAGGCCTTGAGGCTGTCCATAACAGAGGCCCTGATAATATCTTTAATGAAGACCGTAATGCTGATCCTACAGAGGCTTTTATGCTGCTCCTAAGTCATGCCCTGATACTGTCCCTTACTCAGGCCCTAAAGATAGGCCTCACTTAGGCCCTGTTGCTGTACCTTAGTTAGGCTCTGATGCTGTCCGTACATCAAGCCCTGGCACAGGTCCTGTTTAAGGCCCTCATGCTGCTGCTAACTAAGGCCCTGATGCTCTCAATAATTAAGGTCTTCTCGTTATCCCTTGGTCATTTCCTTTCACTATCTCTGGCCTGGAACCTGACTCTGTCCCAAGATAATCTCCTGCATCTTATGCTAACTGAAACCCTAATGCTCTCCCTAAATAAGGCCCTGACTACTCCTAACTAAGGCCATGACACTGTCTCTAACAAAGGCCCAGAATCTGTCCCTAATATAGGCCCTGCTGCCAGCAATAACTAAAATCCTGACACTGTCCTAAAGTAATATCTTGACCCATTTCTAACCAAGGTCCTGACACCTTCCCTAAGAAAGCATTGTTGCTGTCTTTAAGTGAAGACCTGAGGCTGTCTGTAACTCAGACCCTGAAGCTTTCCCTAACTGAGGCCTTGACGCTGTGACTAAGTAAGGCTCTGGTCATGTCTTTAACTAAGAGCCTAAGCTGATCCAACAAAGGCACTGATGCTGCTCCTAAGTCATTCCCTGACAGTGTCCCCAGCTAAGGGCCTGACATTAGGTCTCACTCAGGCCCTGTAGCTCTCCCTAAGTCAGGCACCGATGCTGTCCCTACCTGAAGCCTTAACACTGGTTCTGAATAAGGCCTTGATATACCCATTAACAAAGGTCTTCACACTATCCTTAGGTCATTTCCTGATACGATTCGTAGCCTTTACCTTAAGCCTGTCCCGAGCTAATGTCCTACCTCTTATGCTAACAAAAGACCTTATGCTGTGCCTACCTCAGGAACTGAATTTATTCCCAAGGCTTCTAGACTGTCCCTAACTAGGCTCCATGCCCTCATCGTCACAATGCTAGGTGACCACTGTCATCACAATGCCCCATTACGCCTGTCATCACAATTCGCCATTGCCCTTGTCATCATAATGCTCCATGAACCGTTTCATCACAATGTTCCAGGACACTTGTCATCAAAATGGTCCATGACCACTTTCAGCACAATGCTCCATGACCACTCTCATCACAATGTTCCAAGGCCTAAGTATTCGCAATGCTCCCTGGCCCCTGTAATCACATTGCTCCATGATCCCTTTCATCACAATGCTCCTTGACCACTTTCATCACAATGCCCCATGACGCCTGTCATCACAATGCTCTATGAACACTATCATCACAATATTCCCTGCCCTTGTCATCACAAGGCTCCATGGCCCCTGTAATCACAATGCTCCATGTCCTTTTCATCACAATGCTCCAGAATTCTTTTCATCACAATGTTCCATGACAGTGACATCACAATGCTCCATTACCCATGTCATCTAAATTCTCCTTGGTCCTTTTCATCACAAATCTCCATTGCTCTTGTCATCACTAGGCTGCTTGGTGCTTTTCATCACAATGCCCCAAAAAATTTCTTCACAGTGCTCTATGCCCCCTGTCATCACAATGCCCAATGCTCCCTGTCATCACAATGTCCCTTAACCCCTGTCATCACAATGCTCCATGAACACTGTCATCAAATATTCCATGTCCCCTGTCATCACATAACTCCCTGATCCCTCTCATCACAATGCCCCTTAACCCTTGTCATCACAATGCCTCATGAACCCTGTCATCACAATGCTCCATGGCACCTGTCATCACATAGCTCCATGACCCTTATCATCACTATGATCCATGACCCCTTTCCTCACAATGTTCCAGTACACCTTTCATCACAATGCTCCATGCCACTTGTCATCACAATGCACCATGACCTTTTCAGCACAATGCTCCTTGGCCCCTGTAATCAAAATGCTCCATGCACTTGTCATCACAATGCTCCTGATCTCTTCTCCTCCCAATGCTCTATGCCCGTGTAAACACAATGCTCCAGGAACCCTGTCATCACAATGCTCCATGCCCTTGTCATCACAATGCTTCATGAACCTTGCCATCACAATGATCCATGATCCCTGTCATCAAAATGCTCCATGACCCTTGACATCTCAATGCTGCATGATCCCTCTCATCACAATTCTCCGTGACTGCTGTCACCACAATGCTCCAGGACCCTTTTCATCACAATGTAACATGACCCCTCTCCTCACAATACTCCATGCCGTTGTCATCACAAAGCTCCATGAACCTTGTAATCACAATACTCCATGCCCTTGTCATCACAATGCTCCAGAACTGTTGTCATCACAACGTTCATAGCCTTTGCCATCACAATGCTCCATGGCTCTTGTCATCACAGTGCCCCATGATACCTATCGTCACAATTTTAGAAGACCACAGTCATCAGAATGCCCCATGACACCTCTCTTCACAATTTGCCATAGCCCTTGTCATCACAATGCTCCATGAACCGTGCCATCACAATGTTCCAGGACACTTATCATTAAAATGATCCATGACCACATTCTTCACACTGCTCAATGACCCCTGTCATCAAAATGCTCCATGGCATATGTATTCACAATGCTCCATGTCCCCTGTAATCACATTGCTCCATGATACCTTTCATCACAATGCTCCATGACCCTTGTCATCACAATGCCCCATGACGCCTGTCATCACAATGCTCCATGTCCACTGTCATGACAATGCCCCATGACACCAGTCATCACAATGCTACAAGGCCACTCTCATAACAAAGTTCCATGATCCCTGTCAGCAAAATGTTCCATGACACTTGTAATCACAATTCTCCATGAACCCTCTTTTGACAATGTCCCTGCTCATATCATCACAATGCTCCATATCCCCTGTAATCACAATGCTCCATGACCTTTTCATCACAATGCTCCAGAATTCTTGTCATCAGAATGTTCCATGACCCCTCTCATCAAAATGTTCCCTGCCCATGTCATCACAATGTTCCTTGTCCCCTGTAATCACAATGCTCCATGCCCCCTTTCATTACATTGTTCCATGCCCCCTGTCATCATAATGCTCCATGGCCCCTGTCACCACAATGCTCCATGACACTTTCATCACAATGCCCCATGACACTTGTCACCATCATGTTCCATGGTCCTTGTCATCACAATGATCCATGGCGCTTGTCGTAACAATGCACAATGATCCCTGTCATCACAATCCTCCATGACCACATTCATCACAATGCTCCATGACCCCTTTCATCACAATGCTCCAATGCCCTTGTCACCAAAATGCTCCATGGCGCTTTTCTTCAAAATCCTCCATTATCCTTGTAATCACAATGATCCATGACCCCTTTCAACACAATGACTCATGACCCCTTTCATCACAATGCTCCATGTCCACTAACATCAAAATGCTCCATGGCCCTTTTCATCACAATGCTCCATGACCCCTGTCTTCACAATGCTCCATTACTCTTGTCATCACAATGCTCCAATCCCTTATCCTCACAATGCTCCATGACCCTTGTCATCACAGTCCTCAATGAACTCTGTAATCACTATGATCCATGACCAATTTCATCACAATGCCCCAATACCACTTTCATTACAAAGCTACATGACCCCATTCAACAAAATACACCATGACCATTGTCATCACAAGTCTCCATGCCCTTTTCATGACAATGTTGCATGACCCCTTTCATCACAATGATTCATGACCCTTGTTATCACAATGCTCCATGAGCCCTGTCTTCCCAATGCTTCATGCCCCATTTGATCACAATGTGCCATGTCCCCGTCATTACAATGCTCCATACCCTTATCCTGACAATGCTCCATGACACCTGTCATCGCAATGATACATGACCACTTTCATCACAATGCTCCTTGACCCCTATCAACACAATGCTCCATGACCCCTTTCATCACAATGCTCCATTGCTCTTGTCATCAAAATGCTCCATGGCTTTATCATCGCTATGCTCCATCACCCCTGTCATCGCAATGATCCATTACCCCTTTCATCACAATTGTATATGACCACTGTCATCACAATGCCCCATGAAACCTGTCATCACGATTGGCCATGGCACTTGTCATCACAATGCTCCATGGCCACTGTCATCACAATTCTTGATGACCCTTGTCATCACAATTCTCCATGCCCTTGTCATCACAGTGCTCCATGACACTTTTCATCACAATGCTCCATGGTCTTTTTCATCACAATGCTCCATGCCACCTGTCATCACAGTGCTCCTGGATACCTTTCATCACAATGCCAGATGACCTCTGTCATCACAATCCCCCATAACACCTGTCATCACAATTTGCCATGGCCCTTGTCATCACAATGCTCCATGAAACATGTCATGAGAAGGTTACAGGACACTTGTCATCACAATGCTCCAAGGCCCCTATCATCAAAATGCTCCATGATCCCTGTAAGCACAATGTACCATGGATCTTGTCATCACAATGCTCCATGATGCTTTTCATCACAATGCTCCAGGACAAATTTCATCACAGTGCTCCATGCCCCCTGTCATCACAATGCCCAATGCACCCTGTCATCACAATGCACCCTGACGCCTGTCATCACAATGCTCCTAACACAGTGACTCCTAACACAGTCCCTGACACTGTCCCTAACAAAGGTCCTGAGACTACTCCTAACTCAGGCCCTGACACTGTCCATAACTTAGGCTCTGGCATTACTCCCAACTCAGACACTGATGCTGTCCCTAACTAACGGTCTTACAGTACTCCCAACTGAGACACTGACACTCTCCCAAATTAAGGCCTTGCCACTACTCTTAACTCAGGCCCTGACACTCTCCATAATAAAGACCCTGACAGTAATCACAATTTAGGCACTGACACTGTCCGTAACTAAGGCCCTGACACTACCACCATCTCAGCTACTGACACCGTCCCTAACTATGGCCCTGACACTACTCACAACTCAGGCACTGGCGCTGTCCCTAACTAAGGGAGTGGCACTACTCCAAACTCAGGCACTGGCACTGTCCCTAACTAAGGTTCTGACACTACTCCCAACTCAGGCGCTGACAATCTCCCTAATTAATGCCCTGACACGATTCCCAACTGAGGCACTGACACTGACCCTAACTAAGGCCCTGACACTACTCCTAACCCAGGCAATGGCACTAACCTAAATAAGGCCGTGACTCCACTCCTAACTCAGGCACTGTAACTGTCACTAACTAAGGCCATTACACTACTCTTAACACAAGAACAGACACTTTCTGTAACTAAGGCTTTGACACAGTACTTAACTCATGCCCTGACACTTTACTTAATGAAGACCCTGACACTACTCCCAAATAAGTCACTGACTCTGTTCCTAACTAAGGCCCAGAAACTACTCCCAATTCAGGCCCTGACAATGTCCCTAACTAAGGCACTGATACTACTCCCAGCTCAGGCACTGACACTGTCCCTAGTTAAGGCACTGACACTACTCCGAACTCAGGCACTGACACTGTCCCTAACTAAGGCCCTGACGCTACTCCCAACTCAAGCACTGACACTGTCACTAATTAAGGCACTGAAACTACTCCCAACTCAGGCAATGTCACTGTCCCTTACTAATGCCCTGACACTCCTCCCACCTCAGGCACTGACACTGTCCCTAACTAAGGCCCAGATATTACTCCCAACTCAAGCACTGACACTGTCTCTATCTTAGGCCCTTACACTACTCACAACACAGGCCCTGACACTGCCCCTAAATACTGCACTCACACTACTCTTAAATCAGGCCCTAACACTATTCCTAACACAGTCACTGACACTGTCCATAACTAAGGCCCTGACACTACTCCCAACTAAGCCACTGACATTGTCCCTAACTACGGCCCTGACACTACTCCAAACTCAGGCACTGACACTGTCCCTTTCTAATATCCTGACTCTACTCCCAACTCAGGCACTGACAGTGTCCCTAACTACGGCCCGCACAATACTCCCAACTCAGGCACTGATGTCGTCCCTAAGTAAGGCCCTGCCACTACTCCCAAATAAGGTACTGAAGTTGTCCTTAACTAAGGCTCTGACACTACTACCAACTCAGGCACTGACGCTGTCCCTAACTAAGGCCATAACACTACTCTAAACTCAGGCACTGACAATTTCCCTAACTAATGCCCAGACAATAGAACCAACTCAGGCACTGAAACTGATCCTAACTAAGGCCCTGACACTACTCCCAACCCAGGCACTGACACTCTCCCTAACTAAGGCCCTGACACTACTCCCAACTCAGGCAATGACGCTATCCCTAAGTAAGGCTCTGACACTACTCCCAACACAGGCATTGACACTGTCCCTAACTAAGGCCATAACACTACTCCCAAATAAGGCACTGACACTGTCCCTAACTAAGGCCCAGAGAATAGAACCAACTCAGACAATGATGCTGCCCCTAACTAAAGCTCTGACTCTCTTCCCAACTCAGGCACTCACACTGTCCCTTACTAATGTCCTGACAGTACTGCCACTCAAGCTCTGACACTGTCCCTAACTAGGCCCTGACACTACTTTCAACTCAGGCACTGACATTGTCCCTAACTAAGGCCCTGACACTATTCTCCACTCAGGCACTAACACTGTCCCTTACTAATGCCCTGACACTACGGGCAACTGAGGCACTGACACTGTCTCTAACTAAGGCCCTGACACTACTCCCAACTCCGGCAGTGACACTGTCCCTTACTAATGCCCTGACACTACTCCAACCTCAGGCACTGACACTGTCCGTAACTAAGGCAGTGAAAACAATCCCATTATAGGCACTGACACTGTCCGTAACTAAACCCTGATACTTCTCCTACCTCAGGCACCTACGCTGTCCCTAACTAAGGCCCAGAAATTACTCCCAACTCAGGCACTGACACTGTCACTAACTTAGGCCCTTACACTACTCACAACACAGGCCCTGAGGCTGTCCCTAAATACTGCTCTCACACTACTCCTAAATCAGGCCCTAACACTATTCCTAACACAGTCACTGACAAGGTCCCTAACAAAGGCCCTGAGAATACTCCTATCTCAGGCCCTCACACTACTCCCAACTCAGACACTGAAGCTGTCCCTAAATAAGGCTCTGACACTATGCCCAACTCCGGCAGTGACGATATCCCTAACTAAGGCCGTGACACTGCTCCCAACTCAGGCAATGACACTGTCCATAATAAACACCCTGACACTCATCCCAACTCAGGTACTGACTCTACTCCCAACTCAGGCAATGACGCTGTCCCTACCCAAGGCACTGACACTACTCCTAACTCAGGCCCTGAAACGATATCTAAGAAAGGCCCTCACACTACTCCTAACTCAGGCACCGACACTGTCCATAACTTAGGCCCTGACACTACTCCTAACTCAGTCACTGACACTCTCCCTAACTAAGGCCCTGAGACTACTCCAACCCATGCGCTGAAACTGTCCCTAACTAAGGCCCTGACACTACTCCCAACATAGGCACTGACACTGTCCCTAACAAGGCACTGACACTACTCCTAACTCAGGCACTGACGCTGTCCCTAACTAAGGCCAAAACAGTACTCCCAACTCAATCACAGACACTGTATCTAACTAAGGCCCAGAAAATAGAACCAACTTATGCACTGACACTGTCCCTACATAAGGCCCTCACACAACTCCTATCTCAGGCTCTGACACTGTCCCTAACTTAGGCCCTGACAATACTCCTTACTTAGGCACTGACACTCTCCCTAGCTAAGGCCTTGACACTACTCTTAACTCATGCACTGACACTGTCCCTAACAAGGACCCTGGCACTACTCCCATTGCAGCCAGTGACACTGTCCCTAAGGCCCTTACATTACTTCCAACTCAGGCACTGACATTCTCCCTACCTAAGGCCCTGACCCTATTCTCAACTCATGCACTAACACTGTCCCTTACTAATACCCTGACACTACTGCAAATTAAGGCACTGACACTGTCCCTAACTAGGCCCTGATACTACTCCCAACTCAGACACTGACACTGTCCCTAACTAAGGCACTGACATTACTCCCAACTCCGGCACTGACACTGTTCCTAACTACCGGTCTCAGACTACTCCTAACTCAGGCCCTGACACTCTTCCTAACACCGTCACTGACACTGTCCCTAACTAAGGCCCTGAGACTACTCCTAACTCAGGCCCTGACACTGTCCGTGACTTAGGCCCTGGCATTACTCCCAACTCAAGCACTGACTCTGTCCTTAACTAAGGCCATAACACGTCTCACAACTCAGGCACTGCCACTGTCCCTAACTAAGGCCCTTACACTACTCTTAACTCAAGAACTGACATTCTCCGTAACTAAGGCTTTGACACAATACTTAACTCACGCCCTGACACTGTCCTTAACTAAGACCCTGACACTACTCCCATATCAGTCACTGACACTGTTCCTAACTTAGGTCCAGAGACTACTCCCAATTCAGGCCCTGACACTGTCCCTAACTAAGTCAATGATTCTACTCCCAAATCAGGCACTGACACTGTCCCTATCTAAGTCAGTGAAAATACTCCCAACATAGGCACTGACACTGTCCGTAACTAGGCCCTGATACTACTCCCACCTCAGGAACCGACACTGTGCCTAACTAAGGCCCTGACATTACTCCCAACTCAGGCACTGACACTGTCTCTACCTTAGGCCCTTACACTACTCACAACACAGGCCCTGACACTGTTCCTAAATACTGCTCTCACACTACTCCTAAATCAGGCCCTAAAACTATTCCTAACACAGTCACTGACACTGTCCCTAACTAACGCCCTGAGCATACTCTTTACTCAGGCCCTGACTTTGTCCCTAACTAAGGCCGTGACACTACTCCCTACTCAGGCCCTGACACGATAACTAAGAAAGGCCCTTACACTATTCCTAACTCAGGCACTGACACTGTCTATAACTAAGACCCTGACACTACTCCCAACTCAGGCACTGACATTGTCCCTAACAAGGACCTGGCACTACTCCCGACTCAGGCACTGACACTGTCCCTAACTACTGCTCTCACACTACTCCAACTCAAGCCCTGTCACTATTCCTATCTCAGTCACTGGCACTGTCCCTAACTAAGGTCCTGACTCTACTCCCAACTCAGGCACTGACACTGTCCCTTACTAAGGCCCTGACACAACTACCAACACAGGCAGTGACACTTTCGCTAAATAAGGCAGTGAAACTACTCCATACATAGGCAATGACACTGTCCAGAACTAAGGCGCTGACATTACTCCCAAATCAGGCACTGAAACTGTCGTTAACTATACCCCTGACACTTTTCACAAATCAGGATCTGACACTGTCCCTAACTACCGCTCTCACACTATTCCTAACACAGGCCCTGACCCTATTCCTAACACAGTCACTGACAGTGTCCCTAACTAAGGCCCTGAAATTACTAATAACTCACGCCCTGACATGGTCCCTAAGAAAGACCCTGTCACTAATCCCAACTCAGGCACTGACACTTTCCCTATCTAAGGACCTGAAACTCTTCACAACTCAGGGTCTGACACTGTCCCTTACTAGTACCCTGACACTACTGCCAACACAGGCACTGACATTGTCCCTAACTAAGGCCCTGAGACTGCGCCTAACTCATGCCCTTACACTGTCTGTAATTTAGGCCCTGACACTACTCCTAATTCAGGCACTGACACTCTCCCTAACTAAGACCCTGATACTACTCCCAACTCAAGCTCTGACAATGTCCCTAACTATGTCCCTGATAATACACCCAAGTCAGACACTGACACTGTCCATAACTGAGGCAATGATACTACTCCAAACTCAGGCACTAAGGCCTGATCATTGTGATGACAAGGGTCATGGAGAATTGTGATGACAAGGGCATGGAGCATTGTGATGACAAGGGTAATGGAGCATTGTGATGACAAGGACCATGGAGAATTGTGATGACAGGGGTCATGGAGAATTGTGATGACAAAGTCCATGGAGCATTGTGATTACAGGGTTCATGGGGCATTGCGATGAAAGTGGTCATGGAGCGTTGTGATGAAAGTGGTCATGGAGCATTGTGATGAAAGTGGTCATGGAGCATTGTGATTACAGGCATCATGGAGCTGTATGTTGAAAGGGGTCATGGAACATTGTGATGACAATGGCCTGGAGCATTGTGATGACAAGGGTTATGGAGCACTATGATGACATTCGCCATGGATCATTGTGATTAATGGAGTAATAGAGCATTGTGATGAAAGGGGTCATGGATCATTGTGATTACAGGGATCAAGGAGCATTGTTTTGACAAGCGCCATGGATCATTGTGATGAAAGGAGAAATGGAGAATTGTGATGAAAGGAATCATCGATCATTGTGATGACAGGTATCATGGAGCATTGTTACGACAAGAGCCAAGGAGCGCAGTGATGACAAAGCCAATGGATCATTGTGATGACAGCGGTCACAGATCATTGTGATGAAAGGGCTCGGGTACCATTGTGATGAAAGGGGCCATGGGGAATTGTGATGACAAGGGCGTGGAACATTGTGATGAATTGGGTCATGGATCATTGTGAAGTCAGTGTTTATGGAGCATTGTGATGAAAGTGGTCCTGCAGCGTTGTGATGAAAGGGGTCATGAGGCACTGTGATGAAAGGGGTCATGGATCATTGTGGTTACAAGGATAATGGAGGATTGTGAAGAAAAGCACCATGGAGCATTGTGATGACCAGGGCCTTCGAGCAATGTGATGAAAGGGGTCATGGAGTATTGTGAAGAATGTGGTCATGGAGCATTGTGATAACAGGGATCATGGCGCATTGTTATGACAAGTGCCATGGATCATTGTGATGACAAGGGACATGGAGCATCGTGATGAAAGTGTCATGGAGCATTGTGGTGACAAGGGCCATGGAGCATTGTGATGTCACGGGTCCTGTAGCACTGTGATGGCAAGTGTCATAGATCATTGTGATAAAAGGGGTTATGGAGAACGGTGATTACAGGGGCCATGGAGCATTGTGATGGTAAGGACATAGAGCAATGTGATGACAATGATCAAGGAGCATTGTGATGAAAGGGATCATGGATCATCTTGATTAGAGGGGTCATGGAGCATTATGATGACAATGGTCATGTAGCATTGTGATGAAATGTGTTAGGGAGCATTGTGATGAAAGGGGACATGGACCATTGTGATGACAGTGGTCATGGAACATTGTGATGAAAAGCGCCATGGGGCATTGTTATGACGGGGTCCTGGAACATTGGGATGACAGGCCTCATGGAATATTGTGACGAAAGGGGTCATGGAGTATTGTGATGAAAGGGGTCAGGGAGCATTTTGATGAAAGGTGCCATGGGGCATTTTGATGACAAGGGCCATGGAGCTTTGTGATCACAGGTGTCTTGGAGCATTGGGATGGCAGGGGTCATGGAATATTGTGATGAAAGGGGTCACAGATCATTCTGATGACAGGGTTTACAAGGCATTGTGGTGTCAGGGGTAATGGAGCATTGTGATGGAAAGTGTACTGGAGCACTGTGATTACAGGGCCCATGGAGCATGGTGATGACAAAGGCCATAGAGCACTGTGATGACAGGTGTCAAGGAGCATTTTGATGAAATGGGTGATGGATCATTTTGATAACAGGATTCATAGAGTGCTGTGATTTCAAGGGCCATGGAGCATTGTGATGACAAGGGCATGAAGCCTTGTGATTAAAGGGTTCATGGAGTATTGTGATGAAAAGCACGAGGGAGCATTGTGATGAAAGGCATCATGGATCATTGTGATGATAAGGGCTTGGAACATTGTGATGACAGTGGTCACAGAACACTGTGTCGATAAGGGCATGGAGCCTAGTTTGGGACAGTCTTTCAGCCTTGGACTAAATTCCGTGCCTGAGGTACGCACAGCATAACGTCTTTATTTAGCATAAGAGGTAGGACATTAGCTCGGGACAGGGTTAGGGAAAAGGCTAGGAATTGTGTCAGGAAATGACCTAAGGATAGCGTGAAGACCTCTGTTACTGAGAATATCAGGGCCTTATTCAGAACCAGTGTTAAGGCTTCAGGTAGGGACAGCATCAGGGCCTGACTTAGGGAGAGTGACAGGGACTGAGTGAGGCCTAATGTCAGGCCCTTAGCTGGGGACACTGTCAGGGAATGACTTAGGAGCAGCATCAGTGCCTTTGTTGGATCAGCTTTAGGTTCTTAGTTAAAGACATGACCGGAGCCCTAGTTAGTCACAGTGTCAAGGCCTCAGTTAGGGAAAGCTTCAGGGCCTGAGTTACAGACAGCCTCAGGTCTTCACTTAAAGACAGCAACAGGGCTTTCTTAGGGACAGTGTCAGGACCTTGGTTAGAAATGGGTCAGGATATTAGCTCAGGAGAGTGTCAGGACGTTAGTTATTGCTGGCAGCAGGGCCTATATTAGGGACAGATTCTGGGCCTTTGTTTGAGACAGTGCCATGGCCTTAGTTAGGAGTAGTCAGGGCCTTAGTTAGGGAGAACATTAGGGTTTCAATTAGCATAAGATGCAGGAGATTATCTCGGGACAGAGTCAGGTTCCAGGCAAGAGATAGTGAAAGGAAATGACCAAGGGATAACGAGAAGACCTTAGTTATTGAGAGCAATAGGGCCTTAGTTAGCAGCAGTGTGAGCGCCTTAATCAGGACCAGCGCCAGGGCTTGATGTATGGACAGCATCAGAGCCTAACTAAGGTACAGCAACAGGGCCTAAGTGAGGCCTATCCTTAGGGCCTGAGTAAGGGACAGTATCAGGGCATGACTTAGGAGCAGCATAAAGGCCTCTGTAAGATCAGCATTAGGGTCTTTGTTAAAGATATTATCAGGGCCTCCGTTAGGGACACCCTCAAGGCCTCACTTTGGGACAACTTCAGGGCTTACCTTGGGAAAGTTTCAAGACCTTGGTAAGACATGGGTCAGGCTATTAGCTCAGGATAATATCAGGTGTTCAGATATTGACGGCAGCAGGGCCTTAGTTAGAGGCAGTGTCAGGGCCTAAGTTAGGACTAGCATCAGAGCCTTTGTTAGGTATAGTGTCAGTGACTGAGTTAGGTGTAGTGTCAGGGCCTTAGCTAGGAACAGTGTCAGGGCATTACTTAGGAGCAGCGTAAGAGTCACGGTAGGATCAGCCTCAGGGGCTATGTTACAGATATTATCAGGGCCTCTGTTAGGTACAGCCTCAAGGCCTCACTTAGAGACAGCATCAGGGCTTCCTTAGGGACAGTTTCAGGACCTTGGTAAGAGATGGGTCAAGAAATTATCTCAGGATAGTGTCAGGACGTTAGATATTGATGGCAGCAGGGCCTTAGTTAGGGACAGTGTCAGGCCCTGAATTAGGACGAACATCGAGGCCTTAGGTACGGACAGTGTCACAGCCTCGAGAGTAATTTTAGGCCCTTAGTTAAGGACAGCAGCAGGGCTGTAGTTAGCATAAGAGGCACGACATTTGCTAGGGACAGGGTCAGGTTATGGTCTAGGGATAGTGTCAGGAAAGGACCTAAGCATAGTGTCAAAACCTTAGTTACTGAGAGTATCAGATCCTTATTTAGAACCAGTGTCAGGGTTTCAGGTAGGGACAACATCAGAGCCTGACTTAGGGAGAGCGACAGGGCCTGAGTGAGGCCTAGCGTCAGGCCCTTAGCTGAGGACACTGTCAGGGCATGACTTAGGAACAGAATCAGCGCCTCTGTTGGATCAGCCTTAGGGTCTTAGTTAAAGACATGATCAGGGTCTGAGTTAGTCACAGCATCAAGGCCTGAGTTATGTAGGGAAAGCTTCAGGGCCTCACTTAGGGACAGCGTCAGGGCTTACTTCGGGAAAGTTTTAGGACCTTGGTAAAACATGGGTCAGGATATTAGCTCAGGATAATGTCAGGACTTTAGATGTTGATGGCAGCAGCCCTTAGTTAGAGACAGTGTCAGGCCCTGAGTTACGACTAGCATCAGAGCCTTTGTTAGGTACAATGTACGGGACTGAGTTAGGAGTAGAATCAGGGCCGTAGTTAGTGAAAGTGTCTGAACCTGACTTAGGGAGAGCGACAGGGCCTGAGTGATGCTTAGCATCAGGCCCTTACCTGGGCACACTGTCAGGGCATGACTTTGGAGCAGCATCTGCCTCTTTGCTGGATCAGCATTAAGGTCTTCGTGAAATACATGATCAGGGCCTGAGTTAATCACAGCTTCAAGGCTTCAGTTAAGGAAAGTTTCAGGGCCTGAGTTAGGGACAGCCTCAGGTCTTCACTTAGGGACAGCGTCAGGGCTTACTTTGGGACAGTTTCAGGACCTTGGAAAGACATAGGTCAGGATATTAGCTCAGGATAATGTCAGGACTTTTGATAGTGATGGCAGCAGGGCCTTAGTTACAGAGAGTTTCAGGGCCTGAGTTAGGCCTAGCATCAGAGACTTTGCTAGGTACAGTGTAGGGGACTAAGTTAGGAGTAGTGTCAGGGCCTTGCTTAGGGACAGTGTCAGGGTCTGATTTAGGTGTACTGTCTGAGACCTAGTTAGGGACAGTGCTAGGGCCTGAGTTAGGATTAGTGTCAAGGCCTTATTTAGGACCAATTTCAGGGCCTTAGTTTGGACTAGCATCAGAGACATTGTTAGGAATCGTATAAGGGCCTGAGTTAGGTGAACTGTCAGGGCCTTAGTTAGGAACAGTGTTAGGGCCTGAGTTAGGATTAGTGTCAAGACCTTATTTAGGACCAATTTTAGGGCTTTAGTTTTGAATAGCAACCGAGCCTTTGTTAGGTACCATGTCGAGGCCTAAGTTAGGTTTAGTTCCAGGGCCATTGTTAGGGACAGTATCAGGGCCGGACTTCGGAGAATTTCACGACCTTAGCCAGGGAAAGTGTCAGGGTCTTAGTTAGGGACATTATCAGGGCCTGAATTAGCCGTAGTGTCAAAAGTCCTTAGTGAGGAGAGTAAGGAGTAAGTCAGGACTCAGGCCCTGACACTGTCCTCAACTAAGGCCCTGACACTACTCGTAACACAGTCCCTGACACTGTCTCTAACTAAGTCCCTGATACTACTCCGAACTCAGCACTGACCCAGTCCCTAACATAGGCCCTGACTCTACTCATACCTCAGAACTGGCACTGTCATTAACTAAAGCCCTGACACTATTCATAACTCATGCTCTAACACTAATCATAAATCAAGCCCTGGCAATATCCCTAACTAAGTCCCAGACACTATTCCTAAATCAGGCGCTGATACAATACCTAAGGAAGGCCCTGACATTACTCCTAACTCAGGCACTGAAAAGGTCCCTAAATAAGGCTCTGAAAATATTCCTAACTGAGGCGCTGATACAATACCTAACGAAGGCACTGATGCTACTCCTAACTACGGCCCTGACACTACTTGTAACTGAGGCACTGACACTGTCCCTTACTAATGTCCTGACATTACTCTGAACACAGGCACTAATATAGTTCCTTACAAAGGCCCTGACACTACTCCCAACAGAGGCACTGAGACTGTCTCTAACTAAGGCCCTGACACTACTCCCAAATCAGGCACTGACACTCTCCCTAACTAAGGCCCTGACACTACTCCCAACTCAGGCACTGACACTGTCCCTAACTAAGGCCCTGAAACTACTCACAACTCAGGCCCTGACACTGTTCCTAACTACCGGTCTCAGACTACCCCTAACTCAGGCACTGACACTATTCTTAACACAGTCACTGACACTGTTCCTAACTAAGGTCCTGAGACTACTCCTAATTCTGGCCTTAACACTTTCTGTAACTTAGTCCCTGCTGCTAATCCCAATTCAGGCACTGATGGTGTCCATAACTGAAGGTCGGGCACTGCTCCCAATGAGACACTGACACTCTCCCAAATTAAGGCCTTGACACTACTCTTAAATCAGCCCCTGACACTGTCCATAATAAAGACCCTGACACTAATCCCAACTCAGACACTGACACTGTTCATAGCTAAGGGCGTGACACTACTCCCATCTCAGCCACTGACACTGTCCCTAACTATGGCCCTGACACTACACCCAACTAAGGCACTGGTGCTGTCCCTAACAAAGGCTCTGACACTACTCCCAACACAGGCACTGACACTCTCCCTAATTAAGGCCCTGACACCGCTGCCAACTCAGGCCCTGACATTGTCCCTAATAAAGACCCTGACACTAATCCCATCTCAGCCAATGACACTGTCCCTAAATAAGGCCCTGACGCTACTCCCAACTCAAGCACTGACACTGCCCCTTTTAAGGCCCTGAAACAACTACCAACACAGGCATTGACACTTTCGCTAAATAAGACAGTGAGACTACTCCCTACATAGGCATTGACACTGTCCCTAACTAGGCCCTGACTCTACTCCTAAGTCAGGCACTGAGAGTTTCCCTAACAACGGCCCTCACACTACTCCCAACTCAGGCACTGACGCCGTCCCTAAGTAAGGCCCTGATACTACTCCCAACTCAGGCACGGATGCTGTCCGTAACTAAGGCCTTCACACTACTCCTAACTCAGCCTCTGACACTGTCCCTAACATAGGCCCTTAAACTGCTCCTTATTTACGCACTGACATGCTCCCTAACTAAGGCCCTGAGACTACTTCTACCTCAGGCCCTGACACTGTCCCTAACTAAGGACCTGATACTACTCCCAAAATAGGCACTGAGACCGTCCCTAAATACGCCCTGAGAGTACTCCCAACTCAGGCACTGACACTGTCCCTAACTAAGGACCTGTCAGTACCCTTAACTCAGGCCCTGAAACAGTCCCTAACAAAGGCCCTGACACTACCACAAACTCAGGCACTGACAGTGTCCCTAACTCCGGCACTCACAAAACTCCCAAATCAGGCACTGATGCCGTACCTGACTAAGTCTCTGACAATACTCCCAACTCAGGCACTGACACTGTCCCTAACTAATGCCTCGACAATAGAACCAACTCAGGCACTAACACTGTCCCTAACTAAGGCCCTGACACTACTCCCTACCCAGGCACTGACATTGTCCCTAACTAAGGCTCTGCACTACTCCCAATCCAGGCACTGACACTGTCCCTAACTAAGGCCCTCACACTACTCCTAACTCAGGCACTGACACTGTCCCTAACGTAGGCCCTGACACTACTCCTTACTTAGGCACTAACCCACTCCTTAACTAAGGCCCTGAGACTATTTCTACCTCAGGCCCTAACACTGTCCCTAACTAAGGCCCTGACACTATTCCCAACTCAGGCACTGACACTCTCCCTAACTAAGATTCTGACACTACTCCCATCTCAGCCACTGACACTGTCCCTAAGGCCCTGACACTACTTCCCACTCAGGAACTGATATTGTCACTACCTAAGGCCCTGACCCTATTCTCAAGTCAGGCACAGACAGTGTCCCTATCTAAGCCCTGACACTACGGCCATCTCAGGCACTGACACTGTCCCTAACTAAGGCCCTGACATTACTCCCAACACCGGCACTGACACTTTCGCTAACTAAGGCCCTGAAACTACTCACAACTCAGACCCTGACACTGTTCCTAACTACCGCTCTCAGACTACTCCTAACTCAGGCCCTACCACTGTCTGCAACTTAGGCCCTGGCACTACTCCCAAATCAGGCACTGACGGTGTCCCTAACTAAGGGTCTGACACTGCTCCCAATGAGACACTGACACTCTTCCAAATTAAGGCCTTGATACTACTCATAACTCAGGCCCTGACACTGTCCATAATAAAGACCCTGACACTAATCACAACTCAGGCACTGACACTGTCCCTACCTATGGCCCTGGCACTACACCGAACTCAGGCACTGGCGCTGTCCCTTACGAAGGCTCTGACACTACTTCCAACACAGGCACTGAAACTGTCCCTTTTAAGGCCCTGACACAACTACCAACACAGGCACTGACACTTTCACTAAATAAGGCAGTGAGACTACTCCCTACATAGGCACTGACACTGTCCCTAACTAGTCCCTGACACTACTCCCAACTCAGGGACTGACACTGTCCAGATCTACGGCCCTGACATTACTCCCAAATCTGGCACTGAAATTGTCAGTAACTATGTCCCTGACACTACTCAAAAGTCAGACCATGACACTGTCCCTAACTACCACTCTCACACTACTCCTAACCCAAACCCTGACACTATTCCTATCACAGTCACTGACACTGCCCATAACTAAGGTCCTGAGATTACTCCTAACTCACGACCTGACGTTGTCACTAACAAAGACACTGACTCTAATCCCAACTCAGGCACTGACACTGTCCCTATCTAAGGCCCTGAAATTATTCACAACTCAGGCACTGACACTGTCCCTTACTAATGCCCTGACACTATTGCAAACACAGGCACTGACACTGTCCCTAACTAAGGCCCTGATACTACTCCTAACTCTTGCCCTGACACTGTCCGTAACTTAGGCCCTGACACTACTCCTAACTCAGTCCCTGACACTGTCCCTCACTAAGGCCCTGATACTACTCCCAACTCATGCTCTGACACTGTCCCTTACTGAGGCAATGATACTACTCCCAACTCAGGCACTAAGGCTCTGGATCATTGTGATGACAAGCACCATGGAGCATTGGGATGACAGGGGTCAAGAAGGATTGTGATCACAAGGGTAATGGAGATTTGTGATGACAAGGGACATGGAACATTGTGATGACAAGTGGCATGGAGCATTGTGATTATAGGGGTCTTGGAGCATTGTGATTAGAGTGGCCATGGAGCATTGTGTTGAAAGGGTGCATGGAATATTTTGATGAGATGGGGCATGGAGCATTGTGGTGAGAGGGGTCATGGAGCATTGTGATGAAAAGGGTCATGGACATTGTGATGAAAGGAGTCCTGGAGCTCTGTGATTACAGGGGCCATGGGGCACTGAAATGAAAAGGGCATGGAGAATTGTGATGACAATGATCTTGGAGCATTGTGATGACAAGGGCCATGGAGCATTTTGATTAAAGGGGTCATAGGGCATTGTGATGAAACGGGTCATGGATCATTGTGATTACAAGGATCATGGAGCATTGTGATGAAAGGGGCCATGGGTTATTGTGATGACAAGAGCCATTGAGCATTCTGATGAAAGGGGTCATGGACCAATGTGCTGAATGCTCCACAGTAATCAAAATGCTCCATGAGCCATGTCATCACAATGCCCCATGACCACATTAATCACAATGCTCCATGACCACATTTATCACAATGCCCCGTGACCCCTGTCATCACAATGCTCCATGATCGCTGTAATCACAGTGATCCATGACACCTTTACTCACAATGCTCCAGGACGCCTTTTAGAACAATGCTCCATGCCCCGTGTCATCACAACTGTCCATGACCTTGTCATCAAATGCTCCATGGCCCATGTCATCACAACGCTCCATGTACTTGTCATCACAATGCTCAATGGCCCGTTTACTCACAATGCTCCAGTACCCCTCTCATCACAATACCCCATGATCCCTTTAAACACAATGCTCCATGACCACTTTAATCACAGTGCTTCATGACCATTCTCATCACAGTTCTCCATGGCTTTATCATCACAATGCTCCATGACCCCTATCATCACAATGATCCATAACCCCTTTCATTACAATGCTCCATGGGCCCTGTAATCACAGTGCTGCATGACCATTTTCATCACAATGCTCCATGACCCCACTCATCACAATGTCCCAAGACCCCTGTAATCAAAATTCTCCATGGACTTGTCATCACAAAGCTCCATGAACCCTGTCATCACAATGCTCCATGATCGCTGTACTCACAATGATCCATGACACCTTTCCTCACAATGCTCCAGGATGCCTTTCATCACAATGCTCCATGCCAGTTGTCATCACAATGCCACATGATCCCTTTAATCACAATGCGCCATGGCCCTTGTCATCACAATGCTCCATGATCCCTGTACTCCCAATGATCCATGACCACTTTCATCACAATGCTCAAGGACAATTTTCATCACAATGCCCAAAGCCACCTGTCATCACAATGCTCCATGGCACTTCTCATCACAATGCTCCAGGAAACTTCTCATCACAATGCTCCAGGATCCCTGTATTCATAATGATCCATGACCCCTTTCATCACAATGCTCCATGCTCCTTAACATCACAATGCTTCATGCAATTTTCATCAAAATGCTCCATTGCCCCTGTAATCACAATGCTCCATGACCTTATCATGACAATGCTCCAGAACTCTTGTCATCACAATGCTCTATGACCCCTGTCATCACAATACTCCATGATCCCTTTACTCACAATGCTCCATGACCACATTCATCACAATGCTCCAAGACCACTTACATCACAATTCTCCATGACAACTTTCATCACGATGCTCCATGCCCCTTGTAATCAAAATGCTCCAATGACTTGTCATCAAAACGTTTCATGACCCCTGTCATCACAATGCTCCATGATCGCTGTACTCACAATGATCCATGACACCTTTCCTCACAATGCTCCAGGACGCCTTTCATCACAATGCTCCATGCCAATTTTCATCACAATGCTCCATAACCCCTGTCATCACAATGATCCATGACTCTTTTCATCACAGTGCTCCATGACCCCTGTCATCATAATGCTGAATACACTTGCCATCACAATGCTCCATGGTACCTGTAATCACAGTGCTCCATGACCACTTTCATCAAAATGCCCAATGCCCCCTGTCATCAAATGCTCCATGGCGCTTGTCATCACAATGCTCCATGGCCTCTATAATCACAGTGCTCCATGACCACATTCATCACAATGCTCCATGCCCCATGTCATCACAATGCCCCATGACCCCTGTCATCACAATGCTCCATGGCCCTTGTCATCACAAAGCTCCACGACCCCTGTCTTCACAATGATCCCTGACCCTTGTCATCACAATGCTCCATGATCCCTGTAATCACAATGATCCATGACCCCTTTCATCACAATGCTGCAGTACCACTTTCATCATAATCCTACATGCCCCTTGTTGTCAGAATGGTCCTTGCCTTTGTCATCACGTACTCCATGGCTCCTGTAATGCAAATGCTCCATGCCCTTCTCATCACAACGCTCCAGAACTCTTGTCATTGCAATTCTCCATGCCCATGTCATCACAATGCTCCATGAAAATGTCATCACAATGTTCCAGGACTCTTCTCATCACAATGCTCCATGGCGCTTTTCATCAAAATGCTCAATGAATATTTTCATCACAATGCTCCTTGACCCTCTCAAAACAATGCTCCATGACCCCTGTCATCACAATAGTCTATGGCCTTTGTCATCACAATTCTCTATGTCCCGTGTCATCACAAAGTTCCTTGATGATTTTCATTGCAATGTTCTTTTACAAATTACGTCACAGTGCTCCATAACCTCTTACATCACAATGCTCCATGGAACTTGCCATCACAATGCCACCTGTCCCATTTCATCACAGTGCTCCAGTACGCCTTTCATCACAATGCTCCACGTGGCTTGTCATCACAATGCTACATGATCCATTTCTTCACAATGCTCCATGACCCCAACTCGTCACAATGCCCCATGACCACTGTAACCACAATGATCCATGGCCCTTATCATCACAATGCTCCATGACCACTGTCATCACAATGCTCCATGATCGCTGTAATCACAATGATCCATGACACCTTTCTTCACTATGCTCCAGTACGCCTTTTATCACAATGCTCCACACCCTTTGTCATCAAAATGTTCAATGCAGCTGTCATCACAATGCTCCATGGCCCCTGTAATCACAATTCTCCATAGTCTTGTCATCAAAATGCTCCAGACCACATGTCATCACAATGCTCCATTCAGTTGTCATGACAATGCTCCATGACCAGTGTCATCACAATGCTCCATGGCCCTTGTTATCACAATGTTCCATCACGCTTTTCATCACAATGCTCCAGTGCCACTTTCATCACAATGCTCCATGACCACTTTCATTACAACACTCCATAATCAATTTGATCACAATGGTCCACGGCCCATGTCATCACAATTCTCCATAGTGCTGTTATTCACAATTCTCCATGACCACTTTCATCACAATGCTTCATGACCATTGTCATCACAATTCTCCATGTCCCTATCATCACAAAGCTCCATGACTCCTGCCATCGCAATGATCCATGACCCCTGTCATCACAATGCTCCATGATCGCTGTAAACACAATGATCCATGACACCTTTCCTCACAATGCTCCACGTCCCTTGTCATCACAATGCTCAATGCAGTTCTCCTCACAATGCTCGATGGCCCCTGTAATCACAATTCTCCATGCCCTTTTCACCAAAATACTCCAGAACTCATGTAATCACAGTGCTCCATTCCCTTGTCCTCACAATGCTCTATGACCACTGTCATCACAATGCTCCATGGCCCTTGTCATCACAATGATCCATGACCCCCTTTCATCACAATGCCCCATGACTCTTGTCATCACAATGCTCCATGACCATTGTCATCACAATGTTCAATAATCCCTGTAATCACAATGATCCATGAACCCTTTCATCACAGTGCTCCAGTACTACTTTCATCACAATGCTCCATGCCCCTGGTCATCACAATGGTCCATGCCCTTGACATCAAATGTTCCATGGCCCTTTTAATCACAATGATCCATGCACTTATCATCCCAGTGCTCCATGCCTGTGTCATCACAGTGCTCCATGACCCCTGTAATCACAATGCTCCATGACCCCTTTCCTCACAATGCTCCAACACCTCTTTCATCACAGTGCTCCATTCCATTTGTCATCACAATGCTCCATGCCCTTGTCATCACAATGCTCCCTAGTGCTGTTATTCAAAATGCTCCATGACCACTTTCATCACAATGTTTCACGACCATTGTCATCACAAAGCTGCATGGCCCTATCTTCACAATGCTCCATAACACCTGTCATCGCAATGATCCATGTCCCATTTCATCACAATGCTCCATGACCAGTTTCATCACAACGCTCCATAACCCATTTGATCACCATGCTCCACGTCCCTTGTTATCACAATGCTCAATAGCACTTTTTAAAACAGTGCTGCATGACTACTTTCATCACAATGCTCCATGACCCCTTTCATCACAAAGCTCCATGGCCACTTTCATCACAATGCTCCATGACCCCTGTCATTACAATTATCCATGACCCCTTTCCTCACAATGGTCCAATACCTCTTTCATCACAATGCTCCATTCCACTTGTCATCACAATGCTACATGCCCTTGTCATCACAATGATCCATAGCGCTGTTATTCACAATGATCCATGACCACTTTCATCCCAATGCTTCATGACCGTTGTCATCACAATGCTCCATGACCCTTGTCATCGCAATGATCCATAACCCCTTTCATCACAATGCTCCGTGACACCTGTCATCACAATGCTCTATGATCGCTGTAATCACAATGATCCATGACACCTTTCCTCACAATGCTCCAGTACACATTTCATCACAATGCTTCACTTCCCTTTTCATCACAATGCTGAATGCAGTTGTCATCACAATGCTCCATGGACCCTGTAATCACAATTCACCATGGCCTTTTCATCAAAATGCTCTAGTAATCATTTCAATACAATGCTCCTTTCCCTTGTCATCACAATGCTACATGACCATTGTCATCACAATGATCCATGCGTCTAACATCAGAATGCTCATCGACCACTGTCTCACAATGATCAGTGAATCCTCTAATCACAATGCTCCATGCACTTGTCATCACAATGCTCCAGAGCTCTTGTCAACACAATTCTCCATGCCCGTGTCATCACAATGCTCCAGGACTCCTGTCTTCACAATGCTCCATGGCGCTTTTAATCACAATGCTCCATGACCACTTTCATCACAGCGCTCCATAACTCATTTAATCACAATGCTCCATGTCCCTTGACATCACAATGCTCCATAGAGCTTTTCATCACAATGCTCCATGACCCCATTCGTCACAATGGTCCATGACCATTATCATCACAATGCTCCATGGCGCTTTTATTCACAATGATCCATGACCACTTTCATCACAATGCTCCATGCCCCCGTCATCACAATGACCCATCACCACTGTCATCGCAATGACCCTTGACCACTTTCACCAAAATGCTCGATGGCCCTTGTCATCCCAATGTCCCATTACCCCTTTTATCTCAATGCTCCATGACCCCTTTCATCACAATGCCTCATGGCACTTGTCTTCACAATACTCCATGACCCCTGTCATCACAGTTTTCCATGATCCCTGTAATCACAATGGTCCATGTCGCCTTTCATCTCAGTGCTCCAGTACCATTTTCATAACAATTCTCTGTGGCCCTTGTCATCACAATGCTCCATGCCGTTTTCATCAGAATGCTCCAGAACTCTTGTCATCACAATTCTCCATGCTCATGTCATCACAATGCTCCATGAAAATGTCATCACAATGCTCCAGGACTCTTGTCATCACAATGCTCCATGGCCTTTGTAATCAAAATGCCCCATGACCCCTTTCAGCACAGTGCTCCATGACCCCTGTAATCACAATGCTCCATGGCCAATGTCATCACAATGCTCCATGACCTCTGTCATCACAATACTCGATGACCCTTGTCATCACAATGCTCCATAATCCCTGTAAACACAATGATCCATAACCCTTTTCATCACAATGCTCCATGCACTTTTCATCCAAATGCTTCATTCCCCCTGTAATCACAATGCTCCATGCTGTTATCATGAAATGCTCCAGAACTCTTGTCATCACAATTCTCCATACCTGTATCATCACAATGCTTCAGGACCCTTGTCATCACACTGCACCATGATGCCTTTCATCACAATGCTCCATGACCATTGTCATCACAATGCTCCTTGCCCCTATCATCACAATGCTCATCGACCACTGTCATCGCAGTGATCCATGACCCCTTTAATCACAATGCTCCATGGCCTTTGTCATCACAATGCTCTGTGACCCCTGTCATCACCATGTCCCATGATCCCTGTCATCAAAATGGTAATTGTTATAACAATGCTCTATGACACCTGTCATCACAATTCCCCATGACCCCTGTCATCAAAATGCTCTAGACGTCATTTCATCACAATGCTCCATTCCCTTGTCATCACAATGCTCCCTGGCACTTGTCATCACAATGCTCTTTGGTGCTTTTCATCACAATGCTGCATGACAACATTCACCACAATGCTCCATGCACCCTGTCATCACAATGCCCCATGTCGCCTGTCATCACAATGCTCCACGGCCCTTGTCATCACAATGCTCCATGCCCCTGTCTTCACAATGTCCCATGATACCTGTCATCACAATGGCCCATGCTCTTGTCATCACAATGTTCCATGGCGCTTGTCATAACAATGCTCCATTATCCCTGTAATCCCAATGATCCATGACCCCTTTCATCACAATGCTCTATGACCCATTTCATCAAAATGCTCCCAGACCACTTTCATCACTATGCTCCAGGAACCTTGTAATCAAAATGCTCCATGCCCTTGTCATCACAATGCTCCATGGTCCTTGTCATCACCATGCTCCATGACCACTATCATCACAAAGCTCCATAACCCATTTAATCACAATGTTCCATGGCCCTTGTCATCACAATGCTCCATAGCACTTTTCATCAAAATGCTCCATGACCACTTTCACCTCAATGCTCCATGACCCATTTCATCAAAATGCTCTATGGCCCTTGTCATCACAATGTCCCATGAACGCTTTTACCTCAATTCTCCATGAACATTTCATCAAAATGCTCCCTGACTATTGTGATCACAATGCTCCATAACCCATTTGATCACAATACTCCATGGCCCTTGTCATCACAACGCTCCATAACACATTTCGTCACAATGCTCCGTGACAAATTTCATCACAATGCTCCATTACCCCATTAATCGCAATGATCCATGGCGATGGTCATCGCAATGCTCCATGACCCTTGTCATCACAATGCTCCAGGCCATTGTCATCACAACGTTCCATGACCCCTTTCACCACAAAGCTCCATGATCCCTGTCATCACAATGCTCCATGACTCCTATCATCACAATGCTCCATGGACCTTGTCATCACAACGTTCCATGCCCTTATCATCACAGTGCTTCATGAAACTTGTCGTCACAATGTTCCATAACCCCTGTATCACAATGCTCCATGCCACTGTCATCACAATGCTCCAGAACTTTTGTCATGATAATGCTCCATGCCCGTCTCATCACACTGCTCCATGACACTTGTCATCACATTGCTCCAGGGTCCCAGTCATCACAATGCTCCAAGACCCATATCATCACAATACTCCATGTGCTTGTCATCACAATGCTTCATGAACCATGTCATCAAAATGCTCCATGACCCTTTTAATCACAAGCTGCATGATCCCTGTCATCGCAGTTCTCTGTGACCGCAGTTATCATAATGCTCCAGGACCATTTTCATCACAATGCTCCATGCCCTTGTCATCACAATGTCCCATGACCGCTGTCATCACAATGTTTGATGACCCTTGTCATCACAATGTTCCATGCCGTTGTGATCACAATGCTCCATGGCCCTTGTAATCACAATGCTCCATGCCCTTGTCATCACAGTTCTCCAGAACTTTTGTCATCATAATGTTCCATGCCCGTCTCATCACAATGCACCATGACACTTGTCATCAAAATGTTCCATGTTTTTTGTCATCACACTGCTCCATGGCCTCTGTCATGAGAGTGCCCCATGATACCTACCATCACAATTTTAGATGACCAGTGTCATCACAATGCCCCATGACACCTGTCATCACAATTCGTCATTGCCGTTCTCATCACAATGCTCCATGAACTGTGTCAACACAAGTTTCCAGGACACTTGTCATCACAATGATCCATGACCACTTTCAGCACAATGCCCCATGACCACTGTCATCACAATGCTCCAAGGCCTAAGTATTCTCAATGCTCCCTGGCCGATGTAATCACATTGCTCCATGATCCCTTTCAACAAAATGTTCCATGACCACTGTCATCACAATATTCCCTGCCCTTGTCATCACAATGCTCCATGGCCAGTGTAATCACAATGCTCAATGCCCTTGTCATCACAATGATCCAGAACACATGTCATCATATTGCTCCATGCCCGTGTCATCACAATGCTCCATGATACTTGTCATCACAATGTCCCATATCCTTTGTCATCACAATGCTCCATGACCACTGTCATCACAGTGCTCCATGACACCTTTCGTCACAATGCCAGATGACCAGTGTCATCACAATGCTCCATGCCACCTGTCATCACAATTACTCATGGCACTTGTCATCACAAGATTCCAGGACAATTGTCATCACAGTGATCCATGACCAATTTCATCACAATGCTCCATGGCCTATGTATTCACAATGCTTCAGGGCCCCTGTAATCACATTGCTCCATGATCCCTTTCATCACAATGCTCCAAGACCACTGTCACTACAATGCCCCATGACGCCTATCATCACAATGCTCCATGACCCCTGTCATCACAATGTTCCATGACAGTTGACATCACAATACTCCATGATCTCTGTCATCACAATGTTCCCTGCCCTTGTCATCACAATGGCCCATGGCCCCTGTAATCACAATGCTCCATGCCCTTGTCATCACAATGCTCCAGAACTCTTGTCATCATAATGCTCCATGCCTGTGTCATCACAATTTTCAATGGCACTTGTCATCACAATGCTCCATGGCCTTTGTCATCACAATGCTCTGTGAACCGTGTCATCACAAGGTTCCAGGACACTTGTCATCACAATAATCCATGACCACTGTTTTCACCATTCTCCATGATCCCTGTCATCTCAATGCTCCATGGCCGTTGTATTCACAATGCTCCATGGCCCCTGTAATCAAGGTGTTCCATGACCCCTTTCAACACAATGCTCCATGACCACTTTCATCATAATGCCCCATTAAGCCTGTCATCACAATGCACCAAGGCCCCTCTCATCAAAATGCTCCATGATCCCTGTGTGCACAGTGTTACCTGCACAGGCATCACAATACTCTCTGTCCCCTGTAATCACAGTGCTCCATGCCCTTTTCATCACAATACTCCGGAATTCTTGTCATCACAATGTTCCATGACCGTGACATCACAAGGCTCCGTGACACATGTCATCACATTTCTCCATGAATTTGTCATCAAAATGTTCCATGGCTCTTGTCAGCACTATGCTCCGTGGGGCTTTTCATCACAATGCTCCAGGACAACTTTCATCCTAGAGCTTCATGCCCCCTATCATCCCAATGCCCAATGCCCCCAGTCATCACAATGCCCGTTAAACCCTATCATCAAAATGCTCCATGAAACCTGTCATCACAATGCTCCATGGCCCTTTTCATCACATAGCTCCATGACCTTTGTCATCACAATGATCCATGAACCTTTTCCTCACAATGCTCCAGTACCCCTTTCATCACAATGCTCCATGCCATTTTTCATCACAATGCACCATGTCCTTGTCAGCACAATGCTCCTTGGCCCCAGTAATAAAAATGCTCCATGCCCTTGTCATCACAATGCTCCAGATCTCTTCTCATCCCAATGCTCCATGCCCGTGGAATCACAATGCTCCAGGAACCCTGTCATCACAAAACTCCATGCCCTTGTCATCACAATGCTGCATGATCCCTGTCATCACAATTCTCCGTGACTGCTGTCATCACAATGCTCCAGGACCAATTTCATCACAATGTTCCATGGCTTTTTTCATCACAATGCTCCATGACCCCTGTCATCACAATGCTCGATGACACTTATTACAATGCTCCATGCCATTGTCATCACAATGCTCCATGGCCTTTGTAATCACAATGCTCCATGCCCTTGTCATCACAATGCTCCCGAACTCTTTTCATCACAATGTTCCATGACGCCTGTCATCACAATGCTCCATGGCCCCTTTCATCACAATGCTCCATGACCCCGTGTTCCCAATGTTCCATGACCTTGTCATCACAATGATCCATGACCCCTGTCCTCACAATGTTCCCTGCCCATGTCATCACAATGCTCCATGTCCCCTGTATTCACAAAGCTCCATGCCTTTTTCATCGCAATGCTCTAGAATTCTTGTTATCACAATGTTCCTTGACCCATATAATCACAATTCTCCATGACCCTTGTCATCACAATGCTCCATCGTGCTTTTCATCACAATGCTCCAAGGCAACTTTCATTACAGTGCTACATGCCCCCTGTCATCACAATGCCCAATGCCACCTGTAATCACAATTCCCCATGAGCCCTGTCATCACAATGCTCCATGGCCCTTGTCATTACAATGCTCCATGACCCCTGTCATCACAATGCTCCATGACCCTGGTCATTACAATGCTGCATGATCCCAGTCATCACAATTCTCTGTGACCGCTGTCATCACAATGCTCCATGCCCTTATCATCATGATGCTCCATGGCCACTGTCATCACAATGCTCCATGCCCTTGTCATCACAATTCTCCAGAACTCTTTTCATCATAATGCTCCATGCCCGTGCCTTCACAATGCTCCATGACAGTTGCCTACAGAATGTTCCATGGTCTTTGTCATCACAATGCTCCATGATTCCTTTCATCACATTTGTAAATGACCACAGTCATCACAATGCCCCATGACACCTGTCATCAGAATTCGCCATGGCCCTTTTCATCACAATGCTCCATGAACCGTGTCATCACAATGTTGCAGGACACTTGTCATCAGAATGATCCATGACCACATTCATCAAAATGATCCATGACCCCTGTCATCACAAACCTCCATGGCCTATGTATTCACAGTGCTCCATGGCCCCTGTAATCACATTGCTTCATGATCTTTTTCATCACAATGCTCCATGACAACTGTCATCACAATGCCCCATGACGCACGTTATCACAATGCCCCATGGCCCCTATCATCAAAATTTTCCATGACCCCTGTCATCACAATGTTCCATGACAGTTGTCATCATAATGCTCTATGACCCTTGTCATCACAATATTCCCTGCCCTTGTCATCACAATGCTTCATGGTCCCTGTAATAACAATGCTCCATGCCCTTGTTATCACAATGCTCCAGAACTCTTGTCATCATAATGCTAAATGCCCGTGTCATCACAATGTTCCATGACACTTGACATCACAAAGCTACATGGCCTTTGTCATCACAATGCTCCATGGCCCCTGTCATCACAGTGCTCCATCATACCATTCATCACAATTTTAGATGACCCTTGTCATCACAATGCCCCATGACTCCTGTCTTCACAATTCGCCATGGCCCTTGTCATCACAATGATCTATGAACCGTGTCATAACAATGTTCCCTGTCAATGTCATCACAATTCTCCATATCCCCTTCAATCACAATGCTCCATAACTTTGTAATCACAATGCTCCTTGGCCCGTGTGAACAGAATGTTCCATGCCCCTGTCATCACAATACTCCAGAACTCTTGTCATCATAGTGTTCCATGCCTGTGTCATCACAATGCTCCCTGACTCTTGTCATCAAAATGTTCCATGGCCTTTGTCATCACAAAGCTCCATGGCCCCTGTCATCACAGTGCTCCATGGTAATTTCATCACAATTCTAGATGACCACTGTCATCGCAATGCTCCATGACACCTGTCATGACAATTTGCCATGGCCCTTGTCATCAAAATGGTCCATGAACCGTGTCATCACAATGTTCCAGGACACTTGTCCTCACAATGATCCATGACCACTTTCTTCACAATGCTCCATGGCCCCTGTAATCACATTGCTCCATGATCCCTTTCATCAGAATGTTCCCTGCCCTTGTCATTACAATGCTCCATGACACCTGTCATCACAATGTTCCATGACAGTTGTCATCACAATGCTCCAATACCTCTGTCATCACAATGTTCCCTGCCCTTGTCATTATAATGCTCCAGAACTGTTGTCATCATAATGCTCCATGCCCATGTCATAGCAATGCTCCATGACACTTACCATCACAATGTTCCATGGCCCCTTTCATCACAATGCTAGATGACCACTGTCATCACAATGCCCCATGACAACTGGCATCAAATTTCGCCATGGCACTTGTCATCACAATGCTCCATGGCTCTTGGCATCACATTGGTCCATGGTGCTTTTCATCACAATGCTCCAGGACAACTTTCATCACAGTGCTCCATGACCCGTGTCATCTCAATGCTCCATGGCCTTTTTTTCACAATGCTCCATGGCCCCTATAATCACGCTGCTCCATGACCACTTTCATCACAATGCTCCATGACCACTGTCATCTCAATGCACCCTGACACCTGTCATCACAATTCGCCATGGCCCTTGTCATCACAATGCTCCAAGAACCGTGTCATCACAATGGTCCAGGACAGTTGTCATCACAATGATTCATGACCACCTTCATCACAATGCTCCATGACCCCTGTCATCACAATGTTCCATGACAGTTGTCATTACAATTCTCAATGACCCCTGTCATCACAGTGTACCCTGCCCATTTCATCACAATGCTCCCTGGCCCTTGTAATCACAATGCTCCGAGCCCTTGTCATCACAATGCTCCAGGACAACTTTCATCACAGTGCTCCATGAACCCTGTCATCTCAATGCTCCATGGCCTTTTTATTCACAGTGCTCCATGGACCCTATAATTCACGCTGCTCCATGACCATTTTCCTCAGAATGCTCTATGACCACTGTCATCTCAATGCCCCATAACACCTGTCATCACAATTCGCCATGGCCCTTGTCATCACAATGCTCCACGAAACGTGTCATCACAATGGTCCAGGATACTTGTCATCACAATGATCCATGACCACTTTCATCACAATGCTCCATGACCCCTGTCATCACAATGTTCCATGATACTTTTCATCACAATGCTAGATGACCACTGTCATCACAATCCCTCATGACACCTGTCATCACAATTTGCAATTGCCCTTGTCATCACAGTGCTCCATGAATCGTGTCATGAGAAGGTTACAGGACACTTGTCATCACAATGCTCTATGGTGTTTTTCATCACAATGCTCCAGGACTTCTTTCATCACAATGCACCATGACCCTTGTTATCACAATGCTCTCTGGTGCTTTTCATCACAATTGCTGTGACCACTTTCATCACAATGCTCCATGGCTCTTGTCGTCACAATGCCACATGAGCCCTTTCATCACAATGTTCCATGATGCCTGTCATCAAAAAGCTCCATGGTCTTTTTCAACAAAATGATCCATGTCCCCTGTAATTACAGTGCTACATGACCGCTCTCATCACAATGCTCCAAGACCCCTTTCATTGCAAAGCTCCGTGAACCTTGTCATCAAAATGCCCCATGACAACTTTCATCTCAATGCTCCATGACCATAGTCATAACCATGCTCCATACCCTTATTATAACAAAGCTCCATGACCCTTTCATCACAACGATCCACCACACCTTTCATCACAATGCTCCATGACCCCTGTCAACACAATGCTCCATGGCCCTAGTCATCACAATGCCCTAAGGCCCCTGTAATCACAATGATGCATGACCCATTTCCTCACAAGTCTTCAATACCTCTTTCATCACAATGCTCCATGCCATTTGTCATCACAGTGCTCCATGGCCTTGTCATCAAATGCTCCTTGGACTCTGTAATCACAACGCTATATGCACTTGTCGTCACAACACTCCATGACTCTTGTCTTCAATATTCTCCATGGCGTTTTTCATCACAAAGCTCCATAACCCATTTAATCACAATGCTCCATGGCCCTTGTCTTCAATATTCTCCATGGCACTTTTAATCACAATGCTCCATAACAACTTTCATCACAGTGCTCCATTACCTCTTTTATCACAATGTTCCATAAACATTGTCTTCACAATGCTCCATGCCCCTTTCATCACAATGCTGTATGACCCATGTCATTGCAATGATCTTTAACCCCATTCATCACAATTCTCCATGGCCTTTGTCATCAAAATGCTCCATGGCTCCTGTAATCAAAGTGCTCCACGACACCTTTCATCACAATGCTCTATAACCCCTTACATCACAATGCTCCATGACACCTGTCATCAAAATGCTCCATGGCCCTTCTCATCACAATGCTCCAAAACTCTTGTCTTCACAACGCTCCATGACCACTGTCATCACAATGCTCCATGGCATTGGTAATCACAATGTTAAATGGCCCCATTAAGCACAGTGCTGCATGACCCCTTTCATCACAATGCCCCATGATCCCTGTTATCACAATATTCCATGACCCCTGTCAACAAAATGCTCCATTACCCCTGTCACCTCAATGCTCCATGACCCATGTCATCACAACGCTCCATGCCGCTTCTCATCACAATGCTCCATGACCACTTTCATCACTATGCTCAATGACCCCTTTCATCACAATGCTCTGTGACACTTGTCATCACGATGCTCCATTCCCTTGTTATCACAATGCTCCACGGCCCCTGGAATTACAATGCTACATGCCCGTGTCATCACAATGCTCCATGACCACTGTCATCACAATGCTCCATGACCCTTGTCATCACAATGCTACATGGCCCTTGTCATCACAATGCTCCATGGCTCTTTTCATCATGATGATACATGATGCCTGTCATCACAATGCTGCATGCCCTTGTCATCACAATGCTCCATGAGCCCTGTCATCACAATGCACCATTCTCCTTGTCATCACAATGTTCCATGAACCCTGTATACACAAGGATCCATGACCCCTTTCATCAAAATGCTCCAGTACCACTTTCATCACAATGCTCTATACCCCTTGTCATCACAATGGTCCCTGCCATTGTCATCACAATGCTCCATGGTCCCTGTAACCACAATGCTCCATGCCCTTCTCATCACAATGCTCCAGAACTCTTGTCTTCACAATGCTCCATGACCACTGTCATCACAATATTCCATGACGCTTGTCATCACAATGCTCCATGGCACTTTTCATCATAATGCTCCATAACCCCTTTCATCACAATGCTCCATGACCATTGTCATCACAATGCTCCATGCCCCTATCATCACAATGCTCCATGACCCCTGTCAACGCAGTGATCCATGACCCCTTTCATCAAAATGCTCCATCACACCAGTCATCACACTTGTGGTGACAAGGGTCATGTAGATTTGTGATAACAAAGGCCATGAAGCATTGGGATGACAGGTGTCATGGAGCACTGCGATGAAAAGGGTCATGGATCATTGCGGTGACAGGGGTCATTGATCATTGTGATGACAAGAGCAATTGAGCATTGTGATGACAGGGGTCATTGGCAATTGTGATGACAGGGGGCATGGAGCATTGTGATGAAAGGGGTCATGGTGCATTTTGATGAGAGGGGTTATGGAGCATTGCGGTGACAAGTGTCATGGAGCTTTATGATGATAGGGGCACTGGAACATTGTGATGAAAGGGGGAATGGAGAATTATGTTGAATGTAGTAATGGAGTATTGTGATGAAAGGGGTAATGGAGCATTGTGATGAAAGTGGTCATGGGGCATTGTGATGACAAGGGGCATGGAGCATTGTGATGACAAGCGCCATGGAGAATTTTGATGATAAGGGCCATGGAGCCTTGTGTTGAAAGGGTTAATGGAGCATTGTGATGAAGGGGGCATGGAGCATTGTGATGACAAGGGCCATGTTGAATTATGATGACAAATGTCCTGGAGCATTGTAATGACAGGGGTCATAGGTCATTGTGATGACAGGGGGCCTGGAGCATTGTAATGAAAGTGGTCATGGATCATTTTGATTACAGGGGGTATCGAGTATTTTGGTGACATGGGGCATGGAACATTGTGATGAAAGGGGTACTGGAGCATTGTGATGACAAAGGGCTTAGAGCTTTGCGATGAAAGGATTAATTGAGTCTTGTGATGACAGGGGTCATGGATCATTGTGATGACAGGGGGCATGGAGCACTGTAATGAAATGGGTTATGGAGCACTGTGATTACAGGGGTAATTGTGATGCATTGTGATGAAAGGGGTCATGGGACAGGTGTAACGGAGCATTGTGATGAAAGGGGTCATGGCTCATTGTGATGAACTGGGGCATAGAGCATTGTGATGAAAGGGGTTATGGAGCACTGTGATTACAGGGGTAATTGTGAGCATTGTGATTAAAGGGGTCATGGAGCATTCTGATGACAGTGGTCATGGGGAATTGTGATGACAAGGGCCATGGATCTTTGTGATGACAGGCGTCATTTGGCATTGTGAATGACAGGGGCCATGGAGCATTTTGATGACAAGGGTCATGGAGCATTATGATGACAGGGGTCATGGAGCATTTTGGTGAAAGTCGTCATGGAGCATTGTGATGACAAGGGCCATGGAGCATTGTGATGAAAGGGGTCATGGAGCAATGTGATGATAAGTGCGTGGAGCATTGCGATGAACGTGGTCATGGAGCCTTGTGATGATAAGGGCATGGAGCCTTGTGATGATAAGGGCATGGAGCCTTGTGATGTCTATGGTCATGGAGCATTGTGATGAAAGGGGTCAGGTAGAATTGTGATGAAAGTGGCCATGGGGCATTGTGATTACAGGGTTCACGGAGCATTGTGATGACAAGTGCCATGGAGCATTGTGATGACAAGGGCCATGGAGCATTGTGATGAAAGGGGTCATGGAGAATTGTGATGATAAGGGCCTGTAGCATTGTGATGACAGTGGTCACAGAGCATTGTGACGATAAGGGCATGAAGCCTAGTTAAGGACAGTCTAGCAGCCTTGGGACTAAATTCAGTGCCTGAGGTAGGCACGGCATAAGGTCTTTAGTTAGCATAAGAGGTAAGACATTAGCTCGGGACAGGCTTAGGTTAAAGGCTAGGAATCGTGTCAGGAAATGATCTAAGGATAGTGTGAAGACCGTTGTTACTCAGAATATCAGGGCCTTATTCAGAACCAGTGTTAGGACTTCAGGTAGGGACTGCATCAGGACCTGACTTAGGGAGAGTGACAGGGCCTGAATGAGGCCTAATGTCAGGCCCTTAGCTGGGCACACTGTCAGGGCATGACTTTGGAGCAGCATCAGCGTCTTTGCTGGATCAGCATTAAGGTCTTCGTTAGGTACATGATCAGGGCCTGAGTTAGTCACAGCTTCAAGGCTTCAGTTAAGGAAAGCTTCAGGGCCTGAGATAGGGACAGCCTCAGGTCTTCACTTAGGGACAGCGTCAGGGCTTACTTTGGGACAGTTTCAGGACCTTGGAAAGACATAGGTCAGGATATTAGCTCAGTATAATGTCAGGACTTTAGATAGTAATGGCAGCTACAGACAGTTTCAGGGCCTGAGTTAGGCCTAGCATCAGAGACTTTGTTAGGTACAGTGTAAGGGACTGAGTTAGGAGTAGTGTCAGGGCCTTGCTTAGGGACAGTGTCAGGGTCTGAGTTAGGAGTACTGTCAGAGACCTAGTTAGGGACAGTGCTAGGGCCTGAGTTAGGATTAGTGTCAAGGCCTTATTTAGGACCAATTTCAGGGCCTTAGTTTTGACTAGCATCAGAACCATTGTTAGGAATCGTATGGGAGCCTGAGTTAGGCATACTGTCAGGGCCTTAGTTAGGGACACTTTTAGGGACTGAGTTAGGATTAGTGTCTAGGCCTTATTTAGGACCAATTATAGGGCTTTAGTTTGGACTAGCAACAGAGCCTTTGTTAGGTATCAGGTCAGGGCCTAAGTTAGGTGTACTGTCAAGGCCATTGTTAGGGACAGTATCAGGGTCTGACTTAGGAGAAGTTGAGGACCTTAGCCAGGGAATGTGTCAGGGCCTTAGTTAGGGACATTATCAGGGCCTGAATTAGCAGTAGTGTCAAAAGTCCTTAGTGAGGAGAGTAAGGAGTAAGTCAGGACTCAGGCCCTGACACTGTCCTTAACTAAGGCCCTGACACTACTCGTAACACAGGCCCTGATCTGATTCCTATCATAGGCCCTGATGCTGGTCTTAACTAAGGCTCTGACACTGGTCCTAACTAAAGCTGTGACACTACACTTAACTCAGGCCCTGACACTGTCCCTAACAAAGCCTCTGACACTATTCCTAACTCAGGCACTGACACTGTCCCAAAATAAGGCCCTGACACTACTCCTACCCCAGGCACTGAAACTGTCCCTAACTAAGACCCTGACACTACTCCCAACTCAGGCACTGACAGTGTCCATAACTAAGGCCATGACACTACTCCTAACTCAGGGGCTGATAATATACCTAACACAGGCACTGATACTTCTCCTCACTTAGGACCTGATATTTGCCCTAACTAAGGCCTTGACACTACTCCTAACTCAGGCAATGACACTGTTTCTAAATAAGGCCATGGAAGTACTCTTAAGTCAGGAACTCACACTGTCCCTAACTAAGGCCCTGACACTAGTCTTAACTCAGGCACTGACACTGTCCCTAACTAATGACTTGACACTACTCTTTACTCAGGTCCTGCCACAGTCCCTAACAAAAGCCCTGACACTACCCCCAACTCTGGCACTGACAGTGTCCCTAACTACGACCCTCACACTTCTCACAACTCAGGCACTGAAGCGGTCCCTACGTAAGGCCCTGACACTACTCCCAAATCCGGCGCTGATGCTGTCCCTAAATTAGGCCCTGACACTACTCCTTATTAGGCACTGACATGCTCCCTAACTAAGGACCTGAGACTACTTCTACCTCAGGCCCCGACACTGTCCCTAACTAAGGCCCTGATACTACTCCCAACACAGGCACTGACACTCTCCCTAACTAAGGCCTTGGAACTACTCTTAACTCATACCCTGACACTGTCCATAACTAAGACCCTGACACTAATCCCATCTCAGCCACTGACACTGTCCCTATGGCCCTGACACTATTTCCAACTCAGGCACTGACATTGTCCATACCTAAGGCACTGAAATTCTCTCAACTAATGCACTAACACTGTACCTTACTAATGCGCTAACACTACTGCCAACTCAGGCACTGACACTGTCTCTAACTAGGCCCTGACTCTATAGCCAACTCAGGCACTTACACTGTCCCCAATTAAGGCACTGACATTACTCCCAACTCCGACACTGAAACTGTTTCTAACTACCGGTCTCAGACTACCCCTAACTCAGGTCCTGACACTATTCCTAACACAGTCACTGACACTGTTCTTAACTAAGGCCCTGAGACTACTCCTAAATCAGGCCCTGAGACTGTCAGTAAACTAGGCCCTGGCACTACACACAACTCAGGCACTGACGCTGGGCCGAACTAAGGGTCTGACACTAGTCCCAACACAGACACTGAAACTCTACAAAATTAAGGCTTTGACAATACTCTTAACTCAGACTCTGACACTGTGCATTATAAAGACCCTGACACTAATCCCAACTCAGGCACTGACACTGTCCGTAACTAAGACCCTGACACTACTTCCATCTTAGCCACTGACACCGTCCCTAACTATGGCCCTGACACTACTGCCAACTCAGGCACTGGCGATGTCTCTAACTAAGGCACTGGCACTACTCCCAAATCAGGCACTGATGCTGTGCAGAACATAGGCCCTGGCACTACTCCCAACTCAGGCATTGACGCTGTCCGTAACTAAGGGTCTGACACTACTCCCAACGCAGACACTGACACTCTACCAATTTAAGGCCTTGCCACTAGTCTTAACTCAGGCCCTGACACTGTCCATACTAAGGACCCTGACACTAATCCCAACTCAGGCACTGACACTGTCCATAACTAAGGCCCTGACACTACTCACAACCCAGGTACTGGCGCTGTCCCTAACAAAGGCACTGGCACTACTCCCATCTCAAGCACTGACCCTATCCCTAATTAAGGCCCTGACACTACTCCCAACTCAGGCACTGACACTGTCCCTAACTAAGGTACTGAAATTACTCCCAACTCAGGCAATGACGCTGTCCCTAACTAGGGCCATGACACTACTCCCAAGTCAGGCACTGACACTGTTGATAACTTAGGCCCTTACACTACTCACAACCCAGGCCCTGACACTGTCCCTAAATACCACTCTCACACTACTCCTAAATCTGGCCCTAACAATATTCCTAACACAGTCACTGACACTGTCCCTAACTAAGGCCCTGAGACTACTTCTAACTCAGGCCCTGACACTGTCCCTAACATAGGCCCTGACACTACTTCCAACTCAGGCACTGACATTGTCCCTACCTAAGGCCCTGACCCTATTCTCAACTCAAGCACTAACACTGTCACTTCCTAATGCCCTGACACTACTGCCAACTCAGGCACTGACACTGTCCCTAACTGAGGCCCTGAGAATACTGCTTACTCAGGCCCTGACACTGCCCGTAAATTTGGCCCTGGCACTACTCCCAAGTCAGGCACTGACGCTGTCCCTAACTAAGGGTCTGAAAATACTCCCAACTCAGGCACTGACACTCTACCAAATTAAGGCCTTGACACTACTCTTAACTCAGGCCCTGACACTGTCCATAATAAAGACCCTGACACTAATCCCAACTCAGGCACTGACACTGTCCGTAACTAAGGCCCTGACACTATTCCCAACCCAGACACTGGCGCTATCCCTAACTAAGGCACTGGCACTACTCCCAACTCAGACCCTGACACTATCCCTAATTAAGGCCCTGACACTACTCCCCACTCAGGCACTGACACTGTCCCTAACTAAGGCCCTGAAACTACTCCCAACAGAAGCACTGACACTGTCCCTAACTAAGGCCCTGAAACTACCCCCAACCCAGGCACTGACACTGTCCCTATCTAAGGCCCTGACACTTCTCTCAACTCAGGCACTAACACTGCCCTTACTAAGGACTTGACACTACTCTTAACTCAGGCCCTGACACAGTCCCTAACAAAGGCCCTGACACTACATCCAACTCAGACACTGAGAGTGTCCCTAACTACGGCCCTCACACTACTCCCAACTCAGGCATTGACGCCATCCTCAAGTAGGGCCCTGACACTACTCCCAACTCAGTCACTGATGCTGTCCCTAACTAAGGCCATAACACTTCTCCCAACTCAGTCACTGACACTGTCCCTAACTAAGGTCTTGAAACTACTCACAACTCAGGCCCTGACACTAATCCTATCACAGACACTGACACTGTACCTACCTAAGGACCTGAGAATACTACTTATTCAGGCCCTGACACTGTCCGTAACATTGGCCCTGGCAATACTCCCAAGACAGGCACTGACGCTGTCCCTAACTAATGGTCTGACAATACTCCCAACTCAGGCACTGACACTCTACCAAATTAAAGCCTTGACACTACTCTTAACTCAGGTCTTGACACTGTCCATATTAAACACCCTGACACCAATCCCAACTCAGGCACTGACACTGTCCGTAACTATGGCTCTGACACTACTGCCAACTAAGGCACTGGCGCTGTCCCTAACTAAGGCTCTGACACTACTCCCAACTCAGGCACAGGCACTCAACCTAATTAAGGCCCTGACACTACTCCCAACTAAGGCACTAACATTGTCCCTAATTAAGACCCTGACACTACTCCCAACTCAGGCACTAAAACTGTCCCTAACTAAGGACTTGACACTACTCTTAACTCAGTCCCTGACACAATCTCTAGCAAAGACCCTGACAATACCCCCATCTCAGGCACTAAGAGTGTCGCTAAATATGGCCCACACAATACTCCCAAATCAGGCACTGACGCCGTCCCTAAGTAAGGTCCTGAAACTACTATCAAATCAGGCTCTGACACTCTCCTTATCTAATGCCTTGACACTACTCTTAACTCATGCCCTGACACTGTCCCTAACTAAGACCCTGAAACTACTCCCTTCTCAGCCAATGACACCATCCAGAAGGCCCTGACACTACTTCCAACTCAGGCACTGACATTGTCCCTACCTAAGGCCCTGACCCCATTCTCAACTCAGGCACTAACACTGTCACTTACTAATGCCCTGACACTACTGCCAACTCAGGCACTGACACTGTCCCTAATTAGTCCCTGACACTACTCCCAACTCAGGGACTGACACTGTCCATAACTAAGGCCCTGACATTACTCCCAACTCCGGCACTGACACTTTCGCTATCTAAGTCCCTGAAATTACTCACAACTCAGGACCTGACACTGTTCCTAACTACCGGTCTCAGACTACTCCTAACTCAGGGCCTGACACTATTCCTAACAGCGTCACTGACACTGTCCCTAACTAAGGCCCTGAGACTACTCCTAACTCAGGCCCTGATACTGTCAGTAACTTAGGCCCTGGCATTACACACAACTCAGGCACTGCCGCTGGCCCTAACTAAGGTTCTGACACTAGTCCGAACTGAGACACTGACACTCTACCAAATTAAGACCTTGACAATACTCTTAATTCAGGCTCTGACACTGTGCATAATAAAGACCCTGACACTAATCCCAACTCAGGCACTGACACTGTCCGTAACTAAGATCCTGACACTACTCCCATCTCAGACACTGACACCGTCTCTAACTGTGGCCCTGACACTACTCCCAACTCAGGCACTGGCGCTGTCCCTAACTAAGGCTCTGACACTACTCTCAACTCAGGCACTGACACTGTCCCTAACTAAGGCCCTGAAACTACTCCCAACCCAGGCACTGACACTGTCACTTACTAAGGCCCTGACACTACTCTTAACTCAGGCACTAACACTGCCCTTACTAAGGACTTGACACTACTCTTAACTCAGGCCCTGACACAGTCCCTAATAAAGGCCCTGACACTACCTCCAACTTAGGCACTGACAGTGTCCCTAACTACAGCCCTCACACTACTCCCAACTCAGGCACTGACACTGTCCATAAATAAGGCCCAGACAATAGAACCAACTCAGGCTCTGACACTGTCCCTAACTTAGGCCCTGACACTACTCCTTACTTAGGCACTGACATACTCCCTAACTAAGGTCCTGAGACTACTTTTATCTCAGGCGCTGACACTGTCCCTAACTAAGGCCCTGAAAATACTCCCATCTCAGCCACTGACACTGTCCCAAAGGCCCTGACACTACTTCCAACTCAGGCACTGATATTCTCCCTACCTAAGGCCCTGACCCTGTTCTCAACTCAAGCACTAACAGTGTCACTTACTAATGCCCTGACACTACTGCCAACTCAGGCACTGACACTGTCCCTAACTAGTCCTGGACACTACTCCCAACTCAGGCACTTACACTGTCCCTAACTAAGGTCCTGACATTACTCCCAACTCTGGTACTGATACATTTGCTATGTAAGGCCCTGAAACTACTCACAACTCAGGCCCTGACACTGTTCCTAACTACCGGTCTCAGACTACTCCTAACTCAGGGCCTGACACTATTCCTAACAGCGTCACTGACACTGTCCCTAACTAAGGCCCTGAGACTACTCCTAACTCAGGCCCTGACACTGTCAGTAACTTAGGCCCTGGCACTACACCCAACTCAGTCACTGACGCTGGCCCTAACTAAGGTTCTGACACTAGTCCCAACTCAGACACTGACACTCTACCAAATTAAGGCCATGACACTACTCTTAACTGAGGCCCTGACACTGTGCATAATAAAAACCCTGAAACTATTCCCATCTCAGCCACTGACTCTGTCCATAACAAAGGCCCTGACACTACTCCCAACTCAGGCACTGGCGCTGTCCCTAACTAAGGCACTCGCACTACTCTCAGCTCAGGCACTGGTGCTGTCCCTAACTAAGGCTCTGACACTACTCTCAACTCAGGCCCTGACACTGTCCCTAACTAAGGCCCTGACAACACTCGTAACTCAGGCACTGTCACTGTCACTACCTAAGGCCATTACACTCCGCTTAACTCAAGAGATGACACTCTCTGTAACTAAGTCTTTGACACAATATTTAACTCATGCCCTAACACTGTCCTTAACTAAGACCCTGACACTACTCCCATCTCAGGCCCTGACACTATAACTAATAAAGGCCCTCACACTACTCCTACCTCAGGCACTGACACTGTCCATAACTTAGGCCCTGACACTACCCATAAATCAAACACTGACACTCTCCCTACGTAAGGCCCTAAGACTATTCCTACCTCAGGCCCTGACACTGTCCATAATTAAGTCCTTGATACTACTGCCACTCAGGCTCTGACACTATCCCTAACTATGGCCCGGACACTACTCTCAACTCAGGCACTGAGAGTGTCCCTAACTAAAGCACTGACAATACTCCCCACTCAGGTACTGACGCTATCCTTAACTAAGGCCCTGAAACTTCTCCCAAGTCAAGCACTGATGCTGTCCCTAACTAAGGCTCTGACACTACTCACAACTCAGGCACTAACAACCTCCCTAACTAAGGCCTTGACACTACTCTTAAGTCAGGCCCTAACACTGTCCGTAACAACAACACTGACACTACTCCCAACTCAGCCACTCACGTTGTCCCTAACTACGGCCCCGACACTACTGCCAAATCAGCCACTGATATTATCCGTAACTAAGGTGCTGACATTAATCCCAACTCTGGAACTGACACTGTCCCTAAATAAGGCCCTGACACTTTGCCCAACTCAGGCACTGAGACTGTCAGTAACTAAGACCCTGATACTACTCACAACTCAGGCACTGACACTTTCCTTTACTAATGTCCTGACACTACACCCACCTCAGGCACTGACACTGTCCCTAACTAATGCAGTGAAAATACTCCGAACATAGGCATTGACCGTGTCCCTAACTAGGCCCTGATACAACTCCCACATCAGGCACTGATACTCTCCCTAACTAAGGTCCTGACATTACCCCCAACTCAGGCACTGACACTGTCGCTAACTTAGGCCCTTACACTACTCACAACACAGGTCCTGACACTGTCCTTAAATACCACTCTCACACTACTCCTAAAACTGGCCCTAACACTATTCCTAACACAGTTACTGACACTGTCCCTAACTAAGGCCCTGAGAATGCACCTTACTCAGGCCCTGACTCTGGCCCTAACTAACGCCGTGACACTACTCCTAACTCAGGCCCTGACACTATAACTAAGAAAGGCCCTCACACTACTCCTAACTCAGACAATGACACTGTCCATAACTTAGGCACTGACACTACTCCTAACTCAGGCACTGGCAATCTCCCTAACTAAGGCCCTGAGACTACTCCAACCTCAGGCCCGGCAACTGACCCTAAGTAAGGCTCTGACACTGCTTGCAAATCCGGCACTAACACTCTCCCTAACTAAGGCCTTAACACTACTCTTAGCTAAGGCCCTGGCACTGTCCGTAACATCGACCCTGACACTACTCCCAACTCCAGCAATGACGCTGTCTCTAACTAAGACCTTGACATGACTCACAAATCAGGCAATGACACTGTCCCTAGCTAAGGCCCTGACACTACTCCCAACTCAGGCACTGACACTGTCCGTAACTAAGGCACTGTCAGTACTCTCAATTCAGGCACTAACACTGTCCCTAAATAAGTACTCTTAACTCAGGCCCTGGCACAGTCCCTAAGAAAGGCCCTGACACTACCCCCACCTCAGGCACTGAAAGTGTCCCTAACTACGGCCCTCACACTACTACCAACTCAGGCACTGACGCCATCCCTAAGTAAGGCTCTGACACTACTCCCAACTCAGGCAGGGACGCTGTCCCTAAATAAGGGTCTGACACTACTCCCAACTCAGGTACTGATGCTGTCCCTAAATAAGGCCATAACAATACTCCAAAGTCAGGCACTGACACTCTCCCTAACTAAGGTGCTCACACTACTCCTAACTCAGGCTCTGACACTGTCTGTAACTATGGCCCTGATACTACTCCCAATTCAGGCACTGACACTCTCGCTAACTAAGGCCTTGACACTACTCTTAACTCATGCCCTGACACTGTCCCTAACTAAGACCCTGACACTACTCCCATCTCAGCCACTGACACTGTCCTGAAGGCCCTGACACTACTTCCAACTCAGGCACTAACATTGTCCCTACCTAAACCCCTGACCCTGCTCTCAACTCAGGCACTAACACTGTCCCTTACTAATGCCCTGACACTTCTTCCAAATCAGGCACTGAAGCTGTCCCTAATTAAGGCCCTGGCACTACTCCTAACTCAGGCACTGACACTGTCCATAACTTAGGCCCTGACACTACACATAAATCAGACACAGACACTCTCCCTAACTAAGGCCTTGAGAGTACCAATAACTCAGGCCCTGACACTGTCCATAACTAAGGCCTTGGTACTATTGCCAACTCAGGCTCTGACACTGTCCCTAACTAAGGCCCTGAAACTACTCCCAAGTCAAGCACTGCTGCTGTCCCTAACTAAGGCTCTGACACTACTCCCAACTCAGGCACTAACACTCTCCCTAACAAAGGCCTTGTCTCTACTCTTAACTCAGGTCCTGACACTGTCCCTAACAACGACCCTGACACTGCTCCCAACTCACCCACTGACATTGTCCCTAACTATGGCCCCGACACTGCTGCCCACTCACCCACTGATATTGTCCCTAACTAAGGCACTGACACTACTCCCAACTCAGGCACTGACACTTTCACTAAATAAGGCCCTGACACTTCTACCAACTCAGGCACTGACACTATCCCTAACTAAGACCTTGATACTACTCCCAACTCAGGCACTGACACTTTCCCTAACTAGGCCCTGATACTACTCCCAACTCAACCACTGACACTGTACCTTACTAAGGCCCGTATATTACTCCCAATTCAGGCACTGACACTGTTGCTAAGTTAGGCTCTTACACTACTCACAACACAGACCCTGACACTGTCCCTAAGTACCGCTCTCACACTACTCCTAAATCAGGCCCTAACACTCTTCCTAACACAGTCACTGACACTGTCCCTAATTAAGGCCCTGAGAATGCTCCTTACTCAGGCCCTGACTCTGGCCCTAACTAACGTCGTGACACTACTTCTAACTCACGCCCTGACATTGTCCCTAACAAAGACCCTGACACTAATCCCAGCTCAGGCACTAACACTGTCCCTATCTAAGGCCCTGAAACAATTCACAACTCAGGCACTGACACTGTCCCTTACTACGGCCCTGAGACTATTCCTATCTCAGGCCCTGACACTGTATGTAACTTAGGCCCTGACACTATTCCTAATTCAGGCACTGACACTCTCCCTAACTAAGGCCCTGAGACTACTCCCAACTCAGGCTCTGACACTTTCCCTAACTATGACCCTGACACTAATCCCAACTCAGGCACTGAAAGTGTCCCTAAATGAGGCAAAGATACTACTCCCAACTCAGGCACTAAGGCTCTGGATCATTGTGATGACAGGGATAATGGATAATTTTGCTGGCAGGGGTCATCGAAAATTGTGATGAGAAGGGCACTGGAGAATTGTGTTGAAAGGGGTCATGGATCATTGCGATGACAGGGATAATGGATAATTTTGCTGGCAGGGGTCATCGAAAATTGTGATGAATTGGGTCATGAATTTTTATGGTGACAAGGGTCATGGAGCATTGTTATATCAGTGGTCATTGGGCATTGTGATGAAAGGGGTAATGGAGAATTGTGATGAAAGGTTTCATGGAGCACTGTGATTAAAGGGGACATGGAACATTGTAATGATGAAGGCCATGGTGCATTGTGATCACAGGGGTCATGGGGCATTGTGATGAAAGGGGCATGGAGCATTGTGACAACAATGGTCATGGAGAATTGTGATGAAAGGCGCCATGGAGCATTGTGGTGAAGGGGATCATGGGGTATTGTGATGACAAGCGCCAGGGAGCATAGTGATGACAAGAGGCCTGAAGCATTGTGATGACACGGGCATGGAGCATTGTGATGACAAGGGTTCTGGAGCATTGTCATGAAAAGGGCATGAAGCATTGTGATGACAAATGGCATGGAGGATTGTGATGACAAAGGGCAATGATCATTGTGATGAATGGGGTCATGGATGATTCTGACTACAACGATCGTGAAGAATTGTGATGACAGGTGTCATGGGGCATTGTGATGTCAGGGGTCATGAGGCACTGTGAATACTGGGGCGATGGAGCATAGTGAAGACAAAAGCCATGGAGCATTGTGATGACAGTTGTCATGGAGCATTATGATGAAATGGGTCAGCGAGGATTCTGATGAAATTGGTCATTGAGCATTGTGATGGAAAGGGCCATGGAGCATTGTGATGACAAGTGGCATGGAGCATTGTGATGAAAAGTGTCATGGATCATTGTGATGACAAAGGCCATTGAACATTGTGATGACAGGGGTCATGAAGCATTGTGATGAAAGGGTTCATGGATGATTGTGATGACAGTGGTCATGGAGCATTGTGATGATAAGGGCACGGAGCATTGTGATGAGAAGGGCCATGGAATATTGTGATGAAAATGGTCATGGAGCATTGTGATGAAAAGGGTCATGTGGCATTCTGATGACAAGGGCATGAAGCAATGTGATGAAAGCGTTCATGGAGCATTGTGATGTAAAGCACCAGGGAGCATTGTGATGACAAGGGCCATGGAGCATTGTGATGACAAGGGTCATGGACCATTGTGATGACATGGGCATGGAGCATTGTGATGACAAGAGTTCTGGAACATTGGGATGACAAGGGCATGGAGCATTGTGATTACAGGGGCCATGGAGCATTGTGATGATGAGGGCATGGAGCATTGTTATGACATCTGGAATGGAGAATTATGATGAAAGGGGCACGGGAGCACTATGAAGAATGAGGTCATGGATTACTGTGATTACAGTGATGGTGGAGCATTGTTATGACAATGGTCATGAAACATTGTGATGACAGGGTTCATAGAGCATTGTGATGGCGACTGCCATGGAGTATTGTTATGACAGGTGTCAGGGAGCATAGTGATGACAGTGGTCATGGAGCAGTGTGATGAAAGGGGTCATGGAGCACTGTGATTACAGGGCCATGGAGCATTGTAATGACAAGGGCATGGAGAATTGTGATGACAAGTGGCATCGAGCACTGTGATGAAAGGGGTACTGGAGCATTGTGATGAAAGGAGTCATGGATTACTGTGATAACAGGGATTGTGGAGCATTGTGATGACAAGGGTCATGGAACATTGTTATAACAGGGGTCATGGAGCATTGTGATGACAAGTGCCATGGAGTAGTATGATTACAGGGGCCATGGAGTACTGTGATGACAAGGGTATGGAGCATTTTTATGACAATGGTCATGGAGCATTTTTATGAAAGGAGTCATGGAGCATTGTGATGAAAAGGGTCATGTGACATTGTGATGACAAGGGCCAAGGAGCATTGTGATGAAAGAGGTCATGGAGCATTGTGATGAAAGAAGTCATGGAGCATTGTGGTGACAAAGGTCATCGAGCATTGTGGTGAATGAGGTCATGGATCATTGTGACTACAGGGATCATGGAGCATTTTGATAACAAGTGTCATGGAGCATTTTGAAGAGCAGGGCCATGGTGCATTGTGATGACAGGGTTCATGGGGCCTTGTGATAAGAGTGGTCTTGGAGGATTGTGATGAAATGCGTACTGGAGGATTGTGCGGAAACCTGCCGTGGATCACTGTGATTACAAGTGTCATGGAGCATTGTGATGACACTGGCATGGAGCATTGTGACGACAATAGTTCTGGACCATTGTGATGAAAAGGGCATGGAGCATTGTGATTACAGGGGCCATGGAGCATTGTGAAGACAAGGCATGGCACATTGTGATGACAAGGGGCATGGAACATTGTGATGAAAGTGGTATGGGAGAATAGTGATGAGAGTAGTCATGAATCATTTTGATTACAGGGGTCATGGAGCTTTGTGATTACAAGGGCCTTGGAGCATTTTGATGACAGGGGCCATGGAGCATTGTGATGAAATGGGTCAGGGAGCATTGTGATGAAAGTGGTCATGGAGCATTGTGATGAAAAACGCCATGTAATATTATGATGACAAGGGTCATGGGACATTGTGATGAAAATGGCATGGAGCATTGTGATGACAATTGGAAAGGAACATTGTGATGAAAGGGATAATGAATCTTTGTGAGGAATGGGGCCACGGAGCATTGTGATGACAAGAGCAAGGATCATTGTGATGACAAGTGGCATGGAACATTGTGATGAACGGGGTTCTGGATCATTGTGAGGAAAGGGGTCATGGATCATTGTGATTACAGGGATCATGGAACATTGTGATGTCAAGTGTCATGCAGCATTGTGATGACAGAGGTCATGGAGCACTGTGATGACAAGGGAATGGAGCATTGTGATCACATGGTTCATATAGCATTGTGATGACAGGGGTCATGGAACATTGTGATGACAAGGTTCTTGAAGCACTGTGTTGACACGGGCATGGAGCATTGTGATGAGAAGAGATCTGGTGCATTGTGATGACATGGGCAGGGAACACTGTGATGACAGAGCTCATGGAGCATTGTGATGAGAAGTGTCATGGAGCATTTTGATGAAACGGCCATGGAACATTATGATGAGAAGAATTCTGGAGCATTGTGGTAACAAGGGCATGGAGCATGGTGATTAGAGGGGCCATGTAGCATTCTGATGACAATGGCATGGAGCATTGGGATGACAAGGGTCATCGAGCTTTATGATGACAGTGGTCATGGAGCATTGTGATGACAAAGGCCACGTAGCATTGTGCTGACAGGAGTCAAGGAGCATTGTGAAGACAGGGGCCAAGGAGCTTTGTGCTGACAAGGGCTTGGTGCATTGTGATGACAAGTGGAATGGAGCATTGTGATGAAAGGGGTCATGGGGCATTTTGATGACAGTGTTCATCAAGAATTGTGATGAAAAGTATCAGGGAGAACTCTGATGAAAGGGAACATGGAGCATTGTGATGACAAAGGGCATGGAGCATTGTGATGACAAGTGTCATGGAGCATTTTGATGACACGGGCATGGAGTATTATTATGACAAGTGTTCTGGATCATTGTGATGACAAGGGCATGGAGCATTGTGAAGACAGGGGTCATGGAACGTTATGATGACAACTGTCATGGAAAATGGTGATGACGGGGTCATGGAGCATTGTGATGACAGTGGTCATCTAGCATTATAATGAAAGGTATCATAGAGCACTGTGATGACAGGGACCATGGAACATTGTGATGACAAAGGCCATGGAGCATTGTGATGACAGGTGTCATGGAGCATTGAGATGAAACGGGTCATGTACCATTACGATGACAGGGGTCATGGAGATTTGTGATGAGAGTGGCCAAGGGGAATTGGGATGAAAGGCATACTGGAGCATTGTGAGGAAATGTTTCATGGAGAATTGTGATGACAAGGGCCATGTAGCATTGTGAATACAAGGGATATGGAGCCTTGTGATGACAAGGGTCATGGATCATTGTAAAAACAGGTATCATTGGGCATTTTTATGTAAGTTGCCATGGAGATTTGTGATGAAAGGGATCATGTGGATTTGTAATGACAAGGGCCATGGAGCATTGTGATGAAACAAATCTTGGAGAATTTTGATGAAAGTTGTCATGGAGCATTGGGATGAAAAGCACCAAGGAACATTGTGATGACAAGGGCCATCGAGCATTGTGATGAAAAGTGTCATGGATAATCGTGATGACAAATGCCATGGAGAATTGTGATGAGAGGTGGCATTTGGCATTGTGATGAAAGGGGTCATGGAGTACTGTGATTACAGGGGCCATGGAGCATTGTGATAACAAGTGACATGGAGAATAGTGATGACAGGCGTCATAGAGCATTGTGATGACAAGTGCCATTTAGCATTTTGATGACAGGCGTCATCAGGCATTGTGTTGACAGAGGTCACGGAGCATTGTGATGACAAAGGCCGTAGAGCATTGTGATGACAGGGGTCAAGGAGCACTGTGATTACATGGGCCATGGAGCATTGTGAAGACAAGATTCATGGAGCATTGTGATGACACGGGCATGAAGCATGGTGATGACAACAGACCTGGAGCATTGTGATGACAAGGGCATGGAGCATTGTGATTACAGGAGACATGGAGCATTGTGATGACATTGGCAGGGAGCATTGTGATTACAGTGATCATGGAGCATTGTGATGACAAGTGTCATGCAATATTGTGCTGACACAGATCATGGAGCATTTTGATGAGAGTGGCCTTGGCGCACAGTGATGAGAGATGTCATGGGACATTACGGTGACAGTGGTCAAGGAGCATTGTGATGAAAGTGTTCAGGAGCAATGTGAGTATCGGGATAATGGAGCATTGTGAATACAAAGGCCATGGAGCATTGAGATAACAGATTTCATGGAGCATTGTGATGAAAGTGGTCATGGATCACTCTGATGACAAGTGTCCTGGAACCTAATGATGACACGGTTCATACAGCATTGAGATGACAAGGGCCAAGACGAATTGTGATGACACATGTCATGGGGCATTGTGATGACATTGGTCATCTTGCATTGTGATGACAGTGGTCATGTAGAATTTTGATTAAAGGTATCATGGAGCACTGTGATGACAAAGGCCAAGGAACATTTTGATGACAAGTGTCATTGAACAATGGGATGACACGGGAATGGAGTATTATGATGACAAGTGTTCTGGAGCATTGTGATGACAAGGGCATGGAGCATTGTGATTACAGGGGCCATGGAGCATTGTGATGACAACGGCATGGAGCATTGTGATGACAGGGGTCATTGAGCATTGTGATTACAAAGACCATGAGGCATTGTGATGACAGTGGCCTTGGAGCATTGTGATGACAATGGTCATCAAGCATTGTGATGAGAGGGGTCATAGAGCATTGTGATGAGAAAGACCATGGAGCATGGTGATGACAGAGGCCATGGAACATTGTGATGACAAGGCCATGTACCATTGTGATTACAACGGTCATGGAGCATTGTGACAAAAAGTGTCATGGAACATTTTGCTGACAGGGATTATGGAGCTTTTTGGTAAGAGTGGCCTTGGAGATTTGTGATGGTAGGCGTCATGGGGCATTGTGATGAAAGCAGTCTTGGAGCATTGTGATGAAAGGGGTCATGGAGCACTGTGATTACAGGGGCCATGGACAACTGTGAATACAAAGGCTATGGAGCATTGAGATGACAGGGTTCATGGAGCATTGTGTTGAAAGTGATCATGGATCATTGTGGTGACAAATGTCCTGGAACCTTGTGATGACACGGTTCATGGAGGATTGTGATGACAAGGACCATGGAGAATTGTGATGACATCGGTCATGGGGAATTGTGATGAAAGGTATCATGGAGCACTGCGACGACAGGGGCCATGGAACATTGTGATGACAAAGGCCATGGAGCATTGTGATGACAAGTGTCATGGGGCATTTTGACGACATTGTCATGGAGCATTATGATGACAAGAATTTTGGAGCATTTTGATGACAAGGGCATGGAGCATTGTGATGACAGGGCCCATGGAGCATTGTGATGAAAAGGGCAGGGAACATTGTGATGACTGGGTTCATGGAGCATTGTGATGAAAGGGGCCATGGAGCATTGAGATGATAGGCGTCATGAGGCATGGTGATGACACTGGTCATGGAGCATTGTGATCAAAGAGATCATGGAGCAATATGATAACAGGGGCCATGGAGCATTGTGATGACAGGTGTATTGGAGCATTGTGATGAAAGTAGTCATGGATCATTGTGATGACATGTGTCCTGGAACACTGTGATGACACGGTTCATCGTGTATTGTGATGATAAGGGTCATAGCGAATTGTGATGACAGGTGTCATGGGGCATTGTGATGACATTGATCATCTAGGAATTGTGATGAAAGGTATCATGGAGCACTGTGATGACTGGGGGCATGAAACATTGTTATGAAAATTGTCCTGGATTATGTGATGACAGCAGTCATGGAGAATTGTGATGACAGGGATTATGCAGCATTGTGTTGACAAGGGTATGGACTATTGTGATGACAATGGTCATGGAACAATGTGATGAAAGTTTTCATGGAACATCGTGAAGAAAACTGTCTGGGAGCATTGTGACGATAAAGGCCATGGAGCATTGTGATGACACGTGTCATGGATCACTGTAATGAAAAATTTCATTGTGCACTGTGATGACAAGGGGGATGGAGTATTGTGATGAAACTGGTCCTGGAGCATTGTGATAACAAAAGCCATGGAGCATTGTGATGACAGGCATCATGGAGCATTGTGATGACAAGTGTCATGCAATGTTGGGCTGACACAGATCATGGAGCATTTTGATGAGAGTGGCCTTGGAGCACAGTGATGAGAGACGTCATGGGGCATTATGGTGACAGTGGTCAAGGAGCATTGTGATGAAATTGTTCATGGAGCAACGCGATTATCGGGACAATGGAGCATTGTGAATACAAAAGACATAGAGCATTGAGATAACAGTGTTCATAGAGCATTGTGGTGAAAGTGCTCATGGATCACTGTGATGACAAGTGTCCTGGAACCTAGTGATGACACGGTTCATACAGCATTGAGATGACAACGGCCAAGGCGAATTGTGATGACATGTGTCATGGGGCATTGTGATGACATTGGTCATCTTGCATTGTGATGACTGTGGTCATGTAGAATGTTGATTAAATGTATCATGGAGGACTGTTATGACAAAGGCTAAGGAAAATTTTGATGACAAGTATCATTGAGCAATGGGATGACACGGGAATGGAGCATTATGATGACAAGTGTTCTGGAGCACTGTGATGACAAGGGCATGGAGCATTGTGATTACAGGGGCCATGGAGCATTGTGATGACAACGGCATGGAGCATTGTGATGACAGGGGTCATTGAGCATTGTGATTCCAAAGACCATGAGGCATTGTGATTAAAGGGGCCTTGGAGCACTGTGATAACCATGGTCATCAAGCATTGTGATGACAGGGATCATAGAGCATTGTGATGAGAAAGACCATGGACAATGGTGATGACAGAGGCTATGGAACATTGTGATCACATGGCCATGTAACATTGTGATTACAAGGGTCATGGAGCATTGTGATGACAAGGGCAGAAAACCTTGTGGTGACCGGGGTCATGGAGCATTTTGATGACAACTTTCATGGAACGTTGTGATGACAGGGGTCATGGAGCATTGTGTTGAAAGAGAAAATAGAGCAGTGTGATTACAGGGTCCATGGAGCATTGTGAATACATAGGCCATGGAACAATATGATGACAGGGGTCATGAAGCATTGTGATGAGAGGGTCATGGAACAATGTGATTACAAGGGTTATGGGGCACTGTGATGACAGGGGCATGGAGAATTGTGAGGAAAATAGTCCTGGAGCATTGTGATGACAGCGGTCACAGAGAATTGGGATGAAAGGTATCATGCAGCATTGTGATGACAACGGTCATGGATCATTTTGATGACAGGGGTCACGGAACATTCTGATAACAAGGTTCATAAAGCATTTTGATGACAGGGGTCAAGGAGCATTGTGTTGACACTGGCATGGAGCATTGTAATGATAGGATATTTGGAGCATTGTGATAAAAAGGGGATGGAGCATATTGATGACAGTGTCCAAGGAGCATTGTGCTGACAATGGCATGGAGCATTGTGATGAAAAGTGTACTGGAGCACTGTGAGGAAAGGAGTCATGGATCATTGTGATGACAGGGGTCATGGAAATTTGTGAGGACAAGGATCATGGAGCATTGTGATGACACGGTCAAGGAATATTGCGATGACAAGAATTCTTGAGCATTGTGAGGAAAGGGAATGGAGCATTGGGATTAAAGGTGACAAGGAGCATTGTGATGATATGGGCAGAGAACTTTGTGATGACAGGCGTCATGGAGCATTGTGATGAAAAGTGTCATGGAACATTGTGATTAAAGGTGAAAAGGAGCAATGTGATGATATGGGCAGAGAACTTTGTGATGACAGGGGTCATGGAGCATTGTGATGAAAAGTGTCATCGAACATTGTGCTGACAGGGATCATGGAGCTTTTTGGTAAGAGAGGCCTTGGAGATTAGTGATGGCAGGTGTCATGGGGCATTGTGATGACAGCGGTCTTGGAGCATTGTGATGAAAGAGATCATGGAGGAATATGATAACAGGGGCAATGGAGCATTGTGAGGACAGGTGTATTGGAGCATTGTGATGAAAGTGGTCATGGATCATTGTGATGACATGTGTCCTGGAACACTGTAATGACACGGTTCATCGAGTATTGTGATGACAAGGGTCATAGCGAATTGTGATGACAGGTGTCATGGGGCATTGTGATGACATTGATCATCTAGGAATTGTGATGAAAGGTATCATGGAGCACTGAGATGACTGGGGGAATGAATCATTGTTATGAAAATTGTGCTGGATTATCGTGATGACAGCAGTCAAGGAGAATTGTGATGACAGGGATTATGCAGCATTGTGTTGACAAGGGTATGGACTATTGTGATGACAATGGTCATGGAGCAATGTGATGAAAGTTTTCATGGTACATCGTGAAGAACAGTTCCTGGGAGAATTGTGACGATAAAGTCCATGGATCATTGTGATGACAAGTGTCATGGAGCATTGTAATGAAAGGTTTCATTGTGCACTGTGATGACAAGGGGGATGGAGTATTGTGATGAAACGGGTCCTGGAGCATGGTGATAACAAAAGCCATGGAGCATTGTGATGACAGGGGCCATGGAGCATTGTGAATACAAGGGACATGAAGCCTTGTGATGACAATGCTCATGGATCATTGTAAAAACAGGTATCATTGGGCATTGTGATGACAGGGACATGGAGCATTTTAATGTAATTTGCCATGGAGATTTGTGATGAAAAGGATCATGTGGATTTGTAATGAAAAGGGCCATGGAGCATTGTGATGAAACAAATCTTGGAGTATTTTGATGAAAGTTGTCATGGAGCATTGCGATGAAAAGCACCAAGGAACATTGTGATGACAAGGGCCATCGAGCATTGTGATGACAAGTGTCATGGAGCATTGTGGTGACAGGTGTCATGGAGCAACGTGATGACAAATGCCATGGAGAATTGTGATGAGAGGTGGCATTGGGCATTGTGATGAAAGGGGTCATGGATGATTCTGATGACAAGTGTCCTGGAACCTTTTGATGACACGGTTCATGGAGCATTGTGATGACAAGGAACATAGCGAATTGTGATGACATCTATCATGGGGCATTGTGATGACAGTGGTCATCTAGAATTGTGATGAAAATATCATGGAGCACTCTGATGACAGGGGCCATGGTACATTGTGATGACAAAGGCCATGGAGCATTGTGGTGACAAGTGTCATGGGGCATTTTGAAGACATTGGCATGGAGCATTATGATGACAAGAGTTCTGGAGCATTTTGATGACAAGGGCATGGAGCATTGTGATGAGAGGGCCCATGGAGCATTGTGATGAAAAGGGCCGGGAACATTGTGATGACTGGGTTGATGGAGCATTGTGATGAAAGGGGCCATGGAGCATTGAGATGACAGGCGTCATGAGGCATGGTGATGACAGTGGTCATGGAGCATTGTGATGAAGGAGATCATGGAGCAATATGATAACAGGGGCCAAGGAGCATTGTGATGAAAGTAGTCATGGATCATTGTGATGAAATGTGTCCTGGAACACTGTGATGACACGGTTCGAGTATTGTGCTGACAAGGGTCATAGTGAATTGTGATGACAGGTGTCATGGGGCATTGTGATGACATTGATCATCTAGGAATTGTGATGAAAGTTATCATGGAGCACTGTGATGACTGGGGGCATGAAGCATTCTTATGAAAATTGTCATGGATTATTGTGATGACAGCAGTCATGGAGAATTGTGATGACAGGGATTATGCAGCATTGTGTTGACAAGGGTATGGACTATTGTGCTGACAATGGTCATGGAACAATGTGATGAAAGTTTTCATGGAACATCGTGATGAAAAGTGCCTGGGAACATTGTGACGATATAGGCCATGGAGCATTGTGATGACAACTGTCATGGAGCATTGTAATAAAAGGTTACACTGTACACTGTGATGACAAGGAGGATGGAATATTGTGAGGAAACTTGTCCTGGAGCATTGTGATAACAAAATCCATGGAACATTGTGATGACAAGAATTCTGGAGCATTGTGATGACAAGGACCATGGAGCATTGTGATGCCACGGTCATGGAACACTGTGATGACAAGAATTCTGGAGCATTGTGAGGATAAAGGCATGGATCATTGTGATTATCGGGGACATGGAGTATTGTGATGACATGGGCAGGGAACACTGTGATGACAGGTGTTATGGAGCAATATAATGACAAGTGTCATGGAGCATTGTGATGAGAAGGGCCTTGGAGAATTGTGATGACAGGCGTCATGAGGCATTGAGATGACAGTGGTCATGGAGCATTGTGATGAAAGTGGTCATGGATCATTGTGATGACAAGTGTCCTGGGACCCTTTGATGACATGGTTCAAGGAGCATTGTGATGACATTGGTCATGGCGAATTGTGATGACAATGTCATCAGGCATTTCAATGGTAGTGGTCATCTAGAAATGTGATTAAAGTTATTATGGAGCACAGTAATGAGAGGGGCCATGGAGCATTGTGATGACAAGTGTCATGGAGCATGGTGAGGAAACGGACATGGAGCATTATAATGACAAGTGTTCTGGAGCCTTGTGATGACAAGGGCATTGAGCATTGTGATTACAGGCGCCATGGAGCAGTGTGATGACACAGGCTTGGAGCACTGTGATGACAAGGGCCATGGAACACTGTGATTAGAGGGGTCATGTGGCATTGTGATGAGTGAGGTCATGGAGCATTGAGATGAAACGGATCAGGGAGCACTGTGTTTACTGGGGCCATGGACCATTGTGATGACAAAGGCCATGAAGCATTGTGATGACAGGTGTCATGGAGCATTGAGATGAAACGAGTCATGGACCATTATGATGGCAGGGGTCATGGGGAATTGTGATGACAGTGGCCATGGGGAATTTGGATGAAAGGCGTACTGGAGCATTGTAAATAAATTTTTCATGGAGCATTGTGATGACAAGGGCCATGGAGCATCGTGAGGACAGGGGTCATGGGGCCTTGTGCTGAAAGCGGTCATGGAGCATTGCGATGAAAAGCGCTATGGAGAATTGTGATGACAAGAGCCATGGAGTATTGTGAATACAAGGGACATGGAGCCTTGTGATGACAAGGGTCCTGGATCATTATAAAAACAGGTATCATTGGGCATTGTGATGAAAGGGGCATGGAGCATTTTTAAGTAAGTTGCCATGGAGAATTGTGATGAAAGGGATCATGTGGATTTGTAATGACAACGGCCATGGAGCAATGTGATGAAACAAATCTTGGAGTCTTTTGATGAAAGTTGTCATGGAGCATTGCGATGAAAAGCACCAAGGAACATTGTGATGACAAGGGCCATCAAGCATTGTGATGACAAGTGTCATGGATCATTGTGATGACAGGTGTCATGGAGCATCGTGATGAGAGTTGGCATTGGGCATTGTGATGAAAAGGGTCAAGGAGAACTGTAATTACAGGGGCCATGGAGCATTGTGATAACAAGTGACATGGAGAATAGTGATGTCAGGCCTCATAGAGCATTGTGATGACAAGTTCCATTTAGCATTTTGATGACAGGGGTCATCAGGCATTGTGTTGAGAGGGGTCATGGAGCACTGTGATGCCAAACGCCATAGAGCATTGTGATGACATGGGTCATGGAGCATTGAGATGACAAAGGCCATAGAGCATTGCGATGACAGGGGTCATGGAGCACTGTGATGACATGGGCCATGGAGAATTGGGAAGACAAGATTCATGGAGCATTGTGATGACACGGGCATGAAGCATGCTGATGACAACAGACCTGGAGCATTGTGATGACATTGGCAGCGATCATTGTGATTACAGGGATCATGGAGCATTGTGATGACAAGTGTCATGCAATATTGTGCTGACACAGGTCATGGAGCATTTTGATGAGAGTGGCCTTGGAGCACAGTGATGAGAGACGTCATGGGGCATTATGGTGACAGTGGTCAAGGAGCATTGTGATTAAAGTGTTCATGGAACACCACGATTATCGGGACAATGGAGCATTGTGAATACAAAGGCCAAGGAGCATTGAAATAACAGAGTTCATGGAGCATTGTGATGAAAGTGGTCTTGGATCACTGTGATGACAAGTGTCCTGGCACCTAGTGATGACACGGTTCATACAGCATTGAGATGACCAGGGCTAAGGCGAATTGTGATGACACGTGTCATGGGGCATTGTGATGACACGTGTCATGGGGCATTGTGATGACATTGGTCATTTTGCATTGTGATGACAGTGGTCATGTAGAAGTTTGATTAAAGGTGTCATGGAACACTGTGATGACAAAGGCCAAGGAACATTTTGATGACAAGTGACATTGAGCAATGGGATGACACGGCAATGGAGTATTATGATGACAAGTGTTCTGGAGCATTGTGATGACAAGGGCATGGAACATTGTGATTACAGGGGCCATGGAGCAGTGTGATGACAATGGCATGGAGCATTGTGATGACACGGGCATGGAGCATTGTAATGATAGGCTATCTGGAGCATTGTGATGAAAATGGAACGGAGCATTTTGATGAGAGGGTCCAAGGAGCATTGTGCTGACAATGGCATGAACCATTGTGATGAAAAGGGTACTGGAGTACTGTGAGGAAAGGAGTCATGGATCATTGTGATGACAGGGGTCATGGAGCTTTTTGATGACAAGCGTAATGGAGCATTGTGATGACACGGTCAAGGAACATTGCGATGACAAGAATTCTGGAGCATTGTAATGAAAGGTCATGGAGCATTGTGATTAAAGGTGACAAGGAGCATTGTGATGATATGGGCAGAGAACTTTGTGATGACAGGGGTCATGGAGCATTGTGATGAAAAGTGTCATGGAACATTGTGCTGACAGGGATCATGGAGCTTTTTGGTAAGAGAGGCCTTGGAGATTTGTGATGGCAGGCGTCATGGGGTATTGTGATGACAGCGGTATTGGAACATTGTGATGAAAGGGGTCATGGAGCACTGTGATTTCAGGGGCCATGGAGCATTGTTAATACACAGGCTATGGAACATTGAGATGACAGGGTTCATGTAGCATTGTGATGAAAATGATCATGGATCATTGTGATGACAAGTATCCTGGAAACTTGTGATGACATGGTTCGTGGAGCATTGTGATGACAAGGACCCTGGCGAATTGTGATGACATCTGTCATGGGGCATTGTGATGACAGTGGTCATCTAGAATTGTGATGAATGGTATCATGGAGCACTGTGATGACAGGGGCCATGCAACATTGTGATGAAAAAGGCCATGGAACATTGTTATGACAAGTGTCATGGGGCATTTTGATGACATTGTCATGGAGCATTATGATGACAAGAGTTCTGGAGCATTTTGATGACAAGGGCATGGAGCATTGTGATGAAAAGGGCAGGGAACATTGTGATGACTGGGTTCAGGGAGCATAGTGATGAAAGGGGCCATGGAGTATTGAGATGACAGGCGTCATGAGGCATGGGGATGACAGTGGTCATGGAGCATTGTGATGAAAGAGATCATGGAGCAATATGATAACAGGGGCCATGCAGCATTGTGATGAAAAGTGTATTGGAGCATTGTGATGAAAGAAGTCATGGATCATTGTGATGACATGTGTCCTGGAACACTGTGATGACACGGTTCATCGAGTATTGTGATGACAAGGGTCATAGCGAATTGTGATGACAGGTGTCATGGGGCATTGTGATGACATTGATCATCTAGGAATTGTGATGAAAGGTATCATGGAGAAATGTGATGACTGGGGCTATGAAGCATTGTTTTAAAAATTGTCCTGGATTATTGTGATGACAGCAGTCATAGAGAATTGTGATGACAGGGATTATGCAGCATTGTGTTGACAAGGGTATGGACTATTGTGATGACAATGGTCATGGAGCAATGTGATGAAAGTTTTCATGGAACATCGTGATGAAAAGTGCCTGGGAGCATTGTGACGATAAAGGCCATGGAGCATTGTGATGACAAGTGTCATGGAGCATTGTAATGAAAGGTTTCATTGTGCACTGTGATGACAAAGGGGATGGAGTTTTGTGATGAAACTTGTCCTGGAGCATTGTGATAACAAAAGCCATGGAGAATTTTGAAGACAGGCATCATGGAGCATTGTGAAGAAAGGGGGCATGGGGAATTGTAATGACAATAGAGAAATGTGATGAAAATGGTCAGCGAGCATAGCGATTAAAGTGGTCATTGAGAATTGTGATGAAAAGTGACAGAGAGCATTGTGATGACAAAGGTCATGGAGAATTGTGAGGAACAGGGTCATGTAGCATTGTGATGCCACAGTCATGGAACATTGTGATGACATGAATTCTGGAGCATTGTGAGGAAAAAGGCATGGAGCATTGTGATTATAGGGGACATGGAGCATTGTGATGACATGGGCAGGGAACACTGTGATGAAAGGTGTTATGGAGCAATGTGATGACAAGTGTCATGGTGCATTGTGATGAGACGGGCCTTGGAGAATTGTGATGACAGGCGTCATGGGGCATTGAGATGACAGTGGTCATGGAGCATTGTGATGAAAGTGGTCATGGATCATTGTGATGACAAGTGTCCTGGGACCCTGTGATGACATGGTTCATGGAACATTTTGATGACAATGGTCATGGAGAATTGTGATGACAATGTCATGGGGCATTGTGATGGCAGTGGTCATCTAGAAATGTGATTAAAGTTATTATGGAGCACAGTAATGAGAGGGGCCATGGAGCATTGTGATGACAAGTGTCATGGAGCATGGTGATGAAACGGACATGGAGCAGTATAATGACAAGTGTTCTGGAGCCTTGTGATGACAAGGGCATGGAGCATTGTGATTACAGGGGCCATGGAGCAGTGTGATGACAAAGGCTTGGAGCACTGTGATGACAAAGGCCATGGAGCATTGTTATTACAGGGGTCATGGGGCATTGTGATGAGTGAGGTCATAGAGCATTGAGATGAAACGCGGCATGGAGCACTGTGATTACAGGGGCCATGGAGCATTGTGATGACAGGTGCCATGGAGCATTGAGATGAAACGGGTCATGGACCATTACGATCACAGGGTTCATGGGGAATTGTGATGACGGTGGCCATGGGGAATTTGGATGAAAGGCGTACTGGAGCATTGTGAGGAAATGTTTCATGGAGCATTGTGATGACAAGGGCCATGGAGCATCGTGATGACAGGGTTCATGGGTCATGTGCTGAAAGCTGTCATGGAGCATTGCGATGAAAAGCGCTATGGAGCATTGTGATGACATGGGCCATGGAGCATTGTGAATACAAGGGACATGGAGCCTTGTGATGACAAGGGTCATGGATCATTGTAAAAACAGGTATCATTGGGCATTGTGATGACAGGGGCATGGAGCATTTTTATGTAAGTTGCCATGGAGAATTGTGATGAAAGGGATCATGTGGATTTGTAATGACAAGGGCCATGGAGCATTGTGATGAAACAAATCTTGGAGTATTTTGATGAAAGTTGTCATGGAGCATTGCGATGAAAAGCACCAAGGAACATTGTGATGACAAGGGCCATCGAGCATTGTGATGAAAATTGTCATGGAACATTGTGATGACAAGTTTCATGGGGCATTGTGATGACAGGTATCATGGAGCATTGTGACGAAAGGGGCCATGGACCATTGTGATGACACAGGCCATGGAGCATTGTGATGAGAAGTGTCATGGCACATTTTGATGGCATTGGCATGGAGCAGTTTGATGACAGGTGTCATGGAGCATTGTGATGAAAATGCCATGGAGAATTGTGATGAGAGGTGGCTTTGGGCATTGTGATGAAAGGGGTCATGGAGTACTGGGATTACAGGGGCCATGGAGCATTCTGATAACAAGTGACGTGGAGAGTAGTGATGACAGGCGTCATAGAGCATTGTGATGACAAGTGCCATTTAGCACTTTGATGACAGGGGTCATCAGGCATTGTGTTGACAGCGGTCAAGGAGAAATGTGATGACAGTGGCCATGGGGAAATTGGATGAAAGGCGTACTGGAGCATTGTGATGTATGTTGTCATGGATCACTGTGATGACAAGTGTCCTGGAACCTAGTTATGACATGGTTCATACAGCATTAGGATGACAAGGGCCATGGCGAATTGTGATGACACGTGTCATGGGGCATTGTGATGATGTTGGTCATCTTGCATTGATTAAATGTATCATGGAGCATTGTGATGACAAGGACCATGGGGAATTGTGATGACATCTGTCATGGGGCATTGTGATGACAGTGGTCATCTAGAATTGTGAAGAAAGGTATCATGGAGAACTGTGATGACAGGGGCCATGGAACATTGTGATGAAAAAGGCCATGGAGCATTGTGATGACAAGTGTCATGGGGCATTTTGATGACATTGGCATTGAGCATTATGATGACAAGAGTTCTGGAGCATTTTGATGACAAGGGCATGGAGCATTGTGATTACAGGGGCCATGGAACATTGTGATGAAAAAGGCCATGGAGCATTGTGGTGACAAGTGTCATGGGGCATTTTGATGACATTTGCATGGAGCATTATGATGACAAGAGTTCTGGAGCATTTTGATGACAAGGGTATGGAGCATTGTGATGACAGGGCCCATGGTGCATTGTAATGAAAAGGGCAGGGAACATTGTGATGACTGGTTTCATGGAGCATTGTGATGAAAAGGGCCATGGAGCATTGAGATGACAGTTGTCATGCAGAATTGTGATGCCACGGTCATGGAACATTGTGATGACAAGAATTCTGGAGCATTGTGAGGAAAAAGGCATGGAGCATTGTGATTATAGGGGACATGGAGCATTGTGATGACATTGGCAGGGAACACTGTGATGACAGGTGTTATGGAGCAATGTGATGACAAGTGTCTTGGAGCATTGTGATGAGAGGGGCCTTGGAGAATTGTGATGACAGGCGTCATGAGGCATGGTGATGACAGTGGTCATGGAGCATTGTGATGAAAGTGATCATGGAGCAATATGATAACAGGGTCCATGGAGCATTGTGATGACAGGTGTATTGGAGCATTGTGATGAAAGTAGTCATCGATCATTGTGATGTCATGTGTCCTGGAACACTGTGATGACTCGGTTCATCGTGTATTGTGATGACAAGAGTCATAGCGAATTGTGATGACAGGTGTCATGGGGCTTTGTGATGACATTGATCATCTAGGAATTGTGATGAAAGGTATCATGGAGAAATGTGATGACTGGGGGCATGAAGCATTGTTATGAAAATTGTCCTGGATCATTGTGATGACAGAAGTCATGGAGAATTGTGATGACAGGGATTATGCAGCATTGTGTTGACAAGGGTATGGACTATTGTGATGACAATGGTCATGGAGCAATGTGATGAAAGTTTTCATGGAACATCGTGATGAAAAGTTCCTGGGAGCATTGTGAGAGTAAAGGCCATGGAGCATTGTGATGACAAGTGTCATGGAGCATTGTAATGAAAGGTTTCATTGTGCACTGTGATGACAAGGGGGATGGAGTATTGTGATGAAACTGGTCCAGGAGGATTGTGATAACAAAAGCCATGGAGCATTGTGATGACAGGCATCATGGAACATTGTGAAGAAAGGGGCCATGGGGAATTGTAATGACAATAGAGAAATGTGATGAAAATGGTCAGCGAGCATAGTGATTAAAGTGGTCATTGAGAATTGTGATGAAAAGCGACATAGAGCATTGTGATGGCAAAGGTCAGGAAGAAGTGTGATGACCAGGGACATGTAGCATTGTGATGACACGGTCATGGAACATTGTGATGACAAGAATTCTGGAGCATTGTGATGATAAGGGCCATGGAGCATTGTGATGCCACGGTCATGGAACATTGTGATGACAAGAATTCTGGAGCATTGTGAGGAAAAAGGCATGGAGCATTGTGATTATAGGGGACATGGAACATTGTGATGACAAAGGCAGGGAACACTGTGATGACAGGTGTTATGGAGCAATGTGATGACAAGTGTCATGGAGCATTGGGATGAGAGGGGCCTTGGAGAATTGTGATGACAGGCGTCATGGGGCATTGAGATGGCAGTGGTCATGGAGCATTATGATGAAAGGTGTTATGGAGCACTGTGATTACAGGGGCCATGGAGCATTGTGAATACAAAGGCCATGGAGCATTGAGATGACAGTGGCCATGGAGTATTGTGATGAAAGTGGTAATGGATCATTGTGATGACAAGTGTCCTGGGACAGTGTGATGTCATGGTTCATGGAACATTGTGATGACAATGGTCATGGAGAATTGTGATGACAATGTCATGGGGCATTGTGATGGCAGTGGTTATCTAGAAATGTGATTAAAATTATTATGAAGCACAGTAATGAGAGGGGCCATGGAGCATTGTGATGACAAGTGTCATGGAGCAAGGTAGATGAAACGGACATGGAGCATTATAATGACAAGTGTTCTGGAGCCTTGTGATGACAAGGGCATGGAGCATTGTGATTACAGGGGTCATGGAGCAGTGTGATGACAAAGGCTTCGAGCACTGTGATGAAAAGGGCCAAGGAACATTGTGATTACAGGGGTCATGGGGCATTGTGATGAGTGAGGTCATGGAGCATTGAGATGAAACTGGTCATGTAGCACTGTGATGACAGGGACCATGGAGCTTTGTGATGACAAAGGCCATGGAGCATTGTGATGACAGGTGTCATGGAGCATTGAGATGAAACAGGTCATGGACCATTATGATGACAGGGGTTATGGAGAATTGTGATGAGAGTGGCCATGGGGAATTTGGATGAAAGGCGTACTGGAGCATTGTGAGGAAATGTGTCATGGAGCATTGTGATGACAAGGGCCATTGAGCATCATGATGACAGGGGTCATGGGGCATTGTGCTGAAAGCGGTCATGGAGCATTGCGATGAAAAGTGCTATGGAGCATTGTGATGACAAGGGCCATGGAGCATTGTGAATACAAGGAACATGGAGCCTTGTGATGGCAAGGGTCATGGATCATTGTAAAAACAGGTATCATTGGGCATTGTGATGACAGGGGCATGGAGCATTTTTATTTAAGTTGCCATGAAGAATTGTGATGAAAGGGATCATGTGGATTTGTAATGACAAGGGCCATGGAGCATTGTGATGAAACAAATCTTGGAGTATTTTGATGAAAGTTGTCACGGAGCATTGCGATGAAAAGCACCAAGGAACATTATGATGACAAGGGCCATCGAGCATTGTGATGACAAGTGTCATGGAGTTTCGTGATGAAAAATGCCATGGAGAATTCTGATGAGAGGTTGCATTGGGCATTGTGATGAAAGGGGTCATGGAGTAGTGTGATTACAGGGGCCATGGAGCATTGTGATGAAAAGTGACATGGAGAATAGTGATGACAGGCGTCATAGAGCATTGTGATGACAAGTGCCATTTAGCATTTTGATGACAGGTGTCATCAGGCATTGTGTTGACAGGGGTCACGGAGCATTGTGATGAAAAAGGCCATAGAGCATTGTGATGACAGTGGTCATGGAGCACTGTGATGACATGGGCCATGGAGCATTGTGAAGACAATATTCATGGAGCATTGTTATGACACGGGCATGAAGCATGGTGATGACAACAGACCTGGATCATTGTGATGACAAGAGCATGGAGCATTGTGATTACAGAAGACATGGAACCTTGTGATGATATTGGCAGGGATCATTGTGATTACAGGGATCATGGAGCATTTTGATGACAAAGGCATGGAGCATTGTGATGACAGGGGTCATGGAGCAGTGTGATTACAAAGACCATGAGGCATTGTGATGACAGGGGCCTTGGGGCATTTTGATGACAATGGTCCTCAAGTATAGTGATGACAGCAGTCATTGAGCATTGTGATGAGAAAGACCATGGAGCATGGTGATGACAGAGGCTATGGAGCATTGTGGTGACAAGGCCATGTACCATTGTGATTACAAGGGTCATGGAGCATTGTGATGACAAGAGCAGGGAACCTTGTGGTGACGAGGGTCATGGAGCCTTTTCATGACAACTTTCACGGAATGTTGTGATGACAGGGGTCATGGAGCATTGTGTTGAAAGGGGACATGCAGCAGTGTGATTACAGGGTCCATTGATCATTGTGAATACATAGGCCATGGAACAATGTGATGACAGGGGTCATGTAGCATTGTGATGACAGGGTCATGGAGCATTGTGATTACAGGTGCTAAGGGACACTGTGATGACAGGGGGCATCGAGATTTGTGATGACAAGTGTCATGGAGCATTGTGATGACATCGGTCACAGAGAGTTGGGATGAAAGGTATCATGCAGCATTGTGATGACAACTGTCATGGATCATTTTGATGACAGGGGTCATGGAATATTCTGATAACAAGGTTAAAAAAGCATTTTGATGACATGGGTCATGGAGCATTGTGTTGACACGGGCATGGAGCATTGTAATGATAGGATATCTGGATCATTGTGATGAAAAGGGGATGGAGCATTTTGATGACAGGATCCAAGGAGCATTGTGCTGACAATGGCATGGAGCATTGTAATGAAAAGGGTACTGGAGCACTGTGAGGAAAGGATTCATGGATCAATGTGATGACAGGGGTAATGGAGCTTTGTGATGACAAGGGTAATGGAGCATTGTGATGACAGGGGTCATGGAGCTTTGTGATGAGAAGGTTTATGGATCATTGTGATGACAGGGGTCATGGGGATTTGTGATGACAAGCATCATAGAGCATTGTGATGACACGGTCAAGGAACATTGCGATGACAAGAATTCTGGAGCATTGTGATGAAAGGGCATGGAGCATTGTGATTAAAGGTGAAAAGGAGCATTGTGATGATATGGGCAGAGAACTTTGTGATGACAGGGGTCATGGAGCATTGTGATGAAAAGTGTCATCGAACATTGTGCTGACAGGGATCATGGAGTTTTTTGGAAGAGAGGCCTTGGATCTTAGTGATGGCAGGTGTCATGGGGCATTGTGATGACAGCGGTCTTGGAGCATTGTGATGAAAGGGGTCATGGAGCACTGTGATTCCACGGACCATGGAGCATTGTGAATACAAAGGCTATGGAGCATTGAGATGACAGGGTTCATGGAGCATTGTGATGAAAGTGATCATAGATCATTGTGATGACAAGTGTCCTGGAACCTTGTGATGACACGGTTCATGGAGCATTGTGATGACAAGGACCATGGCGAATTGTGATGACATCTGTCATGGGGCATTGTGATGACAGTGGTCATCTAGAATTGTGATGAAAGGTATCATGGAGCACTGTGATGACAGGGGCCATGGAACATTGTGATGACAAAGGCCATGGAGCATTGTGATGACAAGTGTCATGGGGCATTTTGATGACATTGGCATGGAGCATTATGATGACAAGTGTTCTGGAGCATTGTGATGAAAAGGGCAGGGAACATTGTGATGACTGGGTTCATGGAGCATTGTGATGAAAGGGGCCATGGAGCATTGAGATGATAGGCGTCATGAGGCATGGTGATGACACTGGTCATGGAGCATTGTGATCAAAGAGATCATGGAGCAATATGATAACAGGGGCCATGGAGCATTGTGATGACAGGTGTATTGGAGCATTTTGATGAAAGTAGTCATGGATCATTGTGATGACATGTGTCCTGGAACACTGTGATGACACGGTTCATCGAGTATTGTGATGACAAGGGTCATAGCGAATTGTGATGACAGGTGTCATGGGGCATTGTGAGGACATTGATCATCTAGGAATTGTGATGAAATGTATCATGGAGCACTGTGATGACTGGGGGCATGAAGCATTGTTATGAAAATTGTCCTGGATTATGTGATGACAGCAGTCATGGAGAATTGTGATGACAAGGATTATGCAGCATTGTGTTGACAAGGGTATGGACTATTGTGATGACAATGGTCATGGAGCAATGTGATGAAAGTTTTCATGGAACATCGTGATGAAAAGTGCCTGGGAGCATTGTGACGATAAAGGCCATGGAGCATTGTGATGACAAGTGTCATGGAGCAGTGTAATGAAAGGTTTCATTGTGCACTGTGATGACAAGGGGGATGGAGTATTGTGATGAAACTGGTCCTGGAGCATTGTGGTAACAGAAGCCGTGGAGCATTGTGATGACAGGCATCATGGAGCATTGTGAAGAAAGGGACGATGGGGAATTGTAATGACAATAGAGAAATGTGATGAAAATGGTCAGCGAGCATAGTGATTAAAGTGGTCTTTGAGAATTGTGATGAAAAGCGACATAAAGCATTGTGATGACAAAGGTCAGGGAGACCTGTGATGACCAGGGTCATGTAGCATTGTGATGACACAGTCATGGAACGTTGTGATGACAAGAATTCTGGAGCATTGTGATGCCACCGTCATGGAACATTGTGATCACAAGAATTCTGGAGCATTGTGAGGAAAAAGGCATGGAGCATTTTGATCATAGGGGACATGGAGCATTGTGATGACAAAGGCCATGGAGCATTGTGGTGACAGGTGTCATGGAGCATTGAGATGAAACGGGTCATGAACCATTATGATAACAGTGGTCATGGAGAATTGTGATGACAGTGGCCATGTGGAATTTGGATGAAAGGCGTACTGGAGCACTTTGAGGAAATGTTTCATGGAGACTTGTGATGACAAGGGCAGTTGAGCATCATGATGACAGGGGTCATGGAGCATTGTGGTGAAAGCGGTCATGGAGCATTGCGATGAAAAGCGCTATGGAGCATTGTGATGACAAGGGCCCTGGAGCAATGTGAATACAAGGGACATGGAGCCTTGTGATGACAAGGGTCATGGATCATTGTAAGAACAGGTATCTTTGGGCATTGTGATGACAGGGGCATGGAGCATTTTTATGTAAGTTGCCATAGACAATTGTGATGAAATGGATCATGTGGATTTGTAATGACAATTGCCATGGAGCATTGTGATGAAACAAATCTTGGAGTATTTTGATGAGAGTTGTCATGGAGCATTGCGATGAAAAGCACCAAGGAACATTGTGATGACAAGGGACATCGAGCATTGTGATGACACGTGTCATGGAGCATTGTGATGACAGGTGTCATGGAGCATCATGATGACAAATGCCATGGAGAATTGTGATAAGAGGTGGCATTGGGCATTGTGATGATAGGGGTCATGGAGTACTGTGATTAGAGGGGCCATGGAGCATTGTGATAACAAGTGACATGGAGAATAGTGATGACAGGCGTCATAGAGCATTGTGATGACAAGTGCCATTTAGCATTTTGATGACTGGAGTCATCAGGCATTGTGTTGACAGGAGTCACGGAGCATTGTGATGACATGGGCCATGGAGCATTGTGAAGACAAGATTCATGGAGCATCGTGATGACACGGGCATGAAGCATGGTGATGAAAACAGACCTGGAGCATTGTGATAACAAGGGCATGGTGCATTGTGATTACAGGAGACATGGAACATTGTGATGTTATTGGCAGGGATCATTGTGATTACAGGGATCATAGAGCATTGTGATGACAACTGTCATGCAATATTGGGCTGACACAGATCATGGAGCATTTTGATGAGAGTGGCCTTGGAGCACAGTGATGAGAAACGTCATGGGTCATTACGGTGACAGTGGTCAAGGAGCACTGTGATGAAATTGTTCATGGAACACCACGATTATCGGGACAATGGAACATTGGGAATACAATGGCCATGGAGCATTGCGATAACAGAGTTCATGGGGCATTGTGATGAATGTTGTCATGGATCTTTTTGATGACAAGTGTCCTGAAACCTAGTGATGACACGGTTCATACAGCATTGAGATAACAAGGGCCAAGGCGAATTGTGATGACACGTGTCTTGGGGCATTGTGATGACATTGGTCACCTTGCATTGTGATGACAATGGTCATGTAGAATTTTGATTAAAGTTATCATGGATCACTGTGATGACAAAGGCCAGGGAACATTTTGATGACAAATGTCATTGAGCAATGGGATGACACGGGAATGGAGTATTATGCTGACAAGTGTTCTGGAGCATTGTGATTACAGGGGCCATGGAGCATTGTGATGACAAAGGCATGGAGCATTGTGATGACAGGGGTCATGGAGCTTTGTGATTACAAGACCATGAGGCACTGTGATGACAGGGGGCATGGAGCATTGTGATGAAAAGTGTCATCGAACATTGTGTTGACAGGGATCATGGAGCTTTTTTGTAAGAAAGGCCTTGGATCTTAGTGATGGCAGGTGTCATGGGGCATTGTGATGACAGCGGTCTTGGAGCATTGTGATGAAAGGGGTCATGGAGCACTGTGATTCCACGGACCATGGAGCATTGTGAATACAAAGGCTATGGAGCATTGAGATGACAGGGTTCATGGAGCATTGTGATGAAAGTGATCATAGTTCATTGTGATGACAAGTGTCTTGGAACCTTGTGATGACACGGTTCATGGAGCATTGTGATGACAAGGACCATGGCGAATTGTGATGACATCTGTCATGGGGCATTGTGATGACAGTGGTCATCTAGAATTGTGATGAAAGGTATCATGGAGCACTGTGATGACAGGGGCCATGGAACATTGTGATGACAAAGGCCATGGAGCATTGTGATGACAAGTGTCATGGGGCATTTTGATGACATTGGCATGGAGCATTATGATGACAAGTGTTCTGGAGCATTGTGATGAAAAGGGCAGGGAACATTGTGATGACTGGGTTCATGGAGCATTGTGATGAAAGGGGCCATGGAGCATTGAGATGACAGGCGTCATGAGGCATGGTGATGACACTGGTCATGGAGCATTGTGATCAAAGAGATCATGGAGCAATATGATAACAGGGGCCATGGAGCATAGTGATGACAGGTGTATTGGAGCATTGTGATGAAAGTAGTCATGGATCATTGTGATGACATGTGTCCTGGAACACTGTGATGACACGGTTCATCGAGTATTGTGATGACAAGGGTCATAGCGAATTGTGATGACAGGTGTCATGGGGCATTGTGATGACATTGATCATCTAGGAATTGTGATGAAATGTATCATGGAGCACTGTGATGACTGGGGGCATGAAGCATTGTTATGAAAATTGTCCTGGATTATGTGATGACAGCAGTCATGGAGAATTGTGATGACAAGGATTATGCAGCATTGTGTTGACAAGGGTATGGACTATTGTGATGACAATGGTCATGGAGCAATGTGATGAAAGTTTTCATGGAACATCGTGATGAAAAGTGCCTGGGAGCATTGTGACGATAAAGGCCATGGAGCATTGTGATGACAAGTGTCATGGAGCATTGTAATGAAAGGTTTCATTGTGCACTGTGATGACAAGGGGGATGGAGTATTGTGATGAAACTGGTCCTGGAGCATTGTGGTAACAGAAGCCGTGGAGCATTGTGATGACAGGCATCATGGAGCATTGTGAAGAAAGGGACAATGGGGAATTGTAATGACAATAGAGAAATGTGATGAAAATGGTCAGCGAGCATAGTGATTAAAGTGGTCATTGAGAATTGTGATGAAAAGCGACATAGAGCATTGTGATGACAAAGGTCATGGAGAACTGTGATGACCAGGGTTATGTAGCATTGTGATGACACGGTCATGGAACATTGTGATGACAAGAATTCTGGAGCATTGTGATGACACGGGCATGAAGCATGGTGATGACAACAGACCTGGAGCATTGTGATGACAAGGGCGTGGAGCATTGTGATTACAGGAGACATGGAGCATTGTGATGACATTGGCAGGGATCATTGTGATTACAGGGATCATGGAGCATTGTGATGACAAGTGTCATGCAATATTGTGCTGACACAGTTCATGGAGCATTTTGATGAGAGTGGCCTTGGAGCACATTGATGAGAGACGTCATGGGGCATTATGGTGACAGTGGTCAAGGAGCATTTTGATGAAAGTGTTCATGGAGCAACGTGATTATCAGGACAATGGAGCATTGTGAATACAAAGGCCATGGAGCATTGAGATAACAGAGTTCATGGAGCATTGTGATGAAAATGGTCATGGATCACTGTGAAACAAGTGTCCTGGAACCTATTGATGACATGGTTCATACAGCATTGAGATGACAAGGGCCAAGGCGAATTGTGATGAAATGTATCATGGGGCATTGTGGTGACATTGGTCATCTTGCATTGTGATGTCAGTGGTCATGTAGAATTTTGATTAAAGGTATCATGGGGCACTGTGATGACAAAGGCCAAGGAAGATTTTGATGACAAGTGTCATTGAGCAAAGGGTTGACACGGGAATGGAGTATTATGATGACAAGAGCTCTGGAGCATTTTGATGAAAAAGGCATGGAGCATTGTGAAGACAGTGCCCATGGAGCATTGTGATGAAAAGTGCAGGGAACATTGTGATGTCTAGGTTCATGGAGCATTGTGATGAAAGTGGCCATTGAGCATTGAGATGACAGGCGTCATGAAGCATGGTGAAGACAGTGGTCATGGAGCATTGTGATGAAGGAGATCATGGAGCAATATGATATCACGGGCCATGGAGCATTGTGATGACAGCGGTCATGGGGCATTGTGCTGAAAGTGGTCATGGAGCATTGCGATGAAAAGCGCTATGGAGCATTGTGATGACAAGGGCCATGGATCATTGTAAAAACAGGTATCATTGGGCATTGTGATGAAAGGGGCATGGAGCATTTTTATGTAAGTTGCCATGGAGAGTTGTGATGAAAGGGATCATGTGGATTTGTAATGACAAGGGCCATGGAGCATTGTGATGAAACAAATCTTGGAGTATCTTGATGAAAGTTGTCATGGAGCATTGCGATGAAAAGCACCAAGGAACATTGTGATGACAAGAACCATCGAGCATTGTGATGACAAGTGTCATGGAGCATTGTGATGACAGGTGTCATGGAGCATCGTGATGACAAATGCCATGGAGAATTGTGATGAGAGGTGGCATTGGGCAATGTGACGAAAGGGATCATGGAGTACTGTGATTACAGGGGCCATGGAGCATTGTGATAACAAGTGACATGGAGAATAGTGATGACAGGCGTCATAGAGCATTGTGATGACAAGTGACATTTAGCATTTTGATGACATGGGTCATCAGGCATTGTGTTGACAGGGGTCATGGAGTATTGTGATGACAAAGGCAAAAGAGCATTGTGATGACAGGGGTCATGGAGCACTGTGATGACATGGGCCATGGAGCATTGTGAAGACAAGATTCATGGAGTATTGTGATGACACGGGCATGAAGCATGGTGATGACCACAGACCTGGAGCATTGTGATGACATTGGCAGGGATCATTGTGATTACAGGGATCATGGAGCATTGTGATGACAAGTGTCATGCAATATTGTGCTGACACAGATCAGGGAGCATTTTGATGAGAGTGGCCTTGGAGCGCAGTAATGAGAGACGTCATGGGGCATTATGGTGGCAGTGGTCAAGGAGCATTGTGATGAAAGTGTTCATGGAGCAACGCTATTATCGGGACAATGGAGCATTGTGAATACAAAGGCCATGGAGCATTGAGATAACAGAGTTCATGGAGCATTGTGATGAAAGTGGTCATGGATCACTGTGATGACAAGTGTCCTGGAACCTAGTGATGACACGGTTCATACCGCATTGAGATGACAAGGGCCAAGGAGAATTGTGATGACACGTGTCATGGGGCATTGTGATGACATTGGTCATCTTGCATTGTGATGACAGTGGTCATGTAGAATTTTGATTAAAGTTATCATGGAGAACTGTGATGACAAAGGCCAAGGAAGATTTTGATGACAAGTGTCATTGAGCAATGGGATGACACGGGATTGGAGTATTATGATGACAAGTGTTCTGGAGCATTGTGATGACAAGGGCATGGAGCATTGTGATTACAGAGGCCATGGAGCATTGTGATGACAACGGCATGGAGTATTGTGATGACAGGGGTCATTGAGCATTGTGATTACAAAGACCATGAGGCATTGTGATGACAGGCGCCTTGGAGCATTGTGATGACAATGGTCATCGAGCATTGTGATGAGAGGGGTCATACAGCATTGTGATGAGAAAGACCATGGAGCATGGTGATGACAGATGCCATGGAACATTGTGATGACAAGGCCATGTACCATTTTGATTACAAGGGTCATGGAGCATTGTGATGACAAGGGCAGGGAACCTTGTGGTGACCGGGGTCATGGAGCATTTTGATGACAACTTTCATGGAACGTTGTGATAACAGGGGTCATGGAGCATTGTGTTGAAAGGGAACATGGAGCACTGTGATTACAGGGTCCATGGAACATTGTGAATACATAGGCCATGGAACAATGTGATGACAGGGGCCATGTAGCATTGTGATGACAGGGTCATGGAGCATTGTGATTACAGGGGTTATGGGGCACTGTGATGACAGGGGGCATGGAACATTGTGATGAAAAGTGTCATGGAACATTGTGCTGACAGGGATCATGGAGCTTTTTGGTAAGAGAGGCCTTGCCGATTTGTGATGGCAGGCGTCATGGGTCATTGTGATGACAGCGGTCTTGGAGCATTGTGATGAAAGGGGTCATCGAGCACTGTGATTACAGGAGCCATGGAGCATTGTGAATACAAAGACTATGGAGCATTGAGATGACAAGTTTCATGGAGCATTGTGATGAAAGTGATCATGGATCATTGTGATGACAAGTGTCCTGGAACCTTGTGATGACACGGTTCATGGAGCATTGTGATGACAAGGACCATGGCGAATTGTGATGACATCTGTCATGGGGCATTGTGATGACAGTGGTCATCTAGAATTGTGATGAAAGGAATCATGGAGCACTGTGATGACAGGGGCCATGGAACATTGTGATGACAAAGGCCATGGAGCATTGTGATGACAAGTGTCATGGGGCATTTTGATGACATTGGCATGGAGCCTTATGATGACAAGTGTTCTGGAGCGTTTTGATGACAAAGGCATGGAGCATTGTGATAAAAGTGCCCATGGAGCATTGTGATGAAAACGGCAGGGAACATTGTGATGACTGGGTTCATGGAGCATTGTGATGAAAGTGATCATGGAGCCATATGATATCAGGGGCCATGGAGCATTGTGATGACAGGGGTCATGGGGCATTGTGCTGAAAGCGGTCATGGAGCATTGCGATGAAAAGCGCTATGGAGCATTGTGATGACAAGTGCCATGGAGCATTGTGAATACAAGGGACATGGAGCCTTGTGATGACAAAGGTCATGGATCATTGTAAAAACAGGTATCATTGGGCATTGTGATGACAGGGGCATGGAATATTTTAATGTACGTTGCCATGGAGAGCTGTGATGAAAGGGATCATGTGGATTTGTAATGACAAGGGCCATGGAGCATTGTGATGAAACAAATCTTGGAGTATTTTGATGAAAGTTGTCATGGAGCATTGCGATGAAAAACACCAAGGAACATTGTGATGACAAGGGCCATCGTGCATTGTTATGACAAGTGTCATGGAGCATTGTGATGACAGGTGTCATGGAGCATCGTGATGAAATATGCCATGGAGAATTGTGATGAGAGGTGGCATTGGGCAATGTGACGAAAGGGGTCATGGAGTACTGTGATTACAGGGGCCATGGAGCATTGTGATAACAAGTGACATGCAGAATAGTGATGACAGGCGTCAGAGAGCATTGTGATGACAATTGACATTTAGCATTTTGATGACAGGTGTCATCAGGCATTGTGTTGAAAGGGGTCACGGAGTATTGTGATGACAAAGGCTATAGAGCATTGTGATGACAGGGGTCATGGAGCACTGTGATGACGTGGGCCATGGAGCATTGTGAAGACAAGATTCATGTAGCATTGTAATGACACGGGCATAAAGCATGGTGATTACAACAGACCTGGAGCATTGTGATGACAAGGGCATGGAGCATTGTGATTACAGGAAATGTGGAGCATTGTGATGACAAGTGTCATGCAATATTGTGCAGACACAATTCATGGAGCATTTTGATGAGAGTGGCCTTGGAGCACAGTGATGAGAGACGTCATGGGGCATTATGGTGACAATGGTCAAGGAGAATTGTGATGAAAGTGTTCATGGAGTAACGCTATTATCGGGACAATGGAGCATTGTGAATACAAAGGCCATGGAGCATTGAGATAACAGAGTTCATGGAGCATTGTGATGAAAGTGGTCATGGATCACTGTGAAGACAAGTATCCTGGAACCTTGTGATGACACGGTTCATACAGCATTGAGATGACAAGGGCCAAGGAGAATTGTGATGACACGTGTCATGGGGCATTGTGATGACATTGGTCATCTTGCATTGTGATGACAGTGGTCATGTAGAATTTTGATTAAAGGTATCATGGAGCACTGTGATGACAAAGGCCAAGGAAGATTTTGATGACAAGTGTCATTGAGCAATGGGATGACACGAGTTTGGAGTATTATGATGACAAGTGTTCTGGAGCATTGTGATGACAAGGGCATGGAGCATTGTGATTACAGAGGCCATGGAGCATTTTGATGACAACGGCATGGAGTATTGTGATGACAGGGGTCATTGAGCATTGTGATTACAAAGAGCATGAGGCATTGTGATGACAGGGGCCTTGGAGCATTGTGATGACAATGGTCATCGAGCCTTGTGATGAGAGGGGTCATAGAGCATTGTCATGAGAAAGACCATGGAGCATGGTGATAACAGAGGCCATGGAACATTGTGATGACAAGGCCATGTACCATTGTGATTATATCGGTCATGGAGCATGGTGATGACAAGGGCAGGGAACATTGTGGTGACCGGGGTCATGGAGCATTTTGATGACAACTTTCATGGAACGTTTTGATGACAGGGGTCATGGAGCATTGTGTTGAAAGGGAACATGGAGCAGTGTGATTACAGGGTCCATGGAACATTGTGAATACATAGGCCATGGAACAATGTGATGACAGGGGTCATGTAGAATTGTGATGACAGGGTCATGGAGCATTGTGATTACAGGGGTTATGGGGCACTGTGATGACAGGGGGCATGGAGCATTGTGATGAAAATTGTCCTGGAGCATTGTGATGACAGCGGTCACAGAGAATTGGGATGAAAGGTATCATGCAGCATTGTGATGACAATGGTCATGGACCATATTGATGACAGGGGTCATGGAACATTCTGATGACAAGGTTCATAAAGCATTTTGATGACAGGGGTCATGGAGCATTGTGTTGACACGGGCATGGAGCATTGTAGTGATAGGATATCTGAAGCATTGTGATGAAAAGGGGATAGAGCATTTTGACGACAGGGTCCAAGGAGCATTGTGCCGACAATGGCACGGAGCACTGTGATGAAAACGGTACTGGAGCACTGTGAGGAAAGGAGTCATGGATCATTGTGATGACAGGGGTCATGGAGCTTTGTGATGACAAGGGTCATGGAGCATTGTGATGACACGGTCAAGGAACATTGCGATGACAAGATTTCAGGAGCATTGTGATGAAAGGGCATGGAGCATTGTGATTAAAGGTGACAAGGAGCATTGTGATGATATGGGCAGAGAACTTTGTGATGACAGGGGTCATGGAACATTGTGATGAAAAGTGTCATGGAACATTGCGGAGACAGGGATCATGGAGCTTTTTGGTAAGAGAGTCCTAGGAGATTTGTGATGGCAGGCATCATGGAGCATTGTGATGACAGCCGTCTTGGAGCAATGTGATGACTAGTGTCATGGGGCATTTTGATGGCATTGGTATGGAACATTATGATGACAAGTGTTCTGGAACATTTTGATGACAAGGGCATGGAGCATTGTGATGACAGGGCCCATGGAGCATTGTGATGAAAAGGGCAGGGAACATTGTGATGACTGGGTTCATGGAGCATTGTGATGAAAGGGGCCATGGAGCATTGAGATGACAGGCTTCATGAGGCATGGTGATGACACTGGTCATGGAGCATTGTGATCAAAGAGATCATGGAGCAATATGATAACAGGGGCCATGGAGCATTGTGATGACAGGTGTATTGGAGCATTGTGATGAAAGTAGTCATGGATCATTGTGATGACATGTGTCCTGGAACACTGTGATGACACGGTTCATCGAGTATTGTGATGACAAGGGTCATAGCGAATTGTGATGACAGGTGTCATGGGGCATTGTGATGACATTGATCATCTAGGAATTGTGATGAAATGTATCATGGAGCACTGTGATGTCTGGGGGCATGAAGCATTGTTATGAAAATTGTCCTGGATTATGTGATGACAGCAGTCATGGAGAATTGTGATGACAAGGATTATGCAGCATTGTGTTGACAAGGGTATGGACTATTGTGATGACAATGGTCATGGAGCAATGTGATGAAAGTTTTCATGGAACATCGTGATGAAAAGTGCCTGGGAGAATTGTTACGATAAAGGCCATGGAGCATTGTGATGACAAGTGTCATGGAGCATTGTAATGAAAGGTTTCATTGTGCACTGTGATGACAAGGGGGATGGAGTATTGTGATGAAACTGGTCCTGGAGCATTGTGGTAACAGAAGCCGTGGAGCATTGTGATGACAGGCATCATGGAGCATTGTGAAGAAAGGGACAATGGGGAATTGTAATGACAATAGAGAAATGTGATGAAAATGGTCAGCGAGCATAGTGATTAAAGTGGTCATTGAGAATTGTGATGAAAAGCGACATAGAGCATTGTGATGACAAAGGTCATGGAGAACTGTGATGACCAGGGTTATGTAGCATTGTGATGACACGGTCATGGAACATTGTGATGACAAGAATTCTGGAGCATTGTGATGACACGGGCATGAAGCATGGTGATGACAACAGACCTGGAGCATTGTGATGACAAGGGCGTGGAGCATTGTGATTACAGGAGACATGGAGCATTGTGATGACATTGGCAGGGATCATTGTGATTACAGGGATCATGGAGCATTGTGATGACAAGTGTCATGCAATATTGTGCTGACACAGTTCATGGAGCATTTTGATGAGAGTGGCCTTGGAGCACATTGATGAGAGACGTCATGGGGCATTATGGTGACAGTGGTCAAGGAGCATTTTGATGAAAGTGTTCATGGAGCAACGTGATTATCAGGACAATGGAGCATTGTGAATACAAAGGCCATGGAGCATTGAGATAACAGAGTTCATGGAGCATTGTGATGAAAATGGTCATGGATCACTGTGAAACAAGTGTCCTGGAACCTATTGATGACATGGTTCATACAGCATTGAGATGACAAGGGCCAAGGCGAATTGTGATGAAATGTATCATGGGGCATTGTGGTGACATTGGTCATCTTGCATTGTGATGTCAGTGGTCATGTAGAATTTTGATTAAAGGTATCATGGGGCACTGTGATGACAAAGGCCAAGGAAGATTTTGATGACAATTGTCATTGAGCAAAGGGTTGACACGGGAATGGAGTATTATGATGACAAGAGCTCTGGAGCATTTTGATGAAAAAGGCATGGAGCATTGTGAAGACAGTGCCCATGGAGCATTGTGATGAAAAGTGCAGGGAACATTGTGATGTCTAGGTTCATGGAGCATTGTGATGAAAGTGGCCATTGAGCATTGAGATGACAGGCGTCATGAAGCATGGTGAAGACAGTGGTCATGGAGCATTGTGATGAAGGAGATCATGGAGCAATATGATATCATGGGCCATGGAGCATTGTGATGACAGGGGTCATGGGGCATTGTGCTGAAAGTGGTCATGGAGCATTGCGATGAAAAGCGCTATGGAGCATTGTGATGACAAGGGCCATGGATCATTGTAAAAACAGGTATCATTGGGCATTGTGATGAAAGGGGCATGGAGCATTTTTATGTAAGTTGCCATGGAGAGTTGTGATGAAAGGGATCATGTGGATTTGTAATGACAAGGGCCATGGAGCATTGTGATGAAACAAATCTTGGAGTATCTTGATGAAAGTTGTCATGGAGCATTGCGATGAAAAGCACCAAGGAACATTGTGATGACAAGAACCATCGAGCATTGTGATGACAAGTGTCATGGAGCATTGTGATGACAGGTGTCATGGAGCATCGTGATGACAAATGCCATGGAGAATTGTGATGAGAGGTGGCATTGGGCAATGTGACGAAAGGGATCATGGAGTACTGTGATTACAGGGGCCATGGAGCATTGTGATAACAAGTGACATGGAGAATAGTGATGACAGGCGTCATAGAGCATTGTGATGACAAGTGACATTTAGCATTTTGATGACATGGGTCATCAGGCATTGTGTTGACAGGGGTCATGGAGTATTGTGATGACAAAGGCAATAGAGCATTGTGATGACAGGGGTCATGGAGCACTGTGATGACATGGGCCATGGAGCATTGTGAAGACAAGATTCATGGAGTATTGTGATGACACGGGCATGAAGCATGGTGATGACCACAGACCTGGAGCATTGTGATGACATTGGCAGGGATCATTGTGATTACAGGGATCATGGAGCATTGTGATGACAAGTGTCATGCAATATTGTGCTGACACAGATCAGGGAGCATTTTGATGAGAGTGGCCTTGGAGCGCAGTAATGAGAGACGTCATGGGGCATTATGGTGGCAGTGGTCAAGGAGCATTGTGATGAAAGTGTTCATGGAGCAACGCTATTATCGGGACAATGGAGCATTGTGAATACAAAGGCCATGGAGCATTGAGATGACAGGGTTCATGGAGCATTGTGATGAAAGTGATCATAGTTCATTGTGATGACAAGTGTCCTGGAACCTTGTGATGACACGGTTCATGGAGCATTGTGATGACAAGGACCATGGCGAATTGTGATGACATCTGTCATGGGGCATTGTGATGACAGTGGTCATCTAGAATTGTGATGAAAGGTATCATGGAGCACTGTGATGACAGGGGCCATGGAACATTGTGATGACAAAGGCCATGGAGCATTGTGATGACAAGTGTCATGGGGCATTTTGATGACATTGGCATGGAGCATTATGATGACAAGTGTTCTGGAGCATTGTGATGAAAAGGGCAGGGAACATTGTGATGACTGGGTTCATGGAGCATTGTGATGAAAGGGGCCATGGAGCATTGAGATGACAGGCGTCATGAGGCATGGTGATGACACTGGTCATGGAGCATTGTGATCAAAGAGATCATGGAGCAATATGATAACAGGGGCCATGGAGCATTGTGATGACAGGTGTATTGGAGCATTGTGATGAAAGTAGTCATGGATCATTGTGATGACATGTGTCCTGGAACACTGTGATGACACGGTTCATCGAGTATTGTGATGACAAGGGTCATAGCGAATTGTGATGACAGGTGTCATGGGGCATTGTGATGACATTGATCATCTAGGAATTGTGATGAAATGTATCATGGAGCACTGTGATGACTGGGGGCATGAAGCATTGTTATGAAAATTGTCCTGGATTATGTGATGACAGCAGTCATGGAGAATTGTGATGACAAGGATTATGCAGCATTGTGTTGACAAGGGTATGGACTATTGTGATGACAATGGTCATGGAGCAATGTGATGAAAGTTTTCATGGAACATCGTGATGAAAAGTGCCTGGGAGCATTGTGACGATAAAGGCCATGGAGCATTGTGATGACAAGTGTCATGGAGCATTGTAATGAAAGGTTTCATTGTGCACTGTGATGACAAGGGGGATGGAGTATTGTGATGAAACTGGTCCTGGAGCATTGTGGTAACAGAAGCCGTGGAGCATTGTGATGACAGGCATCATGGAGCATTGTGAAGAAAGGGACAATGGGGAATTGTAATGACAATAGAGAAATGTGATGAAAATGGTCAGCGAGCATAGTGATTAAAGTGGTCATTGAGAATTGTGATGAAAAGCGACATAGAGCATTGTGATGACAAAGGTCATGGAGAACTGTGATGACCAGGGTTATGTAGCATTGTGATGACACGGTCATGGAACATTGTGATGACAAGAATTCTGGAGCATTGTGATGACACGGGCATGAAGCATGGTGATGACAACAGACCTGGAGCATTGTGATGACAAGGGCGTGGAGCATTGTGATTACAGGAGACATGGAGCATTGTGATGACATTGGCAGGGATCATTGTGATTACAGGGATCATGGAGCATTGTGATGACAAGTGTCATGCAATATTGTGCTGACACAGTTCATGGAGCATTTTGATGAGAGTGGCCTTGGAGCACATTGATGAGAGACGTCATGGGGCATTATGGTGACAGTGGTCAAGGAGCATTTTGATGAAAGTGTTCATGGAGCAACGTGATTATCAGGACAATGGAGCATTGTGAATACAAAGGCCATGGAGCATTGAGATAACAGAGTTCATGGAGCATTGTGATGAAAATGGTCATGGATCACTGTGAAACAAGTGTCCTGGAACCTATTGATGACATGGTTCATACAGCATTGAGATGACAAGGGCCAAGGCGAATTGTGATGAAATGTATCATGGGGCATTGTGGTGACATTGGTCATCTTGCATTGTGATGTCAGTGGTCATGTAGAATTTTGATTAAAGGTATCATGGGGCACTGTGATGACAAAGGCCAAGGAAGATTTTGATGACAATTGTCATTGAGCAAAGGGTTGACACGGGAATGGAGTATTATGATGACAAGAGCTCTGGAGCATTTTGATGAAAAAGGCATGGAGCATTGTGAAGACAGTGCCCATGGAGCATTGTGATGAAAAGTGCAGGGAACATTGTGATGTCTAGGTTCATGGAGCATTGTGATGAAAGTGGCCATTGAGCATTGAGATGACAGGCGTCATGAAGCATGGTGAAGACAGTGGTCATGGAGCATTGTGATGAAGGAGATCATGGAGCAATATGATATCATGGGCCATGGAGCATTGTGATGACAGGGGTCATGGGGCATTGTGCTGAAAGTGGTCATGGAGCATTGCGATGAAAAGCGCTATGGAGCATTGTGATGACAAGGGCCATGGATCATTGTAAAAACAGGTATCATTGGGCATTGTGATGAAAGGGGCATGGAGCATTTTTATGTAAGTTGCCATGGAGAGTTGTGATGAAAGGGATCATGTGGATTTGTAATGACAAGGGCCATGGAGCATTGTGATGAAACAAATCTTGGAGTATCTTGATGAAAGTTGTCATGGAGCATTGCGATGAAAAGCACCAAGGAACATTGTGATGACAAGAACCATCGAGCATTGTGATGACAAGTGTCATGGAGCATTGTGATGACAGGTGTCATGGAGCATCGTGATGACAAATGCCATGGAGAATTGTGATGAGAGGTGGCATTGGGCAATGTGACGAAAGGGATCATGGAGTACTGTGATTACAGGGGCCATGGAGCATTGTGATAACAAGTGACATGGAGAATAGTGATGACAGGCGTCATAGAGCATTGTGATGACAAGTGACATTTAGCATTTTGATGACATGGGTCATCAGGCATTGTGTTGACAGGGGTCATGGAGTATTGTGATGACAAAGGCAATAGAGCATTGTGATGACAGGGGTCATGGAGCACTGTGATGACATGGGCCATGGAGCATTGTGAAGACAAGATTCATGGAGTATTGTGATGACACGGGCATGAAGCATGGTGATGACCACAGACCTGGAGCATTGTGATGACATTGGCAGGGATCATTGTGATTACAGGGATCATGGAGCATTGTGATGACAAGTGTCATGCAATATTGTGCTGACACAGATCAGGGAGCATTTTGATGAGAGTGGCCTTGGAGCGCAGTAATGAGAGACGTCATGGGGCATTATGGTGGCAGTGGTCAAGGAGCATTGTGATGAAAGTGTTCATGGAGCAACGCTATTATCGGGACAATGGAGCATTGTGAATACAAAGGCCATGGAGCATTGAGATGACAGGGTTCATGGAGCATTGTGATGAAAGTGATCATAGTTCATTGTGATGACAAGTGTCCTGGAACCTTGTGATGACACGGTTCATGGAGCATTGTGATGACAAGGACCATGGCGAATTGTGATGACATCTGTCATGGGGCATTGTGATGACAGTGGTCATCTAGAATTGTGATGAAAGGTATCATGGAGCACTGTGATGACAGGGGCCATGGAACATTGTGATGACAAAGGCCATGGAGCATTGTGATGACAAGTGTCATGGGGCATTTTGATGACATTGGCATGGAGCATTATGATGACAAGTGTTCTGGAGCATTGTGATGAAAAGGGCAGGGAACATTGTGATGACTGGGTTCATGGAGCATTGTGATGAAAGGGGCCATGGAGCATTGAGATGACAGGCGTCATGAGGCATGGTGATGACACTGGTCATGGAGCATTGTGATCAAAGAGATCATGGAGCAATATGATAACAGGGGCCATGGAGCATTGTGATGACAGGTGTATTGGAGCATTGTGATGAAAGTAGTCATGGATCATTGTGATGACATGTGTCCTGGAACACTGTGATGACACGGTTCATCGAGTATTGTGATGACAAGGGTCATAGCGAATTGTGATGACAGGTGTCATGGGGCATTGTGATGACATTGATCATCTAGGAATTGTGATGAAATGTATCATGGAGCACTGTGATGACTGGGGGCATGAAGCATTGTTATGAAAATTGTCCTGGATTATGTGATGACAGCAGTCATGGAGAATTGTGATGACAAGGATTATGCAGCATTGTGTTGACAAGGGTATGGACTATTGTGATGACAATGGTCATGGAGCAATGTGATGAAAGTTTTCATGGAACATCGTGATGAAAAGTGCCTGGGAGCATTGTGACGATAAAGGCCATGGAGCATTGTGATGACAAGTGTCATGGAGCATTGTAATGAAAGGTTTCATTGTGCACTGTGATGACAAGGGGGATGGAGTATTGTGATGAAACTGGTCCTGGAGCATTGTGGTAACAGAAGCCGTGGAGCATTGTGATGACAGGCATCATGGAGCATTGTGAAGAAAGGGACAATGGGGAATTGTAATGACAATAGAGAAATGTGATGAAAATGGTCAGCGAGCATAGTGATTAAAGTGGTCATTGAGAATTGTGATGAAAAGCGACATAGAGCATTGTGATGACAAAGGTCATGGAGAACTGTGATGACCAGGGTTATGTAGCATTGTGATGACACGGTCATGGAACATTGTGATGACAAGAATTCTGGAGCATTGTGATGACACGGGCATGAAGCATGGTGATGACAACAGACCTGGAGCATTGTGATGACAAGGGCGTGGAGCATTGTGATTACAGGAGACATGGAGCATTGTGATGACATTGGCAGGGATCATTGTGATTACAGGGATCATGGAGCATTGTGATGACAAGTGTCATGCAATATTGTGCTGACACAGTTCATGGAGCATTTTGATGAGAGTGGCCTTGGAGCACATTGATGAGAGACGTCATGGGGCATTATGGTGACAGTGGTCAAGGAGCATTTTGATGAAAGTGTTCATGGAGCAACGTGATTATCAGGACAATGGAGCATTGTGAATACAAAGGCCATGGAGCATTGAGATAACAGAGTTCATGGAGCATTGTGATGAAAATGGTCATGGATCACTGTGAAACAAGTGTCCTGGAACCTATTGATGACATGGTTCATACAGCATTGAGATGACAAGGGCCAAGGCGAATTGTGATGAAATGTATCATGGGGCATTGTGGTGACATTGGTCATCTTGCATTGTGATGTCAGTGGTCATGTAGAATTTTGATTAAAGGTATCATGGGGCACTGTGATGACAAAGGCCAAGGAAGATTTTGATGACAAGTGTCATTGAGCAAAGGGTTGACACGGGAATGGAGTATTATGATGACAAGAGCTCTGGAGCATTTTGATGAAAAAGGCATGGAGCATTGTGAAGACAGTGCCCATGGAGCATTGTGATGAAAAGTGCAGGGAACATTGTGATGTCTAGGTTCATGGAGCATTGTGATGAAAGTGGCCATTGAGCATTGAGATGACAGGCGTCATGAAGCATGGTGAAGACAGTGGTCATGGAGCATTGTGATGAAGGAGATCATGGAGCAATATGATATCACGGGCCATGGAGCATTGTGATGACAGCGGTCATGGGGCATTGTGCTGAAAGTGGTCATGGAGCATTGCGATGAAAAGCGCTATGGAGCATTGTGATGACAAGGGCCATGGATCATTGTAAAAACAGGTATCATTGGGCATTGTGATGAAAGGGGCATGGAGCATTTTTATGTAAGTTGCCATGGAGAGTTGTGATGAAAGGGATCATGTGGATTTGTAATGACAAGGGCCATGGAGCATTGTGATGAAACAAATCTTGGAGTATCTTGATGAAAGTTGTCATGGAGCATTGCGATGAAAAGCACCAAGGAACATTGTGATGACAAGAACCATCGAGCATTGTGATGACAAGTGTCATGGAGCATTGTGATGACAGGTGTCATGGAGCATCGTGATGACAAATGCCATGGAGAATTGTGATGAGAGGTGGCATTGGGCAATGTGAGGAAAGGGATCATGGAGTACTGTGATTACAGGGGCCATGGAGCATTGTGATAACAAGTGACATGGAGAATAGTGATGACAGGCGTCATAGAGCATTGTGATGACAAGTGACATTTAGCATTTTGATGACATGGGTCATCAGGCATTGTGTTGACAGGGGTCATGGAGTATTGTGATGACAAAGGCAAAAGAGCATTGTGATGACAGGGGTCATGGAGCACTGTGATGACATGGGCCATGGAGCATTGTGAAGACAAGATTCATGGAGTATTGTGATGACACGGGCATGAAGCATGGTGATGACCACAGACCTGGAGCATTGTGATGACATTGGCAGGGATCATTGTGATTACAGGGATCATGGAGCATTGTGATGACAAGTGTCATGCAATATTGTGCTGACACAGATCAGGGAGCATTTTGATGAGAGTGGCCTTGGAGCGCAGTAATGAGAGACGTCATGGGGCATTATGGTGGCAGTGGTCAAGGAGCATTGTGATGAAAGTGTTCATGGAGCAACGCTATTATCGGGACAATGGAGCATTGTGAATACAAAGGCCATGGAGCATTGAGATAACAGAGTTCATGGAGCATTGTGATGAAAGTGGTCATGGATCACTGTGATGACAAGTGTCCTGGAACCTAGTGATGACACGGTTCATACCGCATTGAGATGACAAGGGCCAAGGAGAATTGTGATGACACGTGTCATGGGGCATTGTGATGACATTGGTCATCTTGCATTGTGATGACAGTGGTCATGTAGAATTTTGATTAAAGTTATCATGGAGAACTGTGATGACAAAGGCCAAGGAAGATTTTGATGACAAGTGTCATTGAGCAATGGGATGACACGGGATTGGAGTATTATGATGACAAGTGTTCTGGAGCATTGTGATGACAAGGGCATGGAGCATTGTGATTACAGAGGCCATGGAGCATTGTGATGACAACGGCATGGAGTATTGTGATGACAGGGGTCATTGAGCATTGTGATTACAAAGACCATGAGGCATTGTGATGACAGGCGCCTTGGAGCATTGTGATGACAATGGTCATCGAGCATTGTGATGAGAGGGGTCATACAGCATTGTGATGAGAAAGACCATGGAGCATGGTGATGACAGATGCCATGGAACATTGTGATGACAAGGCCATGTACCATTTTGATTACAAGGGTCATGGAGCATTGTGATGACAAGGGCAGGGAACCTTGTGGTGACCGGGGTCATGGAGCATTTTGATGACAACTTTCATGGAACGTTGTGATAACAGGGGTCATGGAGCATTGTGTTGAAAGGGAACATGGAGCACTGTGATTACAGGGTCCATGGAACATTGTGAATACATAGGCCATGGAACAATGTGATGACAGGGGCCATGTAGCATTGTGATGACAGGGTCATGGAGCATTGTGATTACAGGGGTTATGGGGCACTGTGATGACAGGGGGCATGGAACATTGTGATGAAAAGTGTCATGGAACATTGTGCTGACAGGGATCATGGAGCTTTTTGGTAAGAGAGGCCTTGCCGATTTGTGATGGCAGGCGTCATGGGTCATTGTGATGACAGCGGTCTTGGAGCATTGTGATGAAAGGGGTCATCGAGCACTGTGATTACAGGAGCCATGGAGCATTGTGAATACAAAGACTATGGAGCATTGAGATGACAAGTTTCATGGAGCATTGTGATGAAAGTGATCATGGATCATTGTGATGACAAGTGTCCTGGAACCTTGTGATGACACGGTTCATGGAGCATTGTGATGACAAGGACCATGGCGAATTGTGATGACATCTGTCATGGGGCATTGTGATGACAGTGGTCATCTAGAATTGTGATGAAAGGAATCATGGAGCACTGTGATGACAGGGGCCATGGAACATTGTGATGACAAAGGCCATGGAGCATTGTGATGACAAGTGTCATGGGGCATTTTGATGACATTGGCATGGAGCCTTATGATGACAAGTGTTCTGGAGCGTTTTGATGACAAAGGCATGGAGCATTGTGATAAAAGTGCCCATGGAGCATTGTGATGAAAACGGCAGGGAACATTGTGATGACTGGGTTCATGGAGCATTGTGATAAAAGGGGCTATGGAGCCTTGAGATGACAGGCGTCATGAGGCATGGTGATGACACTGGTCATGGAGCATTGTGATGAAAGTGATCATGGAGCCATATGATATCAGGGGCCATGGAGCATTGTGATGACAGGGGTCATGGGGCATTGTGCTGAAAGCGGTCATGGAGCATTGCGATGAAAAGCGCTATGGAGCATTGTGATGACAAGTGCCATGGAGCATTGTGAATACAAGGGACATGGAGCCTTGTGATGACAAAGGTCATGGATCATTGTAAAAACAGGTATCATTGGGCATTGTGATGACAGGGGCATGGAATATTTTAATGTACGTTGCCATGGAGAGCTGTGATGAAAGGGATCATGTGGATTTGTAATGACAAGGGCCATGGAGCATTGTGATGAAACAAATCTTGGAGTATTTTGATGAAAGTTGTCATGGAGCATTGCGATGAAAAACACCAAGGAACATTGTGATGACAAGGGCCATCGTGCATTGTTATGACAAGTGTCATGGAGCATTGTGATGACAGGTGTCATGGAGCATCGTGATGAAATATGCCATGGAGAATTGTGATGAGAGGTGGCATTGGGCAATGTGACGAAAGGGGTCATGGAGTACTGTGATTACAGGGGCCATGGAGCATTGTGATAACAAGTGACATGCAGAATAGTGATGACAGGCGTCAGAGAGCATTGTGATGACAATTGACATTTAGCATTTTGATGACAGGTGTCATCAGGCATTGTGTTGAAAGGGGTCACGGAGTATTGTGATGACAAAGGCTATAGAGCATTGTGATGACAGGGGTCATGGAGCACTGTGATGACGTGGGCCATGGAGCATTGTGAAGACAAGATTCATGTAGCATTGTAATGACACGGGCATAAAGCATGGTGATTACAACAGACCTGGAGCATTGTGATGACAAGGGCATGGAGCATTGTGATTACAGGAAATGTGGAGCATTGTGATGACAAGTGTCATGCAATATTGTGCAGACACAATTCATGGAGCATTTTGATGAGAGTGGCCTTGGAGCACAGTGATGAGAGACGTCATGGGGCATTATGGTGACAATGGTCAAGGAGAATTGTGATGAAAGTGTTCATGGAGTAACGCTATTATCGGGACAATGGAGCATTGTGAATACAAAGGCCATGGAGCATTGAGATAACAGAGTTCATGGAGCATTGTGATGAAAGTGGTCATGGATCACTGTGAAGACAAGTATCCTGGAACCTTGTGATGACACGGTTCATACAGCATTGAGATGACAAGGGCCAAGGAGAATTGTGATGACACGTGTCATGGGGCATTGTGATGACATTGGTCATCTTGCATTGTGATGACAGTGGTCATGTAGAATTTTGATTAAAGGTATCATGGAGCACTGTGATGACAAAGGCCAAGGAAGATTTTGATGACAAGTGTCATTGAGCAATGGGATGACACGAGTTTGGAGTATTATGATGACAAGTGTTCTGGAGCATTGTGATGACAAGGGCATGGAGCATTGTGATTACAGAGGCCATGGAGCATTTTGATGACAACGGCATGGAGTATTGTGATGACAGGGGTCATTGAGCATTGTGATTACAAAGAGCATGAGGCATTGTGATGACAGGGGCCTTGGAGCATTGTGATGACAATGGTCATCGAGCCTTGTGATGAGAGGGGTCATAGAGCATTGTCATGAGAAAGACCATGGAGCATGGTGATAACAGAGGCCATGGAACATTGTGATGACAAGGCCATGTACCATTGTGATTATATCGGTCATGGAGCATGGTGATGACAAGGGCAGGGAACATTGTGGTGACCGGGGTCATGGAGCATTTTGATGACAACTTTCATGGAACGTTTTGATGACAGGGGTCATGGAGCATTGTGTTGAAAGGGAACATGGAGCAGTGTGATTACAGGGTCCATGGAACATTGTGAATACATAGGCCATGGAACAATGTGATGACAGGGGTCATGTAGAATTGTGATGACAGGGTCATGGAGCATTGTGATTACAGGGGTTATGGGGCACTGTGATGACAGGGGGCATGGAGCATTGTGATGAAAATTGTCCTGGAGCATTGTGATGACAGCGGTCACAGAGAATTGGGATGAAAGGTATCATGCAGCATTGTGATGACAATGGTCATGGACCATATTGATGACAGGGGTCATGGAACATTCTGATGACAAGGTTCATAAAGCATTTTGATGACAGGGGTCATGGAGCATTGTGTTGACACGGGCATGGAGCATTGTAGTGATAGGATATCTGAAGCATTGTGATGAAAAGGGGATAGAGCATTTTGACGACAGGGTCCAAGGAGCATTGTGCCGACAATGGCACGGAGCACTGTGATGAAAACGGTACTGGAGCACTGTGAGGAAAGGAGTCATGGATCATTGTGATGACAGGGGTCATGGAGCTTTGTGATGACAAGGGTCATGGAGCATTGTGATGACACGGTCAAGGAACATTGCGATGACAAGATTTCAGGAGCATTGTGATGAAAGGGCATGGAGCATTGTGATTAAAGGTGACAAGGAGCATTGTGATGATATGGGCAGAGAACTTTGTGATGACAGGGGTCATGGAACATTGTGATGAAAAGTGTCATGGAACATTGCGGAGACAGGGATCATGGAGCTTTTTGGTAAGAGAGTCCTAGGAGATTTGTGATGGCAGGCATCATGGAGCATTGTGATGACAGCCGTCTTGGAGCAATGTGATGACTAGTGTCATGGGGCATTTTGATGGCATTGGTATGGAACATTATGATGACAAGTGTTCTGGAACATTTTGATGACAAGGGCATGGAGCATTGTGATGACAGGGCCCATGGAGCATTGTGATGAAAAGGGCAGGGAACATTGTGATGACTGGGTTCATGGAGCATTGTGATGAAAGGGGCCATGGAGCATTGAGATGACAGGCTTCATGAGGCATGGTGATGACACTGGTCATGGAGCATTGTGATCAAAGAGATCATGGAGCAATATGATAACAGGGGCCATGGAGCATTGTGATGACAGGTGTATTGGAGCATTGTGATGAAAGTAGTCATGGATCATTGTGATGACATGTGTCCTGGAACACTGTGATGACACGGTTCATCGAGTATTGTGATGACAAGGGTCATAGCGAATTGTGATGACAGGTGTCATGGGGCATTGTGATGACATTGATCATCTAGGAATTGTGATGAAATGTATCATGGAGCACTGTGATGTCTGGGGGCATGAAGCATTGTTATGAAAATTGTCCTGGATTATGTGATGACAGCAGTCATGGAGAATTGTGATGACAAGGATTATGCAGCATTGTGTTGACAAGGGTATGGACTATTGTGATGACAATGGTCATGGAGCAATGTGATGAAAGTTTTCATGGAACATCGTGATGAAAAGTGCCTGGGAGAATTGTGACGATAAAGGCCATGGAGCATTGTGATGACAAGTGTCATGGAGCATTGTAATGAAAGGTTTCATTGTGCACTGTGATGACAAGGGGGATGGAGTATTGTGATGAAACTGGTCCTGGAGCATTGTGGTAACAGAAGCCGTGGAGCATTGTGATGACAGGCATCATGGAGCATTGTGAAGAAAGGGACAATGGGGAATTGTAATGACAATAGAGAAATGTGATGAAAATGGTCAGCGAGCATAGTGATTAAAGTGGTCATTGAGAATTGTGATGAAAAGCGACATAGAGCATTGTGATGACAAAGGTCATGGAGAACTGTGATGACCAGGGTTATGTAGCATTGTGATGACACGGTCATGGAACATTGTGATGACAAGAATTCTGGAGCATTGTGATGACACGGGCATGAAGCATGGTGATGACAACAGACCTGGAGCATTGTGATGACAAGGGCGTGGAGCATTGTGATTACAGGAGACATGGAGCATTGTGATGACATTGGCAGGGATCATTGTGATTACAGGGATCATGGAGCATTGTGATGACAAGTGTCATGCAATACTGTGCTGACACAGTTCATGGAGCATTTTGATGAGAGTGGCCTTGGAGCACATTGATGAGAGACGTCATGGGGCATTATGGTGACAGTGGTCAAGGAGCATTTTGATGAAAGTGTTCATGGAGCAACGTGATTATCAGGACAATGGAGCATTGTGAATACAAAGGCCATGGAGCATTGAGATAACAGAGTTCATGGAGCATTGTGATGAAAATGGTCATGGATCACTGTGAAACAAGTGTCCTGGAACCTATTGATGACATGGTTCATACAGCATTGAGATGACAAGGGCCAAGGCGAATTGTGATGAAATGTATCATGGGGCATTGTGGTGACATTGGTCATCTTGCATTGTGATGTCAGTGGTCATGTAGAATTTTGATTAAAGGTATCATGGGGCACTGTGATGACAAAGGCCAAGGAAGATTTTGATGACAATTGTCATTGAGCAAAGGGTTGACACGGGAATGGAGTATTATGATGACAAGAGCTCTGGAGCATTTTGATGAAAAAGGCATGGAGCATTGTGAAGACAGTGCCCATGGAGCATTGTGATGAAAAGTGCAGGGAACATTGTGATGTCTAGGTTCATGGAGCATTGTGATGAAAGTGGCCATTGAGCATTGAGATGACAGGCGTCATGAAGCATGGTGAAGACAGTGGTCATGGAGCATTGTGATGAAGGAGATCATGGAGCAATATGATATCATGGGCCATGGAGCATTGTGATGACAGGGGTCATGGGGCATTGTGCTGAAAGTGGTCATGGAGCATTGCGATGAAAAGCGCTATGGAGCATTGTGATGACAAGGGCCATGGATCATTGTAAAAACAGGTATCATTGGGCATTGTGATGAAAGGGGCATGGAGCATTTTTATGTAAGTTGCCATGGAGAGTTGTGATGAAAGGGATCATGTGGATTTGTAATGACAAGGGCCATGGAGCATTGTGATGAAACAAATCTTGGAGTATCTTGATGAAAGTTGTCATGGAGCATTGCGATGAAAAGCACCAAGGAACATTGTGATGACAAGAACCATCGAGCATTGTGATGACAAGTGTCATGGAGCATTGTGATGACAGGTGTCATGGAGCATCGTGATGACAAATGCCATGGAGAATTGTGATGAGAGGTGGCATTGGGCAATGTGACGAAAGGGATCATGGAGTACTGTGATTACAGGGGCCATGGAGCATTGTGATAACAAGTGACATGGAGAATAGTGATGACAGGCGTCATAGAGCATTGTGATGACAAGTGACATTTAGCATTTTGATGACATGGGTCATCAGGCATTGTGTTGACAGGGGTCATGGAGTATTGTGATGACAAAGGCAATAGAGCATTGTGATGACAGGGGTCATGGAGCACTGTGATGACATGGGCCATGGAGCATTGTGAAGACAAGATTCATGGAGTATTGTGATGACACGGGCATGAAGCATGGTGATGACCACAGACCTGGAGCATTGTGATGACATTGGCAGGGATCATTGTGATTACAGGGATCATGGAGCATTGTGATGACAAGTGTCATGCAATATTGTGCTGACACAGATCAGGGAGCATTTTGATGAGAGTGGCCTTGGAGCGCAGTAATGAGAGACGTCATGGGGCATTATGGTGGCAGTGGTCAAGGAGCATTGTGATGAAAGTGTTCATGGAGCAACGCTATTATCGGGACAATGGAGCATTGTGAATACAAAGGCCATGGAGCATTGAGATGACAGGGTTCATGGAGCATTGTGATGAAAGTGATCATAATTCATTGTGATGACAAGTGTCCTGGAACCTTGTGATGACACGGTTCATGGAGCATTGTGATGACAAGGACCATGGCGAATTGTGATGACATCTGTCATGGGGCATTGTGATGACAGTGGTCATCTAGAATTGTGATGAAAGGTATCATGGAGCACTGTGATGACAGGGGCCATGGAACATTGTGATGACAAAGGCCATGGAGCATTGTGATGACAAGTGTCATGGGGCATTTTGATGACATTGGCATGGAGCATTATGATGACAAGTGTTCTGGAGCATTGTGATGAAAAGGGCAGGGAACATTGTGATGACTGGGTTCATGGAGCATTGTGATGAAAGGGGCCATGGAGCATTGAGATGACAGGCGTCATGAGGCATGGTGATGACACTGGTCATGGAGCATTGTGATCAAAGAGATCATGGAGCAATATGATAACAGGGGCCATGGAGCATTGTGATGACAGGTGTATTGGAGCATTGTGATGAAAGTAGTCATGGATCATTGTGATGACATGTGTCCTGGAACACTGTGATGACACGGTTCATCGAGTATTGTGATGACAAGGGTCATAGCGAATTGTGATGACAGGTGTCATGGGGCATTGTGATGACATTGATCATCTAGGAATTGTGATGAAATGTATCATGGAGCACTGTGATGACTGGGGGCATGAAGCATTGTTATGAAAATTGTCCTGGATTATGTGATGACAGCAGTCATGGAGAATTGTGATGACAAGGATTATGCAGCATTGTGTTGACAAGGGTATGGACTATTGTGATGACAATGGTCATGGAGCAATGTGATGAAAGTTTTCATGGAACATCGTGATGAAAAGTGCCTGGGAGCATTGTGACGATAAAGGCCATGGAGCATTGTGATGACAAGTGTCATGGAGCATTGTAATGAAAGGTTTCATTGTGCACTGTGATGACAAGGGGGATGGAGTATTGTGATGAAACTGGTCCTGGAGCATTGTGGTAACAGAAGCCGTGGAGCATTGTGATGACAGGCATCATGGAGCATTGTGAAGAAAGGGACAATGGGGAATTGTAATGACAATAGAGAAATGTGATGAAAATGGTCAGCGAGCATAGTGATTAAAGTGGTCATTGAGAATTGTGATGAAAAGCGACATAGAGCATTGTGATGACAAAGGTCATGGAGAACTGTGATGACCAGGGTTATGTAGCATTGTGATGACACGGTCATGGAACATTGTGATGACAAGAATTCTGGAGCATTGTGATGACACGGGCATGAAGCATGGTGATGACAACAGACCTGGAGCATTGTGATGACAAGGGCGTGGAGCATTGTGATTACAGGAGACATGGAGCATTGTGATGACATTGGCAGGGATCATTGTGATTACAGGGATCATGGAGCATTGTGATGACAAGTGTCATGCAATATTGTGCTGACAAAGTTCATGGAGCATTTTGATGAGGGTGGCCTTGTAGCACATTGATGAGAGACGTCATGGGGCATTATGGTGACAGTGGTCAAGGAGCATTTTGATGAAAGTGTTCATGGAGCAACGTGATTATCAGGACAATGGAGCATTGTGAATACAAAGGCCATGGAGCATTGAGATAACAGAGTTCATGGAGCATTGTTATGAAAATGGTCATGGATCACTGTGAAACAAGTGTCCTGGAACCTATTGATGACATGGTTCATACAGCATTGAGATGACAAGGGCCAAGGCGAATTGTGATGAAATGTATCATGGGGCATTGTGGTGACATTGGTCATCTTGCATTGTGATGTCAGGGGTCATGTAGAATTTTGATTAAAGGTATCATGGGGCACTGTGATGACAAAGGCCAAGGAAGATTTTGATGACAAGTGTCATTGAGCAAAGGGTTGACACGGGAATGGAGTATTATGATGACAAGAGCTCTGGAGCATTTTGATGAAAAAGGCATGGAGCATTGTGAAGACAGTGCCCATGGAGCATTGTGATGAAAAGTGCAGGGAACATTGTGATGTCTAGGTTCATGGAGCATTGTGATGAAAGTGGCCATTGAGCATTGAGATGACAGGCGTCATGAAGCATGGTGAAGACAGTGGTCATGGAGCATTGTGATGAAGGAGATCATGGAGCAATATGATATCACGGGCCATGGAGCATTGTGATGACAGCGGTCATGGGGCATTGTGCTGAAAGTGGTCATGGAGCATTGCGATGAAAAGCGCTATGGAGCATTGTGATGACAAGGGCCATGGATCATTGTAAAAACAGGTATCATTGGGCATTGTGATGAAAGGGGTATGGAGCATTTTTATGTAAGTTGCCATGGAGAGTTGTGATGAAAGGGATCATGTGGATTTGTAATGACAAGGGCCATGGAGCATTGTGATGAAACAAATCTTGGAGTATCTTGATGAAAGTTGTCATGGAGCATTGCGATGAAAAGCACCAAGGAACATTGTGATGACAAGAACCATCGAGCATTGTGATGACAAGTGTCATGGAGCATTGTGATGACAGGTGTCATGGAGCATCGTGATGACAAATGCCATGGAGAATTGTGATGAGAGGTGGCATTGGGCAATGTGACGAAAGGGATCATGGAGTACTGTGATTACAGGGGCCATGGAGCATTGTGATAACAAGTGACATGGAGAATAGTGATGACAGGCGTCATAGAGCATTGTGATGACAAGTGACATTTAGCATTTTGATGACATGGGTCATCAGGCATTGTGTTGACAGGGGTCATGGAGTATTGTGATGACAAAGGCAATAGAGCATTGTGATGACAGGGGTCATGGAGCACTGTGATGACATGGGCCATGGAGCATTGTGAAGACAAGATTCATGGAGTATTGTGATGACACGGGCATGAAGCATGGTGATGACCACAGACCTGGAGCATTGTGATGACATTGGCAGGGATCATTGTGATTACAGGGATCATGGAGCATTGTGATGACAAGTGTCATGCAATATTGTGCTGACACAGATCAGGGAGCATTTTGATGAGAGTGGCCTTGGAGCGCAGTAATGAGAGACGTCATGGGGCATTATGGTGGCAGTGGTCAAGGAGCATTGTGATGAAAGTGTTCATGGAGCAACGCTATTATCGGGACAATGGAGCATTGTGAATACAAAGGCCATGGAGCATTGAGATGACAGGGTTCATGGAGCATTGTGATGAAAGTGATCATAGTTCATTGTGATGACAAGTGTCCTGGAACCTTGTGATGACACGGTTCATGGAGCATTGTGATGACAAGGACCATGGCGAATTGTGATGACATCTGTCATGGGGCATTGTGATGACAGTGGTCATCTAGAATTGTGATGAAAGGTATCATGGAGCACTGTGATGACAGGGGCCATGGAACATTGTGATGACAAAGGCCATGGAGCATTGTGATGACAAGTGTCATGGGGCATTTTGATGACATTGGCATGGAGCATTATGATGACAAGTGTTCTGGAGCATTGTGATGAAAAGGGCAGGGAACATTGTGATGACTGGGTTCATGGAGCATTGTGATGAAAGGGGCCATGGAGCATTGAGATGACAGGCGTCATGAGGCATGGTGATGACACTGGTCATGGAGCATTGTGATCAAAGAGATCATGGAGCAATATGATAACAGGGGCCATGGAGCATTGTGATGACAGGTGTATTGGAGCATTGTGATGAAAGTAGTCATGGATCATTGTGATGACATGTGTCCTGGAACACTGTGATGACACGGTTCATCGAGTATTGTGATGACAAGGGTCATAGCGAATTGTGATGACAGGTGTCATGGGGCATTGTGATGACATTGATCATCTAGGAATTGTGATGAAATGTATCATGGAGCACTGTGATGACTGGGGGCATGAAGCATTGTTATGAAAATTGTCCTGGATTATGTGATGACAGCAGTCATGGAGAATTGTGATGACAAGGATTATGCAGCATTGTGTTGACAAGGGTATGGACTATTGTGATGACAATGGTCATGGAGCAATGTGATGAAAGTTTTCATGGAACATCGTGATGAAAAGTGCCTGGGAGCATTGTGACGATAAAGGCCATGGAGCATTGTGATGACAAGTGTCATGGAGCATTGTAATGAAAGGTTTCATTGTGCACTGTGATGACAAGGGGGATGGAGTATTGTGATGAAACTGGTCCTGGAGCATTGTGGTAACAGAAGCCGTGGAGCATTGTGATGACAGGCATCATGGAGCATTGTGAAGAAAGGGACAATGGGGAATTGTAATGACAATAGAGAAATGTGATGAAAATGGTCAGCGAGCATAGTGATTAAAGTGGTCATTGAGAATTGTGATGAAAAGTGACATAGAGCATTGTGATGACAAAGGTCATGGAGAACTGTGATGACCAGGGTTATGTAGCATTGTGATGACACGGTCATGGAACATTGTGATGACAAGAATTCTGGAGTATTGTGATGACACGGGCATGAAGCATGGTGATGACAACAGACCTGGAGCATTGTGATGACAAGGGCGTGGAGCATTGTGATTACAGGAGACATGGAGCATTGTGATGACATTGGCAGGGATCATTGTGATTACAGGGATCATGGAGCATTGTGATGACAAGTGTCATGCAATATTGTGCTGACACAGTTCATGGAGCATTTTGATGAGGGTGGCCTTGGAGCACATTGATGAGAGACATCATGGGGCATTATGGTGACAGTGGTCAAGGAGCATTGTGATGAAAGTGTTCATGGAGCAACGCTATTATCGGGACAATGGAGCATTGTGAATACAAAGGCCATGGAGCATTGAGATAACAGAGTTCATGGAGCATTGTGATGAAAATGGTCATGGATCACTGTGAAACAAGTGTCCTGGAACCTATTGATGACATGGTTCATACAGCATTGAGATGACAAGGGCCAAGGCGAATTGTGATGAAATGTATCATGGGGCATTGTGGTGACATTGGTCATCTTGCATTGTGATGTCAGTGGTCATGTAGAATTTTGATTGAAGGTATCATGGGGCACTGTGATGACAAAGGCCAAGGAAGATTTTGAAGACAAGTGTCATTGAGAAAAGGGTTGACACGGGAATGGAGTATTATGATGACAAGAGCTCTGGAGCATTTTGATGAAAAAGGCATGGAGCATTGTGAAGACAGTGCCCATGGAGCATTGTGATGAAAAGTGCAGGGAACATTGTGATGTCTAGGTTCATGGAGCATTGTGATGAAAGTGGCCATTGAGCATTGAGATGACAGGCGTCATGAAGCATGGTGAAGACAGTGGTCATGGAGCATTGTGATGAAGGAGATCATGGAGCAATATGATATCACGGGCCATGGAGCATTGTGATGACAGCGGTCATGGGGCATTGTGCTGAAAGTGGTCATGGAGCATTGCGATGAAAAGCGCTATGGAGCATTGTGATGACAAGGGCCATGGATCATTGTAAAAACAGGTATCATTGGGCATTGTGATGAAAGGGGCATGGAGCATTTTTATGTAAGTTGCCATGGAGAGTTGTGATGAAAGGGATCATGTGGATTTGTAATGACAAGGGCCATGGAGCATTGCGATGAAACATATCTTGGAGTATCTTGATGAAAGTTGTCATGGAGCATTGCGATGAAAAGCACCAAGGAACATTGTGATGACAAGAACCATCGAGCATTGTGATGACAAGTGTCAAGGAGCATTGTGATGACAGGTGTCATGGAGCATCGTGATGACAAATGCCATGGAGAATTGTGATGAGAGGTGGCATTGGGCAATGTGACGAAAGGGATCATGGAGTACTGTGATTACAGGGGCCATGGAGCATTGTGATAACAAGTGACATGGAGAATAGTGATGACAGGCGTCATAGAGCATTGTGATGACAAGTGACATTTAGCATTTTGATGACATGGGTCATCAGGCATTGTGTTGACAGGGGTCATGGAGTATTGTGATGACAAAGGCAAAAGAGCATTGTGATGACAGGGGTCATGGAGCACTGTGATGACATGGGCCATGGAGCATTGTGAAGACAAGATTCATGGAGTATTGTGATGACACGGGCATGAAGCATGGTGATGACCACAGACCTGGAGCATTGTGATGACATTGGCAGGGATCATTGTGATTACAGGGATCATGGAGCATTGTGATGACAAGTGTCATGCAATATTGTGCTGACACAGATCAGGGAGCATTTTGATGAGAGTGGCCTTGGAGCGCAGTAATGAGAGACATCATGGGGCATTATGGTGGCAGTGGTCAAGGAGCATTGTGATGAAAGTGTTCATGGAGCAACGCTATTATCGGGACAATGGAGCATTGTGAATACAAAGGCCATGGAGCATTGAGATAACAGAGTTCATGGAGCATTGTGATGAAAGTGGTCATGGATCACTGTGATGACAAGTGTCCTGGAACCTAGTGATGACACGGTTCATACCGCATTGAGATGACAAGGGCCAAGGAGAATTGTGATGACACGTGTCATGGGGCATTGTGATGACATTGGTCATCTTGCATTGTGATGACAGTGGTCATGTAGAATTTTGATTAAAGTTATCATGGAGAACTGTGATGACAAAGGCCAAGGAAGATTTTGATGACAAGTGTCATTGAGCAATGGGATGACACGGGATTGGAGTATTATGATGACAAGTGTTCTGGAGCATTGTGATGACAAGGGCATGGAGCATTGTGATTACAGAGGCCATGGAGCATTGTGATGACAACGGCATGGAGTATTGTGATGACAGGGGTCATTGAGCATTGTGATTACAAAGACCATGAGGCATTGTGATGACAGGGGCCTTGGAGCATTGTGATGACAATGGTCATCGAGCATTGTGATGAGAGGGGTCATACAGCATTGTGATGAGAAAGACCATGGAGCATGGTGATGACAGATGCCATGGAACATTGTGATGACAAGGCCATGTACCATTTTGATTACAAGGGTCATGGAGCATTGTGATGACAAGGGCAGGGAACCTTGTGGTGACCGGGTTCATGGAGCATTTTGATGACAACTTTCATGGAACGTTGTGATAACAGGGGTCATGGAGCATTGTGTTGAAAGGGAACATGGAGCACTGTGATTACAGGGTCCATGGAACATTGTGAATACATAGGCCATGGAACAATGTGATGACAGGGGTCATGTAGCATTGTGATGACAGGGTCATGGAGCATTGTGATTACAGGGGTTATGGGGCACTGTGATGACAGGGGGCATGGAACATTGTGATGAAAAGTGTCATGGAACATTGTGCTGACAGGGATCATGGAGCTTTTTGGTAAGAGAGGCCTTGCCGATTTGTGATGGCAGGCGTCATGGGTCATTGTGATGACAGCGGTCTTGGAGCATTGTGATGAAAGGGGTCATCGAGCACTGTGATTACAGGAGCCATGGAGCATTGTGAATACAAAGACTATGGAGCATTGAGATGACAAGTTTCATGGAGCATTGTGATGAAAGTGATCATGGATCATTGTGATGACAAGTGTCCTGGAACCTTGTGATGACACGGTTCATGGAGCATTGTGATGACAAGGACCATGGCGAATTGTGATGACATCTGTCATGGGGCATTGTGATGACAGTGGTCATCTAGAATTGTGATGAAAGGAATCATGGAGCACTGTGATGACAGGGGCCATGGAACATTGTGATGACAAAGGCCATGGAGCATTGTGATGACAAGTGTCATGGGGCATTTTGATGACATTGGCATGGAGCCTTATGATGACAAGTGTTCTGGAGCGTTTTGATGACAAAGGCATGGAGCATTGTGATAAAAGTGCCCATGGAGCATTGTGATGAAAACGGCAGGGAACATTGTGATGACTGGGTTCATGGAGCATTGTGATAAAAGGGGCTATGGAGCCTTGAGATGACAGGCGTCATGAGGCATGGTGATGACACTGGTCATGGAGCATTGTGATGAAAGTGATCATGGAGCCATATGATATCAGGGGCCATGGAGCATTGTGATGACAGGGGTCATGGGGCATTGTGCTGAAAGCGGTCATGGAGCATTGCGATGAAAAGCGCTATGGAGCATTGTGATGACAAGGGCCATGGAGCATTGTGAATACAAGGGACATGGAGCCTTGTGATGACAAAGGTCATGGATCATTGTAAAAACAGGTATCATTGGGCATTGTGATGACAGGGGCATGGAATATTTTAATGTACGTTGCCATGGAGAGCTGTGATGAAAGGGATCATGTGGATTTGTAATGACAAGGGCCATGGAGCATTGTGATGAAACAAATCTTGGAGTATTTTGATGAAAGTTGTCATGGAGCATTGCGATGAAAAACACCAAGGAACATTGTGATGACAAGGGCCATCGTGCATTGTTATGACAAGTGTCATGGAGCATTGTGATGACAGGTGTCATGGAGCATCGTGATGAAATATGCCATGGAGAATTGTGATGAGAGGTGGCATTGGGCAATGTGACGAAAGGGGTCATGGAGTACTGTGATTACAGGGGCCATGGAGCATTGTGATAACAAGTGACATGCAGAATAGTGATGACAGGCGTCAGAGAGCATTGTGATGACAATTGACATTTAGCATTTTGATGACAGGTGTCATCAGGCATTGTGTTGAAAGGGGTCACGGAGTATTGTGATGACAAAGGCTATAGAGCATTGTGATGACAGGGGTCATGGAGCACTGTGATGACGTGGGCCATGGAGCATTGTGAAGACAAGATTCATGTAGCATTGTAATGACACGGGCATAAAGCATGGTGATTACAACAGACCTGGAGCATTGTGCTGACAAGGGCATGGAGCATTGTGATTACAGGAAATGTGGAGCATTGTGATGACAAGTGTCATGCAATATTGTGCAGACACAATTCATGGAGCATTTTGATGAGAGTGGCCTTGGAGCACAGTGATGAGAGACGTCATTGGGCATTATGGTGACAATGGTCAAGGAGAATTGTGATGAAAGTGTTCATGGAGTAACGCTATTATCGGGACAATGGAGCATTGTGAATACAAAGGCCATGGAGCATTGAGATAACAGAGTTCATGGAGCATTGTGATGAAAGTGGTCATGGATCACTGTGAAGACAAGTATCCTGGAACCTTGTGATGACACGGTTCATACAGCATTGAGATGACAAGGGCCAAGGAGAATTGTGATGACACGTGTCATGGGGCATTGTGATGACATTGGTCATCTTGCATTGTGATGACAGTGGTCATGTAGAATTTTGATTAAAGGTATCATGGAGCACTGTGATGACAAAGGCCAAGGAAGATTTTGATGACAAGTGTCATTGAGCAATGGGATGACACGAGTTTGGAGTATTATGATGACAAGTGTTCTGGAGCATTGTGATGACAAGGGCATGGAGCATTGTGATTACAGAGGCCATGGAGCATTTTGATGACAACGGCATGGAGTATTGTGATGACAGGGGTCATTGAGCATTGTGATTACAAAGAGCAGGAGGCATTGTGATGACAGGGGCCTTGGAGCATTGTGATGACAATGGTCATCGAGCCTTGTGATGAGAGGGGTCATAGAGCATTGTCATGAGAAAGACCATGGAGCATGGTGATAACAGAGGCCATGGAACATTGTGATGACAAGGCCATGTACCATTTTGATTATATCGGTCATGGAGCATGGTGATGACAAGGGCAGGGAACATTGTGGTGACCGGGGTCATGGAGCATTTTGATGACAACTTTCATGGAACGTTTTGATGACAGGGGTCATGGAGCATTGTGTTGAAAGGGAACATGGAGCAGTGTGATTACAGGGTCCATGGAACATTGTGAATACATAGGCCATGGAACAATGTGATGACAGGGGTCATGTAGAATTGTGATGACAGGGTCATGGAGCATTGTGATTACAGGGGTTATGGGGCACTGTGATGACAGGGGGCATGGAGCATTGTGATGAAAATTGTCCTGGAGCATTGTGATGACAGCGGTCACAGAGAATTGGGATGAAAGGTATCATGCAGCATTGTGATGACAATGGTCATGGACCATATTGATGACAGGGGTCATGGAACATTCTGATGACAAGGTTCATAAAGCATTTTGATGACAGGGGTCATGGAGCATTGTGTTGACATGGGCATGGAGCATTGTAGTGATAGGATATCTGAAGCATTGTGATGAAAAGGGGATAGAGCATTTTGACGACAGGGTCCAAGGAGCATTGTGCCGACAATGGCACGGAGCACTGTGATGAAAACGGTACTGGAGCACTGTGAGGAAAGGAGTCATGGATCATTGTGATGACAGGGGTCATGGAGCTTTGTGATGACAAGGGTCATGGAGCATTGTGATGACACGGTCAAGGAACATTGCGATGACAAGATTTCAGGAGCATTGTGATGAAAGGGCATGGAGCATTGTGATTAAAGGTGACAAGGAGCATTGTGATGATATGGGCAGAGAACTTTGTGATGACAGGGGTCATGGAACATTGTGATGAAAAGTGTCATGGAACATTGCGGAGACAGGGATCATGGAGCTTTTTGGTAAGAGAGTCCTAGGAGATTTGTGATGGCAGGCATCATGGGGCATTGTGATGACAGCCGTCTTGGAGCAATGTGATGACTAGTGTCATGGGGCATTTTGATGGCATTGGTATGGAACATTATGATGACAAGTGTTCTGGAACATTTTGATGACAAGGGCATGGAGCATTGTGATGACAGGGCCTATGGAGCATTGTGATGAAAAGGGCAGGGAACATTGTGATGACTGGGTTCATGGAGCATTGTGATGAAAGGGGCCATGGAGCATTGAGATGACAGGCGTCATGAGGCATGGTGATGACACTGGTCATGGAGCATTGTGATCAAAGAGATCATGGAGCAATATGATAACAGGGGCCATGGAGCATTGTGATGACAGGTGTATTGGAGCATTGTGATGAAAGTAGTCATGGATCATTGTGATGACATGTGTCCTGGAACACTGTGATGACACGGTTCATCGAGTATTGTGATGACAAGGGTCATAGCGAATTGTGATGACAGGTGTCATGGGGCATTGTGATGACATTGATCATCTAGGAATTGTGATGAAATGTATCATGGAGCACTGTGATGTCTGGGGGCATGAAGCATTGTTATGAAAATTGTCCTGGATTATGTGATGACAGCAGTCATGGAGAATTGTGATGACAAGGATTATGCAGCATTGTGTTGACAAGGGTATGGACTATTGTGATGACAATGGTCATGGAGCAATGTGATGAAAGTTTTCATGGAACATCGTGATGAAAAGTGCCTGGGAGAATTGTGACGATAAAGGCCATGGAGCATTGTGATGACAAGTTTCATGGAGCATTGTAATGAAAGGTTTCATTGTGCACTGTGATGACAAGGGGGATGGAGTATTGTGATGAAACTGGTCCTGGAGCATTGTGGTAACAGAAGCCGTGGAGCATTGTGATGACAGGCATCATGGAGCATTGTGAAGAAAGGGACAATGGGGAATTGTAATAATAGAGAAATGTGATGAAAATGGTCAGCGAGCATAGTGATTAAAGTGGTCATTGAGAATTGTGATGAAAAGCGACATAGAGCATTGTGATGACAAAGGTCATGGAGAACTGTGATGACCAGGGTTATGTAGCATTGTGATGACACGGTCATGGAACATTGTGATGACAAGAATTCTGGAGCATTGTGATGACACGGGCATGAAGCATGGTGATGACAACAGACCTGGAGCATTGTGATGACAAGGGCGTGGAGCATTGTGATTACAGGAGACATGGAGCATTGTGATGACATTGGCAGGGATCATTGTGATTACAGGGATCATGGAGCATTGTGATGACAAGTGTCATGCAATATTGTGCTGACACAGTTCATGGAGCATTTTGATGAGGGTGGCCTTGGAGCACATTGATGAGAGACATCATGGGGCATTATGGTGACAGTGGTCAAGGAGCATTTTGATGAAAGTGTTCATGGAGCAACGTGATTATCAGGACAATGGAGCATTGTGAATACAAAGGCCATGGAGCATTGAGATAACAGAGTTCATGGAGCATTGTGATGAAAATGGTCATGGATCACTGTGAAACAAGTGTCCTGGAACCTATTGATGACATGGTTCATACAGCATTGAGATGACAAGGGCCAAGGCGAATTGTGATGAAATGTATCATGGGGCATTGTGGTGACATTGGTCATCTTGCATTGTGATGTCAGTGGTCATGTAGAATTTTGATTAAAGGTATCATGGGGCACTGTGATGACAAAGGCCAAGGAAGATTTTGATGACAAGTGTCATTGAGCAAAGGGTTGACACGGGAATGGAGTATTATGATGACAAGAGCTCTGGAGCATTTTGATGAAAAAGGCATGGAGCATTGTGAAGACAGTGCCCATGGAGCATTGTGATGAAAAGTGCAGGGAACATTGTGATGTCTAGGTTCATGGAGCATTGTGATGAAAGTGGCCATTGAGCATTGAGATGACAGGCGTCATGAAGCATGGTGAAGACAGTGGTCATGGAGCATTGTGATGAAGGAGATCATGGAGCAATATGATATCACGGGCCATGGAGCATTGTGATGACAGCGGTCATGGGGCATTGTGCTGAAAGTGGTCATGGAGCATTGCGATGAAAAGCGCTATGGAGCATTGTGATGACAAGGGCCATGGATCATTGTAAAAACAGGTATCATTGGGCATTGTGATGAAAGGGGCATGGAGCATTTTTATGTAAGTTGCCATGGAGAGTTGTGATGAAAGGGATCATGTGGATTTGTAATGACAAGGGCCATGGAGCATTGCGATGAAACATATCTTGGAGTATCTTGATGAAAGTTGTCATGGAGCATTGCGATGAAAAGCACCAAGGAACATTGTGATGACAAGAACCATCGAGCATTGTGATGACAAGTGTCAAGGAGCATTGTGATGACAGGTGTCATGGAGCATCGTGATGACAAATGCCATGGAGAATTGTGATGAGAGGTGGCATTGGGCAATGTGACGAAAGGGATCATGGAGTACTGTGATTACAGGGGCCATGGAGCATTGTGATAACAAGTGACATGGAGAATAGTGATGACAGGCGTCATAGAGCATTGTGATGACAAGTGACATTTAGCATTTTGATGACATGGGTCATCAGGCATTGTGTTGACAGGGGTCATGGAGTATTGTGATGACAAAGGCAAAAGAGCATTGTGATGACAGGGGTCATGGAGCACTGTGATGACATGGGCCATGGAGCATTGTGAAGACAAGATTCATGGAGTATTGTGATGACACGGGCATGAAGCATGGTGATGACCACAGACCTGGAGCATTGTGATGACATTGGCAGGGATCATTGTGATTACAGGGATCATGGAGCATTGTGATGACAAGTGTCATGCAATATTGTGCTGACACAGATCAGGGAGCATTTTGATGAGAGTGGCCTTGGAGCGCAGTAATGAGAGACATCATGGGGCATTATGGTGGCAGTGGTCAAGGAGCATTGTGATGAAAGTGTTCATGGAGCAACGCTATTATCGGGACAATGGAGCATTGTGAATACAAAGGCCATGGAGCATTGAGATAACAGAGTTCATGGAGCATTGTGATGAAAGTGGTCATGGATCACTGTGATGACAAGTGTCCTGGAACCTAGTGATGACACAGTTCATACCGCATTGAGATGACAAGGGCCAAGGAGAATTGTGATGACACGTGTCATGGGGCATTGTGATGACATTGGTCATCTTGCATTGTGATGACAGTGGTCATGTAGAATTTTGATTAAAGTTATCATGGAGAACTGTGATGACAAAGGCCAAGGAAGATTTTGATGACAAGTGTCATTGAGCAATGGGATGACACGGGATTGGAGTATTATGATGACAAGTGTTCTGGAGCATTGTGATGACAAGGGCATGGAGCATTGTGATTACAGAGGCCATGGAGCATTGTGATGACAACGGCATGGAGTATTGTGATGACAGGGGTCATTGAGCATTGTGATTACAAAGACCATGAGGCATTGTGATGACAGGGGCCTTGGAGCATTGTGATGACAATGGTCATCGAGCATTGTGATGAGAGGGGTCATACAGCATTGTGATGAGAAAGACCATGGAGCATGGTGATGACAGATGCCATGGAACATTGTGATGACAAGGCCATGTACCATTTTGATTACAAGGGTCATGGAGCATTGTGATGACAAGGGCAGGGAACCTTGTGGTGACCGGGTTCATGGAGCATTTTGATGACAACTTTCATGGAACGTTGTGATAACAGGGGTCATGGAGCATTGTGTTGAAAGGGAACATGGAGCACTGTGATTACAGGGTCCATGGAACATTGTGAATACATAGGCCATGGAACAATGTGATGACAGGGGTCATGTAGCATTGTGATGACAGGGTCATGGAGCATTGTGATTACAGGGGTTATGGGGCACTGTGATGACAGGGGGCATGGAACATTGTGATGAAAAGTGTCATGGAACATTGTGCTGACAGGGATCATGGAGCTTTTTGGTAAGAGAGGCCTTGCCGATTTGTGATGGCAGGCGTCATGGGTCATTGTGATGACAGCGGTCTTGGAGCATTGTGATGAAAGGGGTCATCGAGCACTGTGATTACAGGAGCCATGGAGCATTGTGAATACAAAGACTATGGAGCATTGAGATGACAAGTTTCATGGAGCATTGTGATGAAAGTGATCATGGATCATTGTGATGACAAGTGTCCTGGAACCTTGTGATGACACGGTTCATGGAGCATTGTGATGACAAGGACCATGGCGAATTGTGATGACATCTGTCATGGGGCATTGTGATGACAGTGGTCATCTAGAATTGTGATGAAAGGAATCATGGAGCACTGTGATGACAGGGGCCATGGAACATTGTGATGACAAAGGCCATGGAGCATTGTGATGACAAGTGTCATGGGGCATTTTGATGACATTGGCATGGAGCCTTATGATGACAAGTGTTCTGGAGCGTTTTGATGACAAAGGCATGGAGCATTGTGATAAAAGTGCCCATGGAGCATTGTGATGAAAACGGCAGGGAACATTGTGATGACTGGGTTCATGGAGCATTGTGATAAAAGGGGCTATGGAGCCTTGAGATGACAGGCGTCATGAGGCATGGTGATGACACTGGTCATGGAGCATTGTGATGAAAGTGATCATGGAGCCATATGATATCAGGGGCCATGGAGCATTGTGATGACAGGGGTCATGGGGCATTGTGCTGAAAGCGGTCATGGAGCATTGCGATGAAAAGCGCTATGGAGCATTGTGATGACAAGGGCCATGGAGCATTGTGAATACAAGGGACATGGAGCCTTGTGATGACAAAGGTCATGGATCATTGTAAAAACAGGTATCATTGGGCATTGTGATGACAGGGGCATGGAATATTTTAATGTACGTTGCCATGGAGAGCTGTGATGAAAGGGATCATGTGGATTTGTAATGACAAGGGCCATGGAGCATTGTGATGAAACAAATCTTGGAGTATTTTGATGAAAGTTGTCATGGAGCATTGCGATGAAAAACACCAAGGAACATTGTGATGACAAGGGCCATCGTGCATTGTTATGACAAGTGTCATGGAGCATTGTGATGACAGGTGTCATGGAGCATCGTGATGAAATATGCCATGGAGAATTGTGATGAGAGGTGGCATTGGGCAATGTGACGAAAGGGGTCATGGAGTACTGTGATTACAGGGGCCATGGAGCATTGTGATAACAAGTGACATGCAGAATAGTGATGACAGGCGTCAGAGAGCATTGTGATGACAATTGACATTTAGCATTTTGATGACAGGTGTCATCAGGCATTGTGTTGAAAGGGGTCACGGAGTATTGTGATGACAAAGGCTATAGAGCATTGTGATGACAGGGGTCATGGAGCACTGTGATGACGTGGGCCATGGAGCATTGTGAAGACAAGATTCATGTAGCATTGTAATGACACGGGCATAAAGCATGGTGATTACAACAGACCTGGAGCATTGTGCTGACAAGGGCATGGAGCATTGTGATTACAGGAAATGTGGAGCATTGTGATGACAAGTGTCATGCAATATTGTGCAGACACAATTCATGGAGCATTTTGATGAGAGTGGCCTTGGAGCACAGTGATGAGAGACGTCATTGGGCATTATGGTGACAATGGTCAAGGAGAATTGTGATGAAAGTGTTCATGGAGTAACGCTATTATCGGGACAATGGAGCATTGTGAATACAAAGGCCATGGAGCATTGAGATAACAGAGTTCATGGAGCATTGTGATGAAAGTGGTCATGGATCACTGTGAAGACAAGTATCCTGGAACCTTGTGATGACACGGTTCATACAGCATTGAGATGACAAGGGCCAAGGAGAATTGTGATGACACGTGTCATGGGGCATTGTGATGACATTGGTCATCTTGCATTGTGATGACAGTGGTCATGTAGAATTTTGATTAAAGGTATCATGGAGCACTGTGATGACAAAGGCCAAGGAAGATTTTGATGACAAGTGTCATTGAGCAATGGGATGACACGAGTTTGGAGTATTATGATGACAAGTGTTCTGGAGCATTGTGATGACAAGGGCATGGAGCATTGTGATTACAGAGGCCATGGAGCATTTTGATGACAACGGCATGGAGTATTGTGATGACAGGGGTCATTGAGCATTGTGATTACAAAGAGCAGGAGGCATTGTGATGACAGGGGCCTTGGAGCATTGTGATGACAATGGTCATCGAGCCTTGTGATGAGAGGGGTCATAGAGCATTGTCATGAGAAAGACCATGGAGCATGGTGATAACAGAGGCCATGGAACATTGTGATGACAAGGCCATGTACCATTTTGATTATATCGGTCATGGAGCATGGTGATGACAAGGGCAGGGAACATTGTGGTGACCGGGGTCATGGAGCATTTTGATGACAACTTTCATGGAACGTTTTGATGACAGGGGTCATGGAGCATTGTGTTGAAAGGGAACATGGAGCAGTGTGATTACAGGGTCCATGGAACATTGTGAATACATAGGCCATGGAACAATGTGATGACAGGGGTCATGTAGAATTGTGATGACAGGGTCATGGAGCATTGTGATTACAGGGGTTATGGGGCACTGTGATGACAGGGGGCATGGAGCATTGTGATGAAAATTGTCCTGGAGCATTGTGATGACAGCGGTCACAGAGAATTGGGATGAAAGGTATCATGCAGCATTGTGATGACAATGGTCATGGACCATATTGATGACAGGGGTCATGGAACATTCTGATGACAAGGTTCATAAAGCATTTTGATGACAGGGGTCATGGAGCATTGTGTTGACATGGGCATGGAGCATTGTAGTGATAGGATATCTGAAGCATTGTGATGAAAAGGGGATAGAGCATTTTGACGACAGGGTCCAAGGAGCATTGTGCCGACAATGGCACGGAGCACTGTGATGAAAACGGTACTGGAGCACTGTGAGGAAAGGAGTCATGGATCATTGTGATGACAGGGGTCATGGAGCTTTGTGATGACAAGGGTCATGGAGCATTGTGATGACACGGTCAAGGAACATTGCGATGACAAGATTTCAGGAGCATTGTGATGAAAGGGCATGGAGCATTGTGATTAAAGGTGACAAGGAGCATTGTGATGATATGGGCAGAGAACTTTGTGATGACAGGGGTCATGGAACATTGTGATGAAAAGTGTCATGGAACATTGCGGAGACAGGGATCATGGAGCTTTTTGGTAAGAGAGTCCTAGGAGATTTGTGATGGCAGGCATCATGGGGCATTGTGATGACAGCCGTCTTGGAGCAATGTGATGACTAGTGTCATGGGGCATTTTGATGGCATTGGTATGGAACATTATGATGACAAGTGTTCTGGAACATTTTGATGACAAGGGCATGGAGCATTGTGATGACAGGGCCTATGGAGCATTGTGATGAAAAGGGCAGGGAACATTGTGATGACTGGGTTCATGGAGCATTGTGATGAAAGGGGCCATGGAGCATTGAGATGACAGGCGTCATGAGGCATGGTGATGACACTGGTCATGGAGCATTGTGATCAAAGAGATCATGGAGCAATATGATAACAGGGGCCATGGAGCATTGTGATGACAGGTGTATTGGAGCATTGTGATGAAAGTAGTCATGGATCATTGTGATGACATGTGTCCTGGAACACTGTGATGACACGGTTCATCGAGTATTGTGATGACAAGGGTCATAGCGAATTGTGATGACAGGTGTCATGGGGCATTGTGATGACATTGATCATCTAGGAATTGTGATGAAATGTATCATGGAGCACTGTGATGTCTGGGGGCATGAAGCATTGTTATGAAAATTGTCCTGGATTATGTGATGACAGCAGTCATGGAGAATTGTGATGACAAGGATTATGCAGCATTGTGTTGACAAGGGTATGGACTATTGTGATGACAATGGTCATGGAGCAATGTGATGAAAGTTTTCATGGAACATCGTGATGAAAAGTGCCTGGGAGAATTGTGACGATAAAGGCCATGGAGCATTGTGATGACAAGTTTCATGGAGCATTGTAATGAAAGGTTTCATTGTGCACTGTGATGACAAGGGGGATGGAGTATTGTGATGAAACTGGTCCTGGAGCATTGTGGTAACAGAAGCCGTGGAGCATTGTGATGACAGGCATCATGGAGCATTGTGAAGAAAGGGACAATGGGGAATTGTAATAATAGAGAAATGTGATGAAAATGGTCAGCGAGCATAGTGATTAAAGTGGTCATTGAGAATTGTGATGAAAAGCGACATAGAGCATTGTGATGACAAAGGTCATGGAGAACTGTGATGACCAGGGTTATGTAGCATTGTGATGACACGGTCATGGAACATTGTGATGACAAGAATTCTGGAGCATTGTGATGACACGGGCATGAAGCATGGTGATGACAACAGACCTGGAGCATTGTGATGACAAGGGCGTGGAGCATTGTGATTACAGGAGACATGGAGCATTGTGATGACATTGGCAGGGATCATTGTGATTACAGGGATCATGGAGCATTGTGATGACAAGTGTCATGCAATATTGTGCTGACACAGTTCATGGAGCATTTTGATGAGGGTGGCCTTGGAGCACATTGATGAGAGACATCATGGGGCATTATGGTGACAGTGGTCAAGGAGCATTTTGATGAAAGTGTTCATGGAGCAACGTGATTATCAGGACAATGGAGCATTGTGAATACAAAGGCCATGGAGCATTGAGATAACAGAGTTCATGGAGCATTGTGATGAAAATGGTCATGGATCACTGTGAAACAAGTGTCCTGGAACCTATTGATGACATGGTTCATACAGCATTGAGATGACAAGGGCCAAGGCGAATTGTGATGAAATGTATCATGGGGCATTGTGGTGACATTGGTCATCTTGCATTGTGATGTCAGTGGTCATGTAGAATTTTGATTAAAGGTATCATGGGGCACTGTGATGACAAAGGCCAAGGAAGATTTTGATGACAAGTGTCATTGAGCAAAGGGTTGACACGGGAATGGAGTATTATGATGACAAGAGCTCTGGAGCATTTTGATGAAAAAGGCATGGAGCATTGTGAAGACAGTGCCCATGGAGCATTGTGATGAAAAGTGCAGGGAACATTGTGATGTCTAGGTTCATGGAGCATTGTGATGAAAGTGGCCATTGAGCATTGAGATGACAGGCGTCATGAAGCATGGTGAAGACAGTGGTCATGGAGCATTGTGATGAAGGAGATCATGGAGCAATATGATATCACGGGCCATGGAGCATTGTGATGACAGCGGTCATGGGGCATTGTGCTGAAAGTGGTCATGGAGCATTGCGATGAAAAGCGCTATGGAGCATTGTGATGACAAGGGCCATGGATCATTGTAAAAACAGGTATCATTGGGCATTGTGATGAAAGGGGCATGGAGCATTTTTATGTAAGTTGCCATGGAGAGTTGTGATGAAAGGGATCATGTGGATTTGTAATGACAAGGGCCATGGAGCATTGTGATGAAACAAATCTTGGAGTATCTTGATGAAAGTTGTCATGGAGCATTGCGATGAAAAGCACCAAGGAACATTGTGATGACAAGAACCATCGAGCATTGTGATGACAAGTGTCATGGAGCATTGTGATGACAGGTGTCATGGAGCATCGTGATGACAAATGCCATGGAGAATTGTGATGAGAGGTGGCATTGGGCAATGTGAGGAAAGGGATCATGGAGTACTGTGATTACAGGGGCCATGGAGCATTGTGATAACAAGTGACATGGAGAATAGTGATGACAGGCGTCATAGAGCATTGTGATGACAAGTGACATTTAGCATTTTGATGACATGGGTCATCAGGCATTGTGTTGACAGGGGTCATGGAGTATTGTGATGACAAAGGCAAAAGAGCATTGTGATGACAGGGGTCATGGAGCACTGTGATGACATGGGCCATGGAGCATTGTGAAGACAAGATTCATGGAGTATTGTGATGACACGGGCATGAAGCATGGTGATGACCACAGACCTGGAGCATTGTGATGACATTGGCAGGGATCATTGTGATTACAGGGATCATGGAGCATTGTGATGACAAGTGTCATGCAATATTGTGCTGACACAGATCAGGGAGCATTTTGATGAGAGTGGCCTTGGAGCGCAGTAATGAGAGACGTCATGGGGCATTATGGTGGCAGTGGTCAAGGAGCATTGTGATGAAAGTGTTCATGGAGCAACGCTATTATCGGGACAATGGAGCATTGTGAATACAAAGGCCATGGAGCATTGAGATAACAGAGTTCATGGAGCATTGTGATGAAAGTGGTCATGGATCACTGTGATGACAAGTGTCCTGGAACCTAGTGATGACACGGTTCATACCGCATTGAGATGACAAGGGCCAAGGAGAATTGTGATGACACGTGTCATGGGGCATTGTGATGACATTGGTCATCTTGCATTGTGATGACAGTGGTCATGTAGAATTTTGATTAAAGTTATCATGGAGAACTGTGATGACAAAGGCCAAGGAAGATTTTGATGACAAGTGTCATTGAGCAATGGGATGACACGGGATTGGAGTATTATGATGACAAGTGTTCTGGAGCATTGTGATGACAAGGGCATGGAGCATTGTGATTACAGAGGCCATGGAGCATTGTGATGACAACGGCATGGAGTATTGTGATGACAGGGGTCATTGAGCATTGTGATTACAAAGACCATGAGGCATTGTGATGACAGGCGCCTTGGAGCATTGTGATGACAATGGTCATCGAGCATTGTGATGAGAGGGGTCATACAGCATTGTGATGAGAAAGACCATGGAGCATGGTGATGACAGATGCCATGGAACATTGTGATGACAAGGCCATGTACCATTTTGATTACAAGGGTCATGGAGCATTGTGATGACAAGGGCAGGGAACCTTGTGGTGACCGGGGTCATGGAGCATTTTGATGACAACTTTCATGGAACGTTGTGATAACAGGGGTCATGGAGCATTGTGTTGAAAGGGAACATGGAGCACTGTGATTACAGGGTCCATGGAACATTGTGAATACATAGGCCATGGAACAATGTGATGACAGGGGCCATGTAGCATTGTGATGACAGGGTCATGGAGCATTGTGATTACAGGGGTTATGGGGCACTGTGATGACAGGGGGCATGGAACATTGTGATGAAAAGTGTCATGGAACATTGTGCTGACAGGGATCATGGAGCTTTTTGGTAAGAGAGGCCTTGCCGATTTGTGATGGCAGGCGTCATGGGTCATTGTGATGACAGCGGTCTTGGAGCATTGTGATGAAAGGGGTCATCGAGCACTGTGATTACAGGAGCCATGGAGCATTGTGAATACAAAGACTATGGAGCATTGAGATGACAAGTTTCATGGAGCATTGTGATGAAAGTGATCATGGATCATTGTGATGACAAGTGTCCTGGAACCTTGTGATGACACGGTTCATGGAGCATTGTGATGACAAGGACCATGGCGAATTGTGATGACATCTGTCATGGGGCATTGTGATGACAGTGGTCATCTAGAATTGTGATGAAAGGAATCATGGAGCACTGTGATGACAGGGGCCATGGAACATTGTGATGACAAAGGCCATGGAGCATTGTGATGACAAGTGTCATGGGGCATTTTGATGACATTGGCATGGAGCCTTATGATGACAAGTGTTCTGGAGCGTTTTGATGACAAAGGCATGGAGCATTGTGATAAAAGTGCCCATGGAGCATTGTGATGAAAACGGCAGGGAACATTGTGATGACTGGGTTCATGGAGCATTGTGATAAAAGGGGCTATGGAGCCTTGAGATGACAGGCGTCATGAGGCATGGTGATGACACTGGTCATGGAGCATTGTGATGAAAGTGATCATGGAGCCATATGATATCAGGGGCCATGGAGCATTGTGATGACAGGGGTCATGGGGCATTGTGCTGAAAGCGGTCATGGAGCATTGCGATGAAAAGCGCTATGGAGCATTGTGATGACAAGGGCCATGGAGCATTGTGAATACAAGGGACATGGAGCCTTGTGATGACAAAGGTCATGGATCATTGTAAAAACAGGTATCATTGGGCATTGTGATGACAGGGGCATGGAATATTTTAATGTACGTTGCCATGGAGAGCTGTGATGAAAGGGATCATGTGGATTTGTAATGACAAGGGCCATGGAGCATTGTGATGAAACAAATCTTGGAGTATTTTGATGAAAGTTGTCATGGAGCATTGCGATGAAAAACACCAAGGAACATTGTGATGACAAGGGCCATCGTGCATTGTTATGACAAGTGTCATGGAGCATTGTGATGACAGGTGTCATGGAGCATCGTGATGAAATATGCCATGGAGAATTGTGATGAGAGGTGGCATTGGGCAATGTGACGAAAGGGGTCATGGAGTACTGTGATTACAGGGGCCATGGAGCATTGTGATAACAAGTGACATGCAGAATAGTGATGACAGGCGTCAGAGAGCATTGTGATGACAATTGACATTTAGCATTTTGATGACAGGTGTCATCAGGCATTGTGTTGAAAGGGGTCACGGAGTATTGTGATGACAAAGGCTATAGAGCATTGTGATGACAGGGGTCATGGAGCACTGTGATGACGTGGGCCATGGAGCATTGTGAAGACAAGATTCATGTAGCATTGTAATGACACGGGCATAAAGCATGGTGATTACAACAGACCTGGAGCATTGTGATGACAAGGGCATGGAGCATTGTGATTACAGGAAATGTGGAGCATTGTGATGACAAGTGTCATGCAATATTGTGCAGACACAATTCATGGAGCATTTTGATGAGAGTGGCCTTGGAGCACAGTGATGAGAGACGTCATGGGGCATTATGGTGACAATGGTCAAGGAGAATTGTGATGAAAGTGTTCATGGAGTAACGCTATTATCGGGACAATGGAGCATTGTGAATACAAAGGCCATGGAGCATTGAGATAACAGAGTTCATGGAGCATTGTGATGAAAGTGGTCATGGATCACTGTGAAGACAAGTATCCTGGAACCTTGTGATGACACGGTTCATACAGCATTGAGATGACAAGGGCCAAGGAGAATTGTGATGACACGTGTCATGGGGCATTGTGATGACATTGGTCATCTTGCATTGTGATGACATTGGTCATGTAGAATTTTGATTAAAGGTATCATGGAGCACTGTGATGACAAAGGCCAAGGAAGATTTTGATGACAAGTGTCATTGAGCAATGGGATGACACGAGTTTGGAGTATTATGATGACAAGTGTTCTGGAGCATTGTGATGACAAGGGCATGGAGCATTGTGATTACAGAGGCCATGGAGCATTTTGATGACAACGGCATGGAGTATTGTGATGACAGGGGTCATTGAGCATTGTGATTACAAAGAGCATGAGGCATTGTGATGACAGGGGCCTTGGAGCATTGTGATGACAATGGTCATCGAGCCTTGTGATGAGAGGGGTCATAGAGCATTGTCATGAGAAAGACCATGGAGCATGGTGATAACAGAGGCCATGGAACATTGTGATGACAAGGCCATGTACCATTGTGATTATATCGGTCATGGAGCATGGTGATGACAAGGGCAGGGAACATTGTGGTGACCGGGGTCATGGAGCATTTTGATGACAACTTTCATGGAACGTTTTGATGACAGGGGTCATGGAGCATTGTGTTGAAAGGGAACATGGAGCAGTGTGATTACAGGGTCCATGGAACATTGTGAATACATAGGCCATGGAACAATGTGATGACAGGGGTCATGTAGAATTGTGATGACAGGGTCATGGAGCATTGTGATTACAGGGGTTATGGGGCACTGTGATGACAGGGGGCATGGAGCATTGTGATGAAAATTGTCCTGGAGCATTGTGATGACAGCGGTCACAGAGAATTGGGATGAAAGGTATCATGCAGCATTGTGATGACAATGGTCATGGACCATATTGATGACAGGGGTCATGGAACATTCTGATGACAAGGTTCATAAAGCATTTTGATGACAGGGGTCATGGAGCATTGTGTTGACACGGGCATGGAGCATTGTAGTGATAGGATATCTGAAGCATTGTGATGAAAAGGGGATAGAGCATTTTGACGACAGGGTCCAAGGAGCATTGTGCCGACAATGGCACGGAGCACTGTGATGAAAACGGTACTGGAGCACTGTGAGGAAAGGAGTCATGGATCATTGTGATGACAGGGGTCATGGAGCTTTGTGATGACAAGGGTCATGGAGCATTGTGATGACACGGTCAAGGAACATTGCGATGACAAGATTTCAGGAGCATTGTGATGAAAGGGCATGGAGCATTGTGATTAAAGGTGACAAGGAGCATTGTGATGATATGGGCAGAGAACTTTGTGATGACAGGGGTCATGGAACATTGTGATGAAAAGTGTCATGGAACATTGCGGAGACAGGGATCATGGAGCTTTTTGGTAAGAGAGTCCTAGGAGATTTGTGATGGCAGGCATCATGGAGCATTGTGATGACAGCCGTCTTGGAGCAATGTGATGACTAGTGTCATGGGGCATTTTGATGGCATTGGTATGGAACATTATGATGACAAGTGTTCTGGAACATTTTGATGACAAGGGCATGGAGCATTGTGATGACAGGGCCCATGGAGCATTGTGATGAAAAGGGCAGGGAACATTGTGATGACTGGGTTCATGGAGCATTGTGATGAAAGGGGCCATGGAGCATTGAGATGACAGGCTTCATGAGGCATGGTGATGACACTGGTCATGGAGCATTGTGATCAAAGAGATCATGGAGCAATATGATAACAGGGGCCATGGAGCATTGTGATGACAGGTGTATTGGAGCATTGTGATGAAAGTAGTCATGGATCATTGTGATGACATGTGTCCTGGAACACTGTGATGACACGGTTCATCGAGTATTGTGATGACAAGGGTCATAGCGAATTGTGATGACAGGTGTCATGGGGCATTGTGATGACATTGATCATCTAGGAATTGTGATGAAATGTATCATGGAGCACTGTGATGTCTGGGGGCATGAAGCATTGTTATGAAAATTGTCCTGGATTATGTGATGACAGCAGTCATGGAGAATTGTGATGACAAGGATTATGCAGCATTGTGTTGACAAGGGTATGGACTATTGTGATGACAATGGTCATGGAGCAATGTGATGAAAGTTTTCATGGAACATCGTGATGAAAAGTGCCTGGGAGAATTGTGACGATAAAGGCCATGGAGCATTGTGATGACAAGTGTCATGGAGCATTGTAATGAAAGGTTTCATTGTGCACTGTGATGACAAGGGGGATGGAGTATTGTGATGAAACTGGTCCTGGAGCATTGTGGTAACAGAAGCCGTGGAGCATTGTGATGACAGGCATCATGGAGCATTGTGAAGAAAGGGACAATGGGGAATTGTAATGACAATAGAGAAATGTGATGAAAATGGTCAGCGAGCATAGTGATTAAAGTGGTCATTGAGAATTGTGATGAAAAGCGACATAGAGCATTGTGATGACAAAGGTCATGGAGAACTGTGATGACCAGGGTTATGTAGCATTGTGATGACACGGTCATGGAACATTGTGATGACAAGAATTCTGGAGCATTGTGATGACACGGGCATGAAGCATGGTGATGACAACAGACCTGGAGCATTGTGATGACAAGGGCGTGGAGCATTGTGATTACAGGAGACATGGAGCATTGTGATGACATTGGCAGGGATCATTGTGATTACAGGGATCATGGAGCATTGTGATGACAAGTGTCATGCAATACTGTGCTGACACAGTTCATGGAGCATTTTGATGAGAGTGGCCTTGGAGCACATTGATGAGAGACGTCATGGGGCATTATGGTGACAGTGGTCAAGGAGCATTTTGATGAAAGTGTTCATGGAGCAACGTGATTATCAGGACAATGGAGCATTGTGAATACAAAGGCCATGGAGCATTGAGATAACAGAGTTCATGGAGCATTGTGATGAAAATGGTCATGGATCACTGTGAAACAAGTGTCCTGGAACCTATTGATGACATGGTTCATACAGCATTGAGATGACAAGGGCCAAGGCGAATTGTGATGAAATGTATCATGGGGCATTGTGGTGACATTGGTCATCTTGCATTGTGATGTCAGTGGTCATGTAGAATTTTGATTAAAGGTATCATGGGGCACTGTGATGACAAAGGCCAAGGAAGATTTTGATGACAATTGTCATTGAGCAAAGGGTTGACACGGGAATGGAGTATTATGATGACAAGAGCTCTGGAGCATTTTGATGAAAAAGGCATGGAGCATTGTGAAGACAGTGCCCATGGAGCATTGTGATGAAAAGTGCAGGGAACATTGTGATGTCTAGGTTCATGGAGCATTGTGATGAAAGTGGCCATTGAGCATTGAGATGACAGGCGTCATGAAGCATGGTGAAGACAGTGGTCATGGAGCATTGTGATGAAGGAGATCATGGAGCAATATGATATCATGGGCCATGGAGCATTGTGATGACAGGGGTCATGGGGCATTGTGCTGAAAGTGGTCATGGAGCATTGCGATGAAAAGCGCTATGGAGCATTGTGATGACAAGGGCCATGGATCATTGTAAAAACAGGTATCATTGGGCATTGTGATGAAAGGGGCATGGAGCATTTTTATGTAAGTTGCCATGGAGAGTTGTGATGAAAGGGATCATGTGGATTTGTAATGACAAGGGCCATGGAGCATTGTGATGAAACAAATCTTGGAGTATCTTGATGAAAGTTGTCATGGAGCATTGCGATGAAAAGCACCAAGGAACATTGTGATGACAAGAACCATCGAGCATTGTGATGACAAGTGTCATGGAGCATTGTGATGACAGGTGTCATGGAGCATCGTGATGACAAATGCCATGGAGAATTGTGATGAGAGGTGGCATTGGGCAATGTGACGAAAGGGATCATGGAGTACTGTGATTACAGGGGCCATGGAGCATTGTGATAACAAGTGACATGGAGAATAGTGATGACAGGCGTCATAGAGCATTGTGATGACAAGTGACATTTAGCATTTTGATGACATGGGTCATCAGGCATTGTGTTGACAGGGGTCATGGAGTATTGTGATGACAAAGGCAATAGAGCATTGTGATGACAGGGGTCATGGAGCACTGTGATGACAGGGGTCATGGAGCACTGTGATGACATGGGCCATGGAGCATTGTGAAGACAAGATTCATGGAGTATTGTGATGACACGGGCATGAAGCATGGTGATGACCACAGACCTGGAGCATTGTGATGACATTGGCAGGGATCATTGTGATTACAGGGATCATGGAGCATTGTGATGACAAGTGTCATGCAATATTGTGCTGACACAGATCAGGGAGCATTTTGATGAGAGTGGCCTTGGAGCGCAGTAATGAGAGACGTCATGGGGCATTATGGTGGCAGTGGTCAAGGAGCATTGTGATGAAAGTGTTCATGGAGCAACGCTATTATCGGGACAATGGAGCATTGTGAATACAAAGGCCATGGAGCATTGAGATGACAGGGTTCATGGAGCATTGTGATGAAAGTGATCATAATTCATTGTGATGACAAGTGTCCTGGAACCTTGTGATGACACGGTTCATGGAGCATTGTGATGACAAGGACCATGGCGAATTGTGATGACATCTGTCATGGGGCATTGTGATGACAGTGGTCATCTAGAATTGTGATGAAAGGTATCATGGAGCACTGTGATGACAGGGGCCATGGAACATTGTGATGACAAAGGCCATGGAGCATTGTGATGACAAGTGTCATGGGGCATTTTGATGACATTGGCATGGAGCATTATGATGACAAGTGTTCTGGAGCATTGTGATGAAAAGGGCAGGGAACATTGTGATGACTGGGTTCATGGAGCATTGTGATGAAAGGGGCCATGGAGCATTGAGATGACAGGCGTCATGAGGCATGGTGATGACACTGGTCATGGAGCATTGTGATCAAAGAGATCATGGAGCAATATGATAACAGGGGCCATGGAGCATTGTGATGACAGGTGTATTGGAGCATTGTGATGAAAGTAGTCATGGATCATTGTGATGACATGTGTCCTGGAACACTGTGATGACACGGTTCATCGAGTATTGTGATGACAAGGGTCATAGCGAATTGTGATGACAGGTGTCATGGGGCATTGTGATGACATTGATCATCTAGGAATTGTGATGAAATGTATCATGGAGCACTGTGATGACTGGGGGCATGAAGCATTGTTATGAAAATTGTCCTGGATTATGTGATGACAGCAGTCATGGAGAATTGTGATGACAAGGATTATGCAGCATTGTGTTGACAAGGGTATGGACTATTGTGATGACAATGGTCATGGAGCAATGTGATGAAAGTTTTCATGGAACATCGTGATGAAAAGTGCCTGGGAGCATTGTGACGATAAAGGCCATGGAGCATTGTGATGACAAGTGTCATGGAGCATTGTAATGAAAGGTTTCATTGTGCACTGTGATGACAAGGGGGATGGAGTATTGTGATGAAACTGGTCCTGGAGCATTGTGGTAACAGAAGCCGTGGAGCATTGTGATGACAGGCATCATGGAGCATTGTGAAGAAAGGGACAATGGGGAATTGTAATGACAATAGAGAAATGTGATGAAAATGGTCAGCGAGCATAGTGATTAAAGTGGTCATTGAGAATTGTGATGAAAAGCGACATAGAGCATTGTGATGACAAAGGTCATGGAGAACTGTGATGACCAGGGTTATGTAGCATTGTGATGACACGGTCATGGAACATTGTGATGACAAGAATTCTGGAGCATTGTGATGACACGGGCATGAAGCATGGTGATGACAACAGACCTGGAGCATTGTGATGACAAGGGCGTGGAGCATTGTGATTACAGGAGACATGGAGCATTGTGATGACATTGGCAGGGATCATTGTGATTACAGGGATCATGGAGCATTGTGATGACAAGTGTCATGCAATATTGTGCTGACAAAGTTCATGGAGCATTTTGATGAGGGTGGCCTTGTAGCACATTGATGAGAGACGTCATGGGGCATTATGGTGACAGTGGTCAAGGAGCATTTTGATGAAAGTGTTCATGGAGCAACGTGATTATCAGGACAATGGAGCATTGTGAATACAAAGGCCATGGAGCATTGAGATAACAGAGTTCATGGAGCATTGTTATGAAAATGGTCATGGATCACTGTGAAACAAGTGTCCTGGAACCTATTGATGACATGGTTCATACAGCATTGAGATGACAAGGGCCAAGGCGAATTGTGATGAAATGTATCATGGGGCATTGTGGTGACATTGGTCATCTTGCATTGTGATGTCAGGGGTCATGTAGAATTTTGATTAAAGGTATCATGGGGCACTGTGATGACAAAGGCCAAGGAAGATTTTGATGACAAGTGTCATTGAGCAAAGGGTTGACACGGGAATGGAGTATTATGATGACAAGAGCTCTGGAGCATTTTGATGAAAAAGGCATGGAGCATTGTGAAGACAGTGCCCATGGAGCATTGTGATGAAAAGTGCAGGGAACATTGTGATGTCTAGGTTCATGGAGCATTGTGATGAAAGTGGCCATTGAGCATTGAGATGACAGGCGTCATGAAGCATGGTGAAGACAGTGGTCATGGAGCATTGTGATGAAGGAGATCATGGAGCAATATGATATCACGGGCCATGGAGCATTGTGATGACAGCGGTCATGGGGCATTGTGCTGAAAGTGGTCATGGAGCATTGCGATGAAAAGCGCTATGGAGCATTGTGATGACAAGGGCCATGGATCATTGTAAAAACAGGTATCATTGGGCATTGTGATGAAAGGGGTATGGAGCATTTTTATGTAAGTTGCCATGGAGAGTTGTGATGAAAGGGATCATGTGGATTTGTAATGACAAGGGCCATGGAGCATTGTGATGAAACAAATCTTGGAGTATCTTGATGAAAGTTGTCATGGAGCATTGCGATGAAAAGCACCAAGGAACATTGTGATGACAAGAACCATCGAGCATTGTGATGACAAGTGTCATGGAGCATTGTGATGACAGGTGTCATGGAGCATCGTGATGACAAATGCCATGGAGAATTGTGATGAGAGGTGGCATTGGGCAATGTGACGAAAGGGATCATGGAGTACTGTGATTACAGGGGCCATGGAGCATTGTGATAACAAGTGACATGGAGAATAGTGATGACAGGCGTCATAGAGCATTGTGATGACAAGTGACATTTAGCATTTTGATGACATGGGTCATCAGGCATTGTGTTGACAGGGGTCATGGAGTATTGTGATGACAAAGGCAATAGAGCATTGTGATGACAGGGGTCATGGAGCACTGTGATGACATGGGCCATGGAGCATTGTGAAGACAAGATTCATGGAGTATTGTGATGACACGGGCATGAAGCATGGTGATGACCACAGACCTGGAGCATTGTGATGACATTGGCAGGGATCATTGTGATTACAGGGATCATGGAGCATTGTGATGACAAGTGTCATGCAATATTGTGCTGACACAGATCAGGGAGCATTTTGATGAGAGTGGCCTTGGAGCGCAGTAATGAGAGACGTCATGGGGCATTATGGTGGCAGTGGTCAAGGAGCATTGTGATGAAAGTGTTCATGGAGCAACGCTATTATCGGGACAATGGAGCATTGTGAATACAAAGGCCATGGAGCATTGAGATGACAGGGTTCATGGAGCATTGTGATGAAAGTGATCATAGTTCATTGTGATGACAAGTGTCCTGGAACCTTGTGATGACACGGTTCATGGAGCATTGTGATGACAAGGACCATGGCGAATTGTGATGACATCTGTCATGGGGCATTGTGATGACAGTGGTCATCTAGAATTGTGATGAAAGGTATCATGGAGCACTGTGATGACAGGGGCCATGGAACATTGTGATGACAAAGGCCATGGAGCATTGTGATGACAAGTGTCATGGGGCATTTTGATGACATTGGCATGGAGCATTATGATGACAAGTGTTCTGGAGCATTGTGATGAAAAGGGCAGGGAACATTGTGATGACTGGGTTCATGGAGCATTGTGATGAAAGGGGCCATGGAGCATTGAGATGACAGGCGTCATGAGGCATGGTGATGACACTGGTCATGGAGCATTGTGATCAAAGAGATCATGGAGCAATATGATAACAGGGGCCATGGAGCATTGTGATGACAGGTGTATTGGAGCATTGTGATGAAAGTAGTCATGGATCATTGTGATGACATGTGTCCTGGAACACTGTGATGACACGGTTCATCGAGTATTGTGATGACAAGGGTCATAGCGAATTGTGATGACAGGTGTCATGGGGCATTGTGATGACATTGATCATCTAGGAATTGTGATGAAATGTATCATGGAGCACTGTGATGACTGGGGGCATGAAGCATTGTTATGAAAATTGTCCTGGATTATGTGATGACAGCAGTCATGGAGAATTGTGATGACAAGGATTATGCAGCATTGTGTTGACAAGGGTATGGACTATTGTGATGACAATGGTCATGGAGCAATGTGATGAAAGTTTTCATGGAACATCGTGATGAAAAGTGCCTGGGAGCATTGTGACGATAAAGGCCATGGAGCATTGTGATGACAAGTGTCATGGAGCATTGTAATGAAAGGTTTCATTGTGCACTGTGATGACAAGGGGGATGGAGTATTGTGATGAAACTGGTCCTGGAGCATTGTGGTAACAGAAGCCGTGGAGCATTGTGATGACAGGCATCATGGAGCATTGTGAAGAAAGGGACAATGGGGAATTGTAATGACAATAGAGAAATGTGATGAAAATGGTCAGCGAGCATAGTGATTAAAGTGGTCATTGAGAATTGTGATGAAAAGTGACATAGAGCATTGTGATGACAAAGGTCATGGAGAACTGTGATGACCAGGGTTATGTAGCATTGTGATGACACGGTCATGGAACATTGTGATGACAAGAATTCTGGAGTATTGTGATGACACGGGCATGAAGCATGGTGATGACAACAGACCTGGAGCATTGTGATGACAAGGGCGTGGAGCATTGTGATTACAGGAGACATGGAGCATTGTGATGACATTGGCAGGGATCATTGTGATTACAGGGATCATGGAGCATTGTGATGACAAGTGTCATGCAATATTGTGCTGACACAGTTCATGGAGCATTTTGATGAGGGTGGCCTTGGAGCACATTGATGAGAGACATCATGGGGCATTATGGTGACAGTGGTCAAGGAGCATTTTGATGAAAGTGTTCATGGAGCAACGTGATTATCAGGACAATGGAGCATTGTGAATACAAAGGCCATGGAGCATTGAGATAACAGAGTTCATGGAGCATTGTGATGAAAATGGTCATGGATCACTGTGAAACAAGTGTCCTGGAACCTATTGATGACATGGTTCATACAGCATTGAGATGACAAGGGCCAAGGCGAATTGTGATGAAATGTATCATGGGGCATTGTGGTGACATTGGTCATCTTGCATTGTGATGTCAGTGGTCATGTAGAATTTTGATTGAAGGTATCATGGGGCACTGTGATGACAAAGGCCAAGGAAGATTTTGAAGACAAGTGTCATTGAGAAAAGGGTTGACACGGGAATGGAGTATTATGATGACAAGAGCTCTGGAGCATTTTGATGAAAAAGGCATGGAGCATTGTGAAGACAGTGCCCATGGAGCATTGTGATGAAAAGTGCAGGGAACATTGTGATGTCTAGGTTCATGGAGCATTGTGATGAAAGTGGCCATTGAGCATTGAGATGACAGGCGTCATGAAGCATGGTGAAGACAGTGGTCATGGAGCATTGTGATGAAGGAGATCATGGAGCAATATGATATCACGGGCCATGGAGCATTGTGATGACAGCGGTCATGGGGCATTGTGCTGAAAGTGGTCATGGAGCATTGCGATGAAAAGCGCTATGGAGCATTGTGATGACAAGGGCCATGGATCATTGTAAAAACAGGTATCATTGGGCATTGTGATGAAAGGGGCATGGAGCATTTTTATGTAAGTTGCCATGGAGAGTTGTGATGAAAGGGATCATGTGGATTTGTAATGACAAGGGCCATGGAGCATTGCGATGAAACATATCTTGGAGTATCTTGATGAAAGTTGTCATGGAGCATTGCGATGAAAAGCACCAAGGAACATTGTGATGACAAGAACCATCGAGCATTGTGATGACAAGTGTCAAGGAGCATTGTGATGACAGGTGTCATGGAGCATCGTGATGACAAATGCCATGGAGAATTGTGATGAGAGGTGGCATTGGGCAATGTGACGAAAGGGATCATGGAGTACTGTGATTACAGGGGCCATGGAGCATTGTGATAACAAGTGACATGGAGAATAGTGATGACAGGCGTCATAGAGCATTGTGATGACAAGTGACATTTAGCATTTTGATGACATGGGTCATCAGGCATTGTGTTGACAGGGGTCATGGAGTATTGTGATGACAAAGGCAAAAGAGCATTGTGATGACAGGGGTCATGGAGCACTGTGATGACATGGGCCATGGAGCATTGTGAAGACAAGATTCATGGAGTATTGTGATGACACGGGCATGAAGCATGGTGATGACCACAGACCTGGAGCATTGTGATGACATTGGCAGGGATCATTGTGATTACAGGGATCATGGAGCATTGTGATGACAAGTGTCATGCAATATTGTGCTGACACAGATCAGGGAGCATTTTGATGAGAGTGGCCTTGGAGCGCAGTAATGAGAGACATCATGGGGCATTATGGTGGCAGTGGTCAAGGAGCATTGTGATGAAAGTGTTCATGGAGCAACGCTATTATCGGGACAATGGAGCATTGTGAATACAAAGGCCATGGAGCATTGAGATAACAGAGTTCATGGAGCATTGTGATGAAAGTGGTCATGGATCACTGTGATGACAAGTGTCCTGGAACCTAGTGATGACACAGTTCATACCGCATTGAGATGACAAGGGCCAAGGAGAATTGTGATGACACGTGTCATGGGGCATTGTGATGACATTGGTCATCTTGCATTGTGATGACAGTGGTCATGTAGAATTTTGATTAAAGTTATCATGGAGAACTGTGATGACAAAGGCCAAGGAAGATTTTGATGACAAGTGTCATTGAGCAATGGGATGACACGGGATTGGAGTATTATGATGACAAGTGTTCTGGAGCATTGTGATGACAAGGGCATGGAGCATTGTGATTACAGAGGCCATGGAGCATTGTGATGACAACGGCATGGAGTATTGTGATGACAGGGGTCATTGAGCATTGTGATTACAAAGACCATGAGGCATTGTGATGACAGGGGCCTTGGAGCATTGTGATGACAATGGTCATCGAGCATTGTGATGAGAGGGGTCATACAGCATTGTGATGAGAAAGACCATGGAGCATGGTGATGACAGATGCCATGGAACATTGTGATGACAAGGCCATGTACCATTTTGATTACAAGGGTCATGGAGCATTGTGATGACAAGGGCAGGGAACCTTGTGGTGACCGGGTTCATGGAGCATTTTGATGACAACTTTCATGGAACGTTGTGATAACAGGGGTCATGGAGCATTGTGTTGAAAGGGAACATGGAGCACTGTGATTACAGGGTCCATGGAACATTGTGAATACATAGGCCATGGAACAATGTGATGACAGGGGTCATGTAGCATTGTGATGACAGGGTCATGGAGCATTGTGATTACAGGGGTTATGGGGCACTGTGATGACAGGGGGCATGGAACATTGTGATGAAAAGTGTCATGGAACATTGTGCTGACAGGGATCATGGAGCTTTTTGGTAAGAGAGGCCTTGCCGATTTGTGATGGCAGGCGTCATGGGTCATTGTGATGACAGCGGTCTTGGAGCATTGTGATGAAAGGGGTCATCGAGCACTGTGATTACAGGAGCCATGGAGCATTGTGAATACAAAGACTATGGAGCATTGAGATGACAAGTTTCATGGAGCATTGTGATGAAAGTGATCATGGATCATTGTGATGACAAGTGTCCTGGAACCTTGTGATGACACGGTTCATGGAGCATTGTGATGACAAGGACCATGGCGAATTGTGATGACATCTGTCATGGGGCATTGTGATGACAGTGGTCATCTAGAATTGTGATGAAAGGAATCATGGAGCACTGTGATGACAGGGGCCATGGAACATTGTGATGACAAAGGCCATGGAGCATTGTGATGACAAGTGTCATGGGGCATTTTGATGACATTGGCATGGAGCCTTATGATGACAAGTGTTCTGGAGCGTTTTGATGACAAAGGCATGGAGCATTGTGATAAAAGTGCCCATGGAGCATTGTGATGAAAACGGCAGGGAACATTGTGATGACTGGGTTCATGGAGCATTGTGATAAAAGGGGCTATGGAGCCTTGAGATGACAGGCGTCATGAGGCATGGTGATGACACTGGTCATGGAGCATTGTGATGAAAGTGATCATGGAGCCATATGATATCAGGGGCCATGGAGCATTGTGATGACAGGGGTCATGGGGCATTGTGCTGAAAGCGGTCATGGAGCATTGCGATGAAAAGCGCTATGGAGCATTGTGATGACAAGGGCCATGGAGCATTGTGAATACAAGGGACATGGAGCCTTGTGATGACAAAGGTCATGGATCATTGTAAAAACAGGTATCATTGGGCATTGTGATGACAGGGGCATGGAATATTTTAATGTACGTTGCCATGGAGAGCTGTGATGAAAGGGATCATGTGGATTTGTAATGACAAGGGCCATGGAGCATTGTGATGAAACAAATCTTGGAGTATTTTGATGAAAGTTGTCATGGAGCATTGCGATGAAAAACACCAAGGAACATTGTGATGACAAGGGCCATCGTGCATTGTTATGACAAGTGTCATGGAGCATTGTGATGACAGGTGTCATGGAGCATCGTGATGAAATATGCCATGGAGAATTGTGATGAGAGGTGGCATTGGGCAATGTGACGAAAGGGGTCATGGAGTACTGTGATTACAGGGGCCATGGAGCATTGTGATAACAAGTGACATGCAGAATAGTGATGACAGGCGTCAGAGAGCATTGTGATGACAATTGACATTTAGCATTTTGATGACAGGTGTCATCAGGCATTGTGTTGAAAGGGGTCACGGAGTATTGTGATGACAAAGGCTATAGAGCATTGTGATGACAGGGGTCATGGAGCACTGTGATGACGTGGGCCATGGAGCATTGTGAAGACAAGATTCATGTAGCATTGTAATGACACGGGCATAAAGCATGGTGATTACAACAGACCTGGAGCATTGTGCTGACAAGGGCATGGAGCATTGTGATTACAGGAAATGTGGAGCATTGTGATGACAAGTGTCATGCAATATTGTGCAGACACAATTCATGGAGCATTTTGATGAGAGTGGCCTTGGAGCACAGTGATGAGAGACGTCATTGGGCATTATGGTGACAATGGTCAAGGAGAATTGTGATGAAAGTGTTCATGGAGTAACGCTATTATCGGGACAATGGAGCATTGTGAATACAAAGGCCATGGAGCATTGAGATAACAGAGTTCATGGAGCATTGTGATGAAAGTGGTCATGGATCACTGTGAAGACAAGTATCCTGGAACCTTGTGATGACACGGTTCATACAGCATTGAGATGACAAGGGCCAAGGAGAATTGTGATGACACGTGTCATGGGGCATTGTGATGACATTGGTCATCTTGCATTGTGATGACAGTGGTCATGTAGAATTTTGATTAAAGGTATCATGGAGCACTGTGATGACAAAGGCCAAGGAAGATTTTGATGACAAGTGTCATTGAGCAATGGGATGACACGAGTTTGGAGTATTATGATGACAAGTGTTCTGGAGCATTGTGATGACAAGGGCATGGAGCATTGTGATTACAGAGGCCATGGAGCATTTTGATGACAACGGCATGGAGTATTGTGATGACAGGGGTCATTGAGCATTGTGATTACAAAGAGCATGAGGCATTGTGATGACAGGGGCCTTGGAGCATTGTGATGACAATGGTCATCGAGCCTTGTGATGAGAGGGGTCATAGAGCATTGTCATGAGAAAGACCATGGAGCATGGTGATAACAGAGGCCATGGAACATTGTGATGACAAGGCCATGTACCATTTTGATTATATCGGTCATGGAGCATGGTGATGACAAGGGCAGGGAACATTGTGGTGACCGGGGTCATGGAGCATTTTGATGACAACTTTCATGGAACGTTTTGATGACAGGGGTCATGGAGCATTGTGTTGAAAGGGAACATGGAGCAGTGTGATTACAGGGTCCATGGAACATTGTGAATACATAGGCCATGGAACAATGTGATGACAGGGGTCATGTAGAATTGTGATGACAGGGTCATGGAGCATTGTGATTACAGGGGTTATGGGGCACTGTGATGACAGGGGGCATGGAGCATTGTGATGAAAATTGTCCTGGAGCATTGTGATGACAGCGGTCACAGAGAATTGGGATGAAAGGTATCATGCAGCATTGTGATGACAATGGTCATGGACCATATTGATGACAGGGGTCATGGAACATTCTGATGACAAGGTTCATAAAGCATTTTGATGACAGGGGTCATGGAGCATTGTGTTGACATGGGCATGGAGCATTGTAGTGATAGGATATCTGAAGCATTGTGATGAAAAGGGGATAGAGCATTTTGACGACAGGGTCCAAGGAGCATTGTGCCGACAATGGCACGGAGCACTGTGATGAAAACGGTACTGGAGCACTGTGAGGAAAGGAGTCATGGATCATTGTGATGACAGGGGTCATGGAGCTTTGTGATGACAAGGGTCATGGAGCATTGTGATGACACGGTCAAGGAACATTGCGATGACAAGATTTCAGGAGCATTGTGATGAAAGGGCATGGAGCATTGTGATTAAAGGTGACAAGGAGCATTGTGATGATATGGGCAGAGAACTTTGTGATGACAGGGGTCATGGAACATTGTGATGAAAAGTGTCATGGAACATTGCGGAGACAGGGATCATGGAGCTTTTTGGTAAGAGAGTCCTAGGAGATTTGTGATGGCAGGCATCATGGGGCATTGTGATGACAGCCGTCTTGGAGCAATGTGATGACTAGTGTCATGGGGCATTTTGATGGCATTGGTATGGAACATTATGATGACAAGTGTTCTGGAACATTTTGATGACAAGGGCATGGAGCATTGTGATGACAGGGCCTATGGAGCATTGTGATGAAAAGGGCAGGGAACATTGTGATGACTGGGTTCATGGAGCATTGTGATGAAAGGGGCCATGGAGCATTGAGATGACAGGCGTCATGAGGCATGGTGATGACACTGGTCATGGAGCATTGTGATCAAAGAGATCATGGAGCAATATGATAACAGGGGCCATGGAGCATTGTGATGACAGGTGTATTGGAGCATTGTGATGAAAGTAGTCATGGATCATTGTGATGACATGTGTCCTGGAACACTGTGATGACACGGTTCATCGAGTATTGTGATGACAAGGGTCATAGCGAATTGTGATGACAGGTGTCATGGGGCATTGTGATGACATTGATCATCTAGGAATTGTGATGAAATGTATCATGGAGCACTGTGATGTCTGGGGGCATGAAGCATTGTTATGAAAATTGTCCTGGATTATGTGATGACAGCAGTCATGGAGAATTGTGATGACAAGGATTATGCAGCATTGTGTTGACAAGGGTATGGACTATTGTGATGACAATGGTCATGGAGCAATGTGATGAAAGTTTTCATGGAACATCGTGATGAAAAGTGCCTGGGAGAATTGTTACGATAAAGGCCATGGAGCATTGTGATGACAAGTGTCATGGAGCATTGTAATGAAAGGTTTCATTGTGCACTGTGATGACAAGGGGGATGGAGTATTGTGATGAAACTGGTCCTGGAGCATTGTGGTAACAGAAGCCGTGGAGCATTGTGATGACAGGCATCATGGAGCATTGTGAAGAAAGGGACAATGGGGAATTGTAATGACAATAGAGAAATGTGATGAAAATGGTCAGCGAGCATAGTGATTAAAGTGGTCATTGAGAATTGTGATGAAAAGCGACATAGAGCATTGTGATGACAAAGGTCATGGAGAACTGTGATGACCAGGGTTATGTAGCATTGTGATGACACGGTCATGGAACATTGTGATGACAAGAATTCTGGAGCATTGTGATGACACGGGCATGAAGCATGGTGATGACAACAGACCTGGAGCATTGTGATGACAAGGGCGTGGAGCATTGTGATTACAGGAGACATGGAGCATTGTGATGACATTGGCAGGGATCATTGTGATTACAGGGATCATGGAGCATTGTGATGACAAGTGTCATGCAATATTGTGCTGACACAGTTCATGGAGCATTTTGATGAGAGTGGCCTTGGAGCACATTGATGAGAGACGTCATGGGGCATTATGGTGACAGTGGTCAAGGAGCATTTTGATGAAAGTGTTCATGGAGCAACGTGATTATCAGGACAATGGAGCATTGTGAATACAAAGGCCATGGAGCATTGAGATAACAGAGTTCATGGAGCATTGTGATGAAAATGGTCATGGATCACTGTGAAACAAGTGTCCTGGAACCTATTGATGACATGGTTCATACAGCATTGAGATGACAAGGGCCAAGGCGAATTGTGATGAAATGTATCATGGGGCATTGTGGTGACATTGGTCATCTTGCATTGTGATGTCAGTGGTCATGTAGAATTTTGATTAAAGGTATCATGGGGCACTGTGATGACAAAGGCCAAGGAAGATTTTGATGACAATTGTCATTGAGCAAAGGGTTGACACGGGAATGGAGTATTATGATGACAAGAGCTCTGGAGCATTTTGATGAAAAAGGCATGGAGCATTGTGAAGACAGTGCCCATGGAGCATTGTGATGAAAAGTGCAGGGAACATTGTGATGTCTAGGTTCATGGAGCATTGTGATGAAAGTGGCCATTGAGCATTGAGATGACAGGCGTCATGAAGCATGGTGAAGACAGTGGTCATGGAGCATTGTGATGAAGGAGATCATGGAGCAATATGATATCATGGGCCATGGAGCATTGTGATGACAGGGGTCATGGGGCATTGTGCTGAAAGTGGTCATGGAGCATTGCGATGAAAAGCGCTATGGAGCATTGTGATGACAAGGGCCATGGATCATTGTAAAAACAGGTATCATTGGGCATTGTGATGAAAGGGGCATGGAGCATTTTTATGTAAGTTGCCATGGAGAGTTGTGATGAAAGGGATCATGTGGATTTGTAATGACAAGGGCCATGGAGCATTGTGATGAAACAAATCTTGGAGTATCTTGATGAAAGTTGTCATGGAGCATTGCGATGAAAAGCACCAAGGAACATTGTGATGACAAGAACCATCGAGCATTGTGATGACAAGTGTCATGGAGCATTGTGATGACAGGTGTCATGGAGCATCGTGATGACAAATGCCATGGAGAATTGTGATGAGAGGTGGCATTGGGCAATGTGACGAAAGGGTTCATGGAGTACTGTGATTACAGGGGCCATGGAGCATTGTGATAACAAGTGACATGGAGAATAGTGATGACAGGCGTCATAGAGCATTGTGATGACAAGTGACATTTAGCATTTTGATGACATGGGTCATCAGGCATTGTGTTGACAGGGGTCATGGAGTATTGTGATGACAAAGGCAATAGAGCATTGTGATGACAGGGGTCATGGAGCACTGTGATGACATGGGCCATGGAGCATTGTGAAGACAATATTCATGGAGTATTGTGATGACACGGGCATGAAGCATGGTGATGACCACAGACCTGGAGCATTGTGATGACATTGGCAGGGATCATTGTGATTACAGGGATCATGGAGCATTGTGATGACAAGTGTCATGCAATATTGTGCTGACACAGATCAGGGAGCATTTTGATGAGAGTGGCCTTGGAGCGCAGTAATGAGAGACGTCATGGGGCATTATGGTGGCAGTGGTCAAGGAGCATTGTGATGAAAGTGTTCATGGAGCAACGCTATTATCAGGACAATGGAGCATTGTGAATACAAAGGCCATGGAGCATTGAGATGACAGGGTTCATGGAGCATTGTGATGAAAGTGATCATAGTTTATTGTGATGACAAGTGTCCTGGAACCTTGTGATGACACGGTTCATGGAGCATTGTGATGACAAGGACCATGGCGAATTGTGATGACATCTGTCATGGGGCATTGTGATGACAGTGGTCATCTAGAATTGTGATGAAAGGTATCATGGAGCACTGTGATGACAGGGGCCATGGAACATTGTGATGACAAAGGCCATGGAGCATTGTGATGACAAGTGTCATGGGGCATTTTGATGACATTGGCATGGAGCATTATGATGACAAGTGTTCTGGAGCATTGTGATGAAAAGGGCAGGGAACATTGTGATGACTGGGTTCATGGAGCATTGTGATGAAAGGGGCCATGGAGCATTGAGATGACAGGCGTCATGAGGCATGGTGATGACACTGGTCATGGAGCATTGTGATCAAAGAGATCATGGAGCAATATGATAACAGGGGCCATGGAGCATTGTGATGACAGGTGTATTGGAGCATTGTGATGAAAGTAGTCATGGATCATTGTGATGACATGTGTCCTGGAACACTGTGATGACACGGTTCATCGAGTATTGTGATGACAAGGGTCATAGCGAATTGTGATGACAGGTGTCATGGGGCATTGTGATGACATTGATCATCTAGGAATTGTGATGAAATGTATCATGGAGCACTGTGATGACTGGGGGCATGAAGCATTGTTATGAAAATTGTCCTGGATTATGTGATGACAGCAGTCATGGAGAATTGTGATGACAAGGATTATGCAGCATTGTGTTGACAAGGGTATGGACTATTGTGATGACAATGGTCATGGAGCAATGTGATGAAAGTTTTCATGGAACATCGTGATGAAAAGTGCCTGGGAGCATTGTGACGATAAAGGCCATGGAGCATTGTGATGACAAGTGTCATGGAGCATTGTAATGAAAGGTTTCATTGTGCACTGTGATGACAAGGGGGATGGAGTATTGTGATGAAACTGGTCCTGGAGCATTGTGGTAACAGAAGCCGTGGAGCATTGTGATGACAGGCATCATGGAGCATTGTGAAGAAAGGGACAATGGGGAATTGTAATGACAATAGAGAAATGTGATGAAAATGGTCAGCGAGCATAGTGATTAAAGTGGTCATTGAGAATTGTGATGAAAAGCGACATAGAGCATTGTGATGACAAAGGTCATGGAGAACTGTGATGACCAGGGTTATGTAGCATTGTGATGACACGGTCATGGAACATTGTGATGACAAGAATTCTGGAGCATTGTGATGACACGGGCATGAAGCATGGTGATGACAACAGACCTGGAGCATTGTGATGACAAGGGCGTGGAGCATTGTGATTACAGGAGACATGGAGCATTGTGATGACATTGGCAGGGATCATTGCGATTACAGGGATCATGGAGCATTGTGATGACAAGTGTCATGCAATATTGTGCTGACACAGTTCATGGAGCATTTTGATGAGGGTGGCCTTGGAGCACATTGATGAGAGACATCATGGGGCATTATGGTGACAGTGGTCAAGGAGCATTTTGATGAAAGTGTTCATGGAGCAACGTGATTATCAGGACAATGGAGCATTGTGAATACAAAGGCCATGGAGCATTGAGATAACAGAGTTCATGGAGCATTGTGATGAAAATGGTCATGGATCACTGTGAAACAAGTGTCCTGGAACCTATTGATGACATGGTTCATACAGCATTGAGATGACAAGGGCCAAGGCGAATTGTGATGAAATGTATCATGGGGCATTGTGGTGACATTGGTCATCTTGCATTGTGATGTCAGTGGTCATGTAGAATTTTGATTAAAGGTATCATGGGGCACTGTGATGACAAAGGCCAAGGAAGATTTTGATGACAAGTGTCATTGAGCAAAGGGTTGACACGGGAATGGAGTATTATGATGACAAGAGCTCTGGAGCATTTTGATGAAAAAGGCATGGAGCATTGTGAAGACAGTGCCCATGGAGCATTGTGATGAAAAGTGCAGGGAACATTGTGATGTCTAGGTTCATGGAGCATTGTGATGAAAGTGGCCATTGAGCATTGAGATGACAGGCGTCATGAAGCATGGTGAAGACAGTGGTCATGGAGCATTGTGATGAAGGAGATCATGGAGCAATATGATATCACGGGCCATGGAGCATTGTGATGACAGCGGTCATGGGGCATTGTGCTGAAAGTGGTCATGGAGCATTGCGATGAAAAGCGCTATGGAGCATTGTGATGACAAGGGCCATGGATCATTGTAAAAACAGGTATCATTGGGCATTGTGATGAAAAGGGCATGGAGCATTTTTATGTAAGTTGCCATGGAGAGTTGTGATGAAAGGGATCATGTGGATTTGTAATGACAAGGGCCATGGAGCATTGTGATGAAACAAATCTTGGAGTATCTTGATGAAAGTTGTCATGGAGCATTGCGATGAAAAGCACCAAGGAACATTGTGATGACAAGAACCATCGAGCATTGTGATGACAAGTGTCATGGAGCATTGTGATGACAGGTGTCATGGAGCATCGTGATGACAAATGCCATGGAGAATTGTGATGAGAGGTGGCATTGGGCAATGTGACGAAAGGGATCATGGAGTACTGTGATTACAGGGGCCATGGAGCATTGTGATAACAAGTGACATGGAGAATAGTGATGACAGGCGTCATAGAGCATTGTGATGACAAGTGACATTTAGCATTTTGATGACATGGGTCATCAGGCATTGTGTTGACAGGGGTCATGGAGTATTGTGATGACAAAGGCAAAAGAGCATTGTGATGACAGGGGTCATGGAGCACTGTGATGACATGGGCCATGGAGCATTGTGAAGACAAGATTCATGGAGTATTGTGATGACACGGGCATGAAGCATGGTGATGACCACAGACCTGGAGCGTTGTGATGACATTGGCAGGGATCATTGTGATTACAGGGATCATGGAGCATTGTGATGACAAGTGTCATGCAATATTGTGCTGACACAGATCAGGGAGCATTTTGATGAGAGCGGCCTTGGAGCGCAGTAATGAGAGACGTCATGGGGCATTATGGTGGCAGTGGTCAAGGAGCATTGTGATGAAAGTGTTCATGGAGCAACGCTATTATCGGGACAATGGAGCATTGTGAATACAAAGGCCATGGAGCATTGAGATAACAGAGTTCATGGAGCATTGTGATGAAAGTGGTCATGGATCACTGTGATGACAAGTGTCCTGGAACCTAGTGATGACACGGTTCATACCGCATTGAGATGACAAGGGCCAAGGAGAATTGTGATGACACGTGTCATGGGGCATTGTGATGACATTGATCATCTAGGAATTGTGATGAAAGGTATCATGGAGCACTGTGATGGCTGGGTGCATGAAACATTGTTATGAAAATTGTCCTGGATTATTGTGATGACAGCCGTCATGGAGAATTGTGATGACAGCAATCATGGAGAATTGTGATGACAGGGATTATGCAGCATTGTGTTGACAAGGTTTTGGACTATTGTGATGACAATGGTCGTGGAGCAATGTGATGAAAGTTTTCATGGAACATCGTGAAGAAAAGTGCCTGGGAGCATTGTGACGATAAAGGCCATGGAGCATTGTGATGACAAGTGTCATGGAGCATTGTAAAGAAAGGTTTCATTGTGCACTGTGATGACAAGGGGGATGGAGTATTGTGATGAAACTGGTCCTGGAGCATTGTGATAACAAAAGCCTTGGAGCATTGTGATGACAGGCATCATGGAGCATTGTGAAGAAAGGGGCCATGGGGAATTGTAATGACAATAGAGAAATGTGATAAAAATGGTCAGCGAGCATAGTGATTAAACTGGTCATTGAGAATTGTGATGAAAAGCGACATAGAGCATTGTGATGACAAAGGTCATGGAACATTGTGATGAGCAGGGTCATGTAGCATTGTGATGCCACGGTCATGGAACATTGTGTTGAAAAGAATTCTGGAGCATTGTGAGGAAAAAAGCATGGAGCATTGTGATTATAGGGGACATGGAGCATTGTGATGACATGGGCAGGGAACACTGTGATGACAGGTGTTATGGAGCAATGTGATGACAAGTGTCATGGAACATTGTGATGAGAGGTGCCTTGGAGAATTGTGATGACAGGCGTCATGGGGCATTGAGATGACAGTGGTCATGGAGCATTATGATGAAAGGTGTTATGGAGCACTGTGATTACAGGAGCCATGGAGCATTGTGAATACAAAGGCCATAGAGCATTGAGATTACACTGGTCATGGAGCATTGTGATGAAAGTGGTCATGGATCATTGTGATGACAAGTGTCTAGGGACCCTGTGATGACATGGTTCATGGAGCATTGTGATGACAACGGTCATGGCGAATTGTGATGACAGTGTCATGAGGCATTGTGATGGCAGTGGTCATCTAGAAATGTGATTAAAGTTATTATGGAGCACATTAATGAGAGGGGCCAAGGAGCATTGTGATGACAAGTGTCATGGAGCATGGTGATGAAACGGACATGGAGCATTATAATTACAAGAGTCCTGGAGCCTTGTGATGACAAGGGCATGGAGCATTGTGATTACAGGGGTCATGGAGCAGTGTGATGACAAAGGCTTGGAGCACTGTGATGACAAGGGCCATGGAGCATTGTGATTACAGGGGTCATGGGGCACTGTGATGAGTGAGGTCATGGAGCATTGTGATGAAACGGGTCATGGAGCACTGTGATTACAGGGGCCATGGAGAATTGTGATGACAAAGGCAATGGAGCATTGTGATGACAGTGGTCATGGAGCTTTGTGATGACAAGCGTCATGGATCATTGTGATGACAGGGTTCATGGAGCTTTGTGATGAGAAGTGTCATGGATCATTGTGATGACAGGGGTCATGGAGATTTGTGATGACAAGCATCAAGGAGCATTGTGATGACACGGTCAAGGAACATTGCGATGACAAGAATTCTGGAGCATTGTGATGAAAGGGCATGGAGCATTGTGATTAAAGGTGAAAAGGAGCATTGTGATGATATGGGCAGAGAACTTTGTGATGACAGGGGTCATGGAGCATTGTGATGAAAAGTGTCATCGAACATTGTGCTGACAGGGATCATGGAGTTTTTTGGAAGAGAGGCCTTGGATCTTAGTGATGGCAGGTGTCATGGGGCATTGTGATGAGAGCGGTCTTGGAGCATTGTGATGAAAGGGGTCATGGAGCACTGTGATTCCACGGACCATGGAGCATTGTGAATACAAAGGCTATGGAGCATTGAGATGACAGGGTTCATGGAGCATTGTGATGACAAGTGTCCTGGAACCTTGTGATGACACGGTTCATGGAGCATTGTGATGACAAGGACCATGGCAAATTGTGATGACATCTGTCATGGGGCATTGTGATGACAGTGGTCATCTAGAATTGTGATGAAAGGTATCATGGAGCACTGTGATGACAGGGGCCATGGAACATTGTGATGACAAAGGCCATGGAGCATTGTGATGACAAGTGTCATGGGGCATTTTGATGACATTGGCATGGAGCATTATGATGACATGTGTTCTGGAGCATTGTGATGAAAAGGGCAGGGAACATTGTGATGACTGGGTTCATGGAGCATTGTGATGAAAGGGGCCATGGAGCATTGAGATGACAGGCGTCATGAGGCATGGTGATGACACTGGTCATGGAGCATTGTGATCAAAGAGATCATGGAGCAATATGATAACAGGGGCCATGGAGCATTGTGATGACAGGTGTATTGGAGCATTGTGATGAAAGTAGTCATGGATCATTGTGATGACATGTGTCCTGGAACACTGTGATGACACGGTTCATCGAGTATTGTGATGACAAGGGTCATAGCGAATTGTGATGACAGGTGTCATGGGGCATTGTGATGACATTGATCATCTAGGAATTGTGATGAAATGTATCATGGAGCACTGTGATGACTGGGGGCATGAAGCATTGTTATGAAAATTGTCCTGGATTATGTGATGACAGCAGTCATGGAGAATTGTGATGACAAGGATTATGCAGCATTGTGTTGACAAGGGTATGGACTATTGTGATGACAATGGTCATGGAGCAATGTGATGAAAGTTTTCATGGAACATCGTGATGAAAAGTGCCTGGGAGCATTGTGACGATAAAGGCCATGGAGCATTGTGATGACAAGTGTCATGGAGCATTGTAATGAAAGGTTTCATTGTGCACTGTGATGACAAGGGGGATGGAGTATTGTGATGAAACTGGTCCTGGAGCATTGTGGTAACAGAAGCCGTGGAGCATTGTGATGACAGGCATCATGGAGCATTGTGAAGAAAGGGACAATGGGGAATTGTAATGACAATAGAGAAATGTGATGAAAATGGTCAGCGAGCATAGTGATTAAAGTGGTCATTGAGAATTGTGATGAAAAGCGACATAGAGCATTGTGATGACAAAGGTCATGGAGAACTGTGATGACCAGGGTTATGTAGCATTGTGATGACACGGTCATGGAACATTGTGATGACAAGAATTCTGGAGCATTGTGATGACACGGGCATGAAGCATGGTGATGACAACAGACCTGGAGCATTGTGATGACAAGGGCGTGGAGCATTGTGATTACAGGAGACATGGAGCATTGTGATGACATTGGCAGGGATCATTGCGATTACAGGGATCATGGAGCATTGTGATGACAAGTGTCATGCAATATTGTGCTGACACAGTTCATGGAGCATTTTGATGAGAGTGGCCTTGGAGCACATTGATGAGAGACGTCATGGGGCATTATGGTGACAGTGGTCAAGGAGCATTTTGATGAAAGTGTTCATGGAGCAACGTGATTATCAGGACAATGGAGCATTGTGAATACAAAGGCCATGGAGCATTGAGATAAGAGAGTTCATGGAGCATTGTGATGAAAATGGTCATGGATCACTGTGAAACAAGTGTCCTGGAACCTATTGATGACATGGTTCATACAGCATTGAGATGACAAGGGCCAAGGCGAATTGTGATGAAATGTATCATGGGGCATTGTGGTGACATTGGTCATCTTGCATTGTGATGTCAGTGGTCATGTAGAATTTTGATTAAAGGTATCATGGGGCACTGTGATGACAAAGGCTAAGGAAGATTTTGATGACAAGTGTCATTGAGCAAAGGGTTGACACGGGAATGGAGTATTATGATGACAAGAGCTCTGGAGCATTTTGATGAAAAAGGCATGGAGCATTGTGAAGACAGTGCCCATGGAGCATTGTGATGAAAAGTGCAGGGAACATTGTGATGTCTAGGTTCATGGAGCATTGTGATGAAAGTGGCCATTGAGCATTGAGATGACAGGCGTCATGAAGCATGGTGAAGACAGTGGTCATGGAGCATTGTGATGAAGGAGATCATGGAGCAATATGATATCATGGGCCATGGAGCATTGTGATGACAGGGGTCATGGGGCATTGTGCTGAAAGTGGTCATGGAGCATTGCGATGAAAAGCGCTATGGAGCATTGTGATGACAAGGGCCATGGATCATTGTAAAAACAGGTATCATTGGGCATTGTGATGAAAGGGGCATGGAGCATTTTTATGTAAGTTGCCATGGAGAGTTGTGATGAAAGGGATCATGTGGATTTCTAATGACAAGGGCCATGGAGCATTGTGATGAAACAAATCTTGGAGTATCTTGATGAAAGTTGTCATGGAGCATTGCGATGAAAAGCACCAAGGAACATTGTGATGACAAGAACCATCGAGCATTGTGATGACAAGTGTCATGGAGCATTGTGATGACAGGTGTCATGGAGCATCGTGATGACAAATGCCATGGAGAATTGTGATGAGAGGTGGCATTGGGCAATGTGACGAAAGGGATCATGGAGTACTGTGATTACAGGGGCCATGGAGCATTGTGATAACAAGTGACATGGAGAATAGTGATGACAGGCGTCATAGAGCATTGTGATGACAAGTGACATTTAGCATTTTGATGACATGGGTCATCAGGCATTGTGTTGACAGGGGTCATGGAGTATTGTGATGACAAAGGCAATAGAGCATTGTGATGACAGGGGTCATGGAGCACTGTGATGACATGGGCCATGGAGCATTGTGAAGACAATATTCATGGAGTATTGTGATGACACGGGCATGAAGCATGGTGATGACCACAGACCTGGAGCATTGTGATGACATTGGCAGGGATCATTGTGATTACAGGGATCATGGAGCATTGTGATGACAAGTGTCATGCAATATTGTGCTGACACAGATCAGGGAGCATTTTGATGAGAGTGGCCTTGGAGCGCAGTAATGAGAGACGTCATGGGGCATTATGGTGGCAGTGGTCAAGGAGCATTGTGATGAAAGTGTTCATGGAGCAACGCTATTATCGGGACAATGGAGCATTGTGAATACAAAGGCCATGGAGCATTGAGATGACAGGGTTCATGGAGCATTGTGATGAAAGTGATCATAGTTCATTGTGATGACAAGTGTCCTGGAACCTTGTGATGACACGGTTCATGGAGCATTGTGATGACAAGGACCATGGCGAATTGTGATGACATCTGTCATGGGGCATTGTGATGACAGTGGTCATCTAGAATTGTGATGAAAGGTATCATGGAGCACTGTGATGACAGGGGCCATGGAACATTGTGATGACAAAGGCCATGGAGCATTGTGATGACAAGTGTCATGGGGCATTTTGATGACATTGGCATGGAGCATTATGATGACAAGTGTTCTGGAGCATTGTGATGAAAAGGGCAGGGAACATTGTGATGACTGGGTTCATGGAGCATTGTGATGAAAGGGGCCATGGAGCATTGAGATGACAGGCGTCATGAGGCATGGTGATGACACTGGTCATGGAGCATTGTGATCAAAGAGATCATGGAGCAATATGATAACAGGGGCCATGGAGCATTGTGATGACAGGTGTATTGGAGCATTGTGATGAAAGTAGTCATGGATCATTGTGATGACATGTGTCCTGGAACACTGTGATGACACGGTTCATCGAGTATTGTGATGACAAGGGTCATAGCGAATTGTGATGACAGGTGTCATGGGGCATTGTGATGACATTGATCATCTAGGAATTGTGATGAAATGTATCATGGAGCACTGTGATGACTGGGGGCATGAAGCATTGTTATGAAAATTGTCCTGGATTATGTGATGACAGCAGTCATGGAGAATTGTGATGACAAGGATTATGCAGCATTGTGTTGACAAGGGTATGGACTATTGTGATGACAATGGTCATGGAGCAATGTGATGAAAGTTTTCATGGAACATCGTGATGAAAAGTGCCTGGGAGCATTGTGACGATAAAGGCCATGGAGCATTGTGATGACAAGTGTCATGGAGCATTGTAATGAAAGGTTTCATTGTGCACTGTGATGACAAGGGGGATGGAGTATTGTGATGAAACTGGTCCTGGAGCATTGTGGTAACAGAAGCCGTGGAGCATTGTGATGACAGGCATCATGGAGCATTGTGAAGAAAGGGACAATGGGGAATTGTAATGACAATAGAGAAATGTGAAGAAAATGGTCAGCGAGCATAGTGATTAAAGTGGTCATTGAGAATTGTGATGAAAAGCGACATAGAGCATTGTGATGACAAAGGTCATGGAGAACTGTGATGACCAGGGTTATGTAGCATTGTGATGACACGGTCATGGAACATTGTGATGACAAGAATTCTGGAGCATTGTGATGACACGGGCATGAAGCATGGTGATGACAACAGACCTGGAGCATTGTGATGACAAGGGCGTGGAGCATTGTGATTACAGGAGACATGGAGCATTGTGATGACATTGGCAGGGATCATTGTGATTACAGGGATCATGGAGCATTGTGATGACAAGTGTCATGCAATATTGTGCTGACACAGTTCATGGAGCATTTTGATGAGGGTGGCCTTGGAGCACATTGATGAGAGACGTCATGGGGCATTATGGTGACAGTGGTCAAGGAGCATTTTGATGAAAGTGTTCATGGAGCAACGTGATTATCAGGACAATGGAGCATTGTGAATACAAAGGCCATGGAGCATTGAGATAACAGAGTTCATGGAGCATTGTGATGAAAATGGTCATGGATCACTGTGAAACAAGTGTCCTGGAACCTATTGATGACATGGTTCATACAGCATTGAGATGACAAGGGCCAAGGCGAATTGTGATGAAATGTATCATGGGGCATTGTGGTGACATTGGTCATCTTGCATTGTGATGTCAGTGGTCATGTAGAATTTTGATTAAAGGTATCATGGGGCACTGTGATGACAAAGGCCAAGGAAGATTTTGATGACAAGTGTCATTGAGCAAAGGGTTGACACGGGAATGGAGTATTATGATGACAAGAGCTCTGGAGCATTTTGATGAAAAAGGCATGGAGCATTGTGAAGACAGTGCCCATGGAGCATTGTGATGAAAAGTGCAGGGAACATTGTGATGTCTAGGTTCATGGAGCATTGTGATGAAAGTGGCCATTGAGCATTGAGATGACAGGCGTCATGAAGCATGGTGAAGACAGTGGTCATGGAGCATTGTGATGAAGGAGATCATGGAGCAATATGATATCACGGGCCATGGAGCCTTGTGATGACAGCGGTCATGGGGCATTGTGCTGAAAGTGGTCATGGAGCATTGCGATGAAAAGCGCTATGGAGCATTGTGATGACAAGGGCCATGGATCATTGTAAAAACAGGTATCATTGGGCATTGTGATGAAAGGGGCATGGAGCATTTTTATGTAAGTTGCCATGGAGAGTTGTGATGAAAGGGATCATGTGGATTTGTAATGACAAGGGCCATGGAGCATTGTGATGAAACAAATCTTGGAGTATCTTGATGAAAGTTGTCATGGAGCATTGCGATGAAAAGCACCAAGGAACATTGTGATAACAAGAACCATCGAGCATTGTGATGACAAGTGTCATGGAGCATTGTGATGACAGGTGTCATGGAGCATCGTGATGACAAATGCCATGGAGAATTGTGATGAGAGGTGGCATTGGGCAATGTGACGAAAGGGATCATGGAGTACTGTGATTACAGGGGCCATGGAGCATTGTGATAACAAGTGACATGGAGAATAGTGATGACAGGCGTCATAGAGCATTGTGATGACAAGTGACATTTAGCATTTTGATGACATGGGTCATCAGGCATTGTGTTGACAGGGGTCATGGAGTATTGTGATGACAAAGGCAAAAGAGCATTGTGATGACAGGGGTCATGGAGCACTGTGATGACATGGGCCATGGAGCATTGTGAAGACAAGATTCATGGAGTATTGTGATGACACGGGCATGAAGCATGGTGATGACCACAGACCTGGAGCATTGTGATGACATTGGCAGGGATCATTGTGATTACAGGGATCATGGAGCATTGTGATGACAAGTGTCATGCAATATTGTGCTGACACAGATCAGGGAGCATTTTGATGAGAGTGGCCTTGGAGCGCAGTAATGAGAGACGTCATGGGGCATTATGGTGGCAGTGGTCAAGGAGCATTGTGATGAAAGTGTTCATGGAGCAACGCTATTATCGGGACAATGGAGCATTGTGAATACAAAGGCCATGGAGCATTGAGATAACAGAGTTCATGGAGCATTGTGATGAAAGTGGTCATGGATCACTGTGATGACAAGTGTCCTGGAACCTAGTGATGACACGGTTCATACCGCATTGAGATGACAAGGGCCAAGGAGAATTGTGATGACACGTGTCATGGGGCATTGTGATGACATTGATCATCTAGGAATTGTGATGAAAGGTATCATGGAGCACTGTGATGGCTGGGTGCATGAAACATTGTTATGAAAATTGTCCTGGATTATTGTGATGACAGCCGTCATGGAGAATTGTGATGACAGCAATCATGGAGAATTGTGATGACAGGGATTATGCAGCATTGTGTTGACAAGGTTTTGGACTATTGTGATGACAATGGTCGTGGAGCAATGTGATGAAAGTTTTCATGGAACATCGTGAAGAAAAGTGCCTGGGAGCATTGTGACGATAAAGGCCATGGAGCATTGTGATGACAAGTGTCATGGAGCATTGTAAAGAAAGGTTTCATTGTGCACTGTGATGACAAGGGGGATGGAGTATTGTGATGAAACTGGTCCTGGAGCATTGTGATAACAAAAGCCTTGGAGCATTGTGATGACAGGCATCATGGAGCATTGTGAAGAAAGGGGCCATGGGGAATTGTAATGACAATAGAGAAATGTGATAAAAATGGTCAGCGAGCATAGTGATTAAACTGGTCATTGAGAATTGTGATGAAAAGCGACATAGAGCATTGTGATGACAAAGGTCATGGAACATTGTGATGAGCAGGGTCATGTAGCATTGTGATGCCACGGTCATGGAACATTGTGTTGAAAAGAATTCTGGAGCATTGTGAGGAAAAAAGCATGGAGCATTGTGATTATAGGGGACATGGAGCATTGTGATGACATGGGCAGGGAACACTGTGATGACAGGTGTTATGGAGCAATGTGATGACAAGTGTCATGGAACATTGTGATGAGAGGTGCCTTGGAGAATTGTGATGACAGGCGTCATGGGGCATTGAGATGACAGTGGTCATGGAGCATTATGATGAAAGGTGTTATGGAGCACTGTGATTACAGGAGCCATGGAGCATTGTGAATACAAAGGCCATAGAGCATTGAGATTACACTGGTCATGGAGCATTGTGATGAAAGTGGTCATGGATCATTGTGATGACAAGTGTCTAGGGACCCTGTGATGACATGGTTCATGGAGCATTGTGATGACAACGGTCATGGCGAATTGTGATGACAGTGTCATGAGGCATTGTGATGGCAGTGGTCATCTAGAAATGTGATTAAAGTTATTATGGAGCACATTAATGAGAGGGGCCAAGGAGCATTGTGATGACAAGTGTCATGGAGCATGGTGATGAAACGGACATGGAGCATTATAATTACAAGAGTCCTGGAGCCTTGTGATGACAAGGGCATGGAGCATTGTGATTACAGGGGTCATGGAGCAGTGTGATGACAAAGGCTTGGAGCACTGTGATGACAAGGGCCATGGAGCATTGTGATTACAGGGGTCATGGGGCACTGTGATGAGTGAGGTCATGGAGCATTGTGATGAAACGGGTCATGGAGCACTGTGATTACAGGGGCCATGGAGAATTGTGATGACAAAGGCAATGGAGCATTGTGATGACAGTGGTCATGGAGCTTTGTGATGACAAGCGTCATGGATCATTGTGATGACAGGGTTCATGGAGCTTTGTGATGAGAAGTGTCATGGATCATTGTGATGACAGGGGTCATGGAGATTTGTGATGACAAGCATCAAGGAGCATTGTGATGACACGGTCAAGGAACATTGCGATGACAAGAATTCTGGAGCATTGTGATGAAAGGGCATGGAGCATTGTGATTAAAGGTGAAAAGGAGCATTGTGATGATATGGGCAGAGAACTTTGTGATGACAGGGGTCATGGAGCATTGTGATGAAAAGTGTCATCGAACATTGTGCTGACAGGGATCATGGAGTTTTTTGGAAGAGAGGCCTTGGATCTTAGTGATGGCAGGTGTCATGGGGCATTGTGATGAGAGCGGTCTTGGAGCATTGTGATGAAAGGGGTCATGGAGCACTGTGATTCCACGGACCATGGAGCATTGTGAATACAAAGGCTATGGAGCATTGAGATGACAGGGTTCATGGAGCATTGTGATGACAAGTGTCCTGGAACCTTGTGATGACACGGTTCATGGAGCATTGTGATGACAAGGACCATGGCGAATTGTGATGACATCTGTCATGGGGCATTGTGATGACAGTGGTCATCTAGAATTGTGATGAAAGGTATCATGGAGCACTGTGATGACAGGGGCCATGGAACATTGTGATGACAAAGGCCATGGAGCATTGTGATGACAAGTGTCATGGGGCATTTTGATGACATTGGCATGGAGCATTATGATGACATGTGTTCTGGAGCATTGTGATGAAAAGGGCAGGGAACATTGTGATGACTGGGTTCATGGAGCATTGTGATGAAAGGGGCCATGGAGCATTGAGATGACAGGCGTCATGAGGCATGGTGATGACACTGGTCATGGAGCATTGTGATCAAAGAGATCATGGAGCAATATGATAACAGGGGCCATGGAGCATTGTGATGACAGGTGTATTGGAGCATTGTGATGAAAGTAGTCATGGATCATTGTGATGACATGTGTCCTGGAACACTGTGATGACACGGTTCATCGAGTATTGTGATGACAAGGGTCATAGCGAATTGTGATGACAGGTGTCATGGGGCATTGTGATGACATTGATCATCTAGGAATTGTGATGAAATGTATCATGGAGCACTGTGATGACTGGGGGCATGAAGCATTGTTATGAAAATTGTCCTGGATTATGTGATGACAGCAGTCATGGAGAATTGTGATGACAAGGATTATGCAGCATTGTGTTGACAAGGGTATGGACTATTGTGATGACAATGGTCATGGAGCAATGTGATGAAAGTTTTCATGGAACATCGTGATGAAAAGTGCCTGGGAGCATTGTGACGATAAAGGCCATGGAGCATTGTGATGACAAGTGTCATGGAGCATTGTAATGAAAGGTTTCATTGTGCACTGTGATGACAAGGGGGATGGAGTATTGTGATGAAACTGGTCCTGGAGCATTGTGGTAACAGAAGCCGTGGAGCATTGTGATGACAGGCATCATGGAGCATTGTGAAGAAAGGGACAATGGGGAATTGTAATGACAATAGAGAAATGTGATGAAAATGGTCAGCGAGCATAGTGATTAAAGTGGTCATTGAGAATTGTGATGAAAAGCGACATAGAGCATTGTGATGACAAAGGTCATGGAGAATTGTGATGACCAGGGTTATGTAGCATTGTGATGACACGGTCATGGAACATTGTGATGACAAGAATTCTGGAGCATTGTGATGACACGGGCATGAAGCATGGTGATGACAACAGACCTGGAGCATTGTGATGACAAGGGCGTGGAGCATTGTGATTACAGGAGACATGGAGCATTGTGATGACATAGGCAGGGATCATTGTGATTACAGGGATCATGGAGCATTGTGATGACAAGTGTCATGCAATATTGTGCTGACACAGTTCATGGAGCATTTTGATGAGGGTGGCCTTGGAGCACATTGATGAGAGACGTCATGGGGCATTATGGTGACAGTGGTCAAGGAGCATTTTGATGAAAGTGTTCATGGAGCAACGTGATTATCAGGACAATGGAGCATTGTGAATACAAAGGCCATGGAGCATTGAGATAAGAGAGTTCATGGAGCATTGTGATGAAAATGGTCATGGATCACTGTGAAACAAGTGTCCTGGAACCTATTGATGACATGGTTCATACAGCATTGAGATGACAAGGGCCAAGGCGAATTGTGATGAAATGTATCATGGGGCATTGTGGTGACATTGGTCATCTTGCATTGTGATGTCAGTGGTCATGTAGAATTTTGATTAAAGGTATCATGGGGCACTGTGATGACAAAGGCTAAGGAAGATTTTGATGACAAGTGTCATTGAGCAAAGGGTTGACACGGGAATGGAGTATTATGATGACAAGAGCTCTGGAGCATTTTGATGAAAAAGGCATGGAGCATTGTGAAGACAGTGCCCATGGAGCATTGTGATGAAAAGTGCAGGGAACATTGTGATGTCTAGGTTCATGGAGCATTGTGATGAAAGTGGCCATTGAGCATTGAGATGACAGGCGTCATGAAGCATGGTGAAGACAGTGGTCATGGAGCATTGTGATGAAGGAGATCATGGAGCAATATGATATCACGGGCCATGGAGCATTGTGATGACAGGGGTCATGGGGCATTGTGCTGAAAGTGGTCATGGAGCATTGCGATGAAAAGCGCTATGGAGCATTGTGATGACAAGGGCCATGGATCATTGTAAAAACAGGTATCATTGGGCATTGTGATGAAAGGGGCATGGAGCATTTTTATGTAAGTTGCCATGGAGAGTTGTGATGAAAGGGATCATGTGGATTTCTAATGACAAGGGCCATGGAGCATTGTGATGAAACAAATCTTGGAGTATCTTGATGAAAGTTGTCATGGAGCATTGCGATGAAAAGCACCAAGGAACATTGTGATGACAAGAACCATCGAGCATTGTGATGACAAGTGTCATGGAGCATTGTGATGACAGGTGTCATGGAGCATCGTGATGACAAATGCCATGGAGAATTGTGATGAGAGGTGGCATTGGGCAATGTGACGAAAGGGATCATGGAGTACTGTGATTACAGGGGCCATGGAGCATTGTGATAACAAGTGACATGGAGAATAGTGATGACAGGCGTCATAGAGCATTGTGATGACAAGTGACATTTAGCATTTTGATGACATGGGTCATCAGGCATTGTGTTGACAGGGGTCATGGAGTATTGTGATGACAAAGGCAATAGAGCATTGTGATGACAGGGGTCATGGAGCACTGTGATGACATGGGCCATGGAGCATTGTGAAGACAAGATTCATGGAGTATTGTGATGACACGGGCATGAAGCATGGTGATGACCACAGACCTGGAGCATTGTGATGACATTGGCAGGGATCATTGTGATTACAGGGATCATGGAGCATTGTGATGACAAGTGTCATGCAATATTGTGCTGACACAGATCAGGGAGCATTTTGATGAGAGTGGCCTTGGAGCGCAGTAATGAGAGACGTCATGGGGCATTATGGTGGCAGTGGTCAAGGAGCATTGTGATGAAAGTGTTCATGGAGCAACGCTATTATCGGGACAATGGAGCATTGTGAATACAAAGGCCATGGAGCATTGAGATAACAGAGTTCATGGAGCATTGTGATGAAAGTGGTCATGGATCACTGTGATGACAAGTGTCCTGGAACCTAGTGATGACACGGTTCATACCGCATTGAGATGACAAGGGCCAAGGAGAATTGTGATGACACGTGTCATGGGGCATTGTGATGACATTGGTCATCTTGCATTGTGATGACAGTGGTCATGTAGAATTTTGATTAAAGTTATCATGGAGAACTGTGATGACAAAGGCCAAGGAAGATTTTGATGACAAGTGTCATTGAGCAATGGGATGACACGGGATTGGAGTATTATGATGACAAGTGTTCTGGAGCATTGTGATGACAAGGGCATGGAGCATTGTGATTACAGAGGCCATGGAGCATTGTGATGACAACGGCATGGAGTATTGTGATGACAGGGGTCATTGAGCATTGTGATTACAAAGACCATGAGGCATTGTGATGACAGGGGCCTTGGAGCATTGTGATGACAATGGTCATCGAGCATTGTGATGAGAGGGGTCATACAGCATTGTGATGAGAAAGACCATGGAGCATGGTGATGACAGATGCCATGGAACTTTGTGATGACAAGGCCATGTACCATTTTGATTACAAGGGTCATGGAGCATTGTGATGACAAGGGCAGGGAACCTTGTGGTGACCGGGGTCATGGAGCATTTTGATGACAACTTTCATGGAACGTTGTGATAACAGGCGTCATGGAGCATTGTGTTGAAAGGGAACATGGAGCACTGTGATTACAGGGTCCATGGAACATTGTGACTACATAGGCCATGGAACAATGTGATGACAGGGGTCATGTAGCATTGTGATGACAGGGTCATGGAGCATTGTGATTACAGGGGTTATGGGGCACTGTGATGACAGGGGGCATGGAACATTGTGATGAATAGTGTCATGGAACATTGTGCTGACAGGGATCATGGAGCTTTTTGGTAAGAGAGGCCTTGCCGATTTGTGATGGCAGGCGTCATGGGTCATTGTGATGACAGCGGTCTTGGAGCATTGTGATGAAAGGGGTCATCGAGCACTGTGATTACAGGAGCCATGGAGCATTGTGAATACAAAGACTATGGAGCATTGAGATGACAAGTTTCATGGAGCATTGTGATGAAAGTGATCATGGATCATTGTGAAGACAAGTGTCCTGGAACCTTGTGATGACACGGTTCATGGAGCATTGTGATGACAAGGACCATGGCGAATTGTGATGACATCTGTCATGGGGCATTGTGATGACAGTGGTCATCTAGAATTGTGATGAAAGGAATCATGGAGCACTGTGATGACAGGGGCCATGGAACATTGTGATGACAAAGGCCATGGAGCATTGTGATGACAAGTGTCATGGGGCATTTTGATGACATTGGCATGGAGCATTATGATGACAAGTGTTCTGGAGCGTTTTGATGACAAAGGCATGGAGCATTGTGATAAAAGTGCCCATGGAGCATTGTGATGAAAACGGCAGGGAACATTGTGATGACTGGGTTCATGGAGCATTGTGATAAAAGGGGCTATGGAGCCTTGAGATGACAGGCGTCATGAGGCATGGTGATGACACTGGTCATGGAGCATTGTGATGAAAGTGATCATGGAGCCATATGATATCAGGGGCCATGGAGCATTGTGATGACAGGGGTCATGGGGCATTGTGCTGAAAGCGGTCATGGAGCATTGCGATGAAAAGCGCTATGGAGCATTGTGATGACAAGGGCCATGGAGCATTGTGAATACAAGGGACATGGAGCCTTGTGATGACAAAGGTCATGGATCATTGTAAAAACAGGTATCATTGGGCATTGTGATGACAGGGGCAATGAATATTTTAATGTACGTTGCCATGGAGAGCTGTGATGAAAGGGATCATGTGGATTTGTAATGACAAGGGCCATGGAGCATTGTGATGAAACAAATCTTGGAGTATTTTGACGAAAGTTGTCATGGAGCATTGCGATGAAAAACAACAAGGAACATTGTGATGACAAGGGCCATCGTGCATTGTTATGACAAGTGTCATGGAGCATTGTGATGACAGGTGTCATGGAGCATCGTGATGACAAATGCCATGGAGAATTGTGATGAGAGGTGGCATTGGGCAATGTGACGAAAGGGGTCATGGAGTACTGTGATTACAGGGACCATGGAGCATTGTGATAACAAGTGACATGCAGAATAGTGATGACAGGCGTCAGAGAGCATTGTGATGACAATTGACATTTAGCATTTTGATGACAGGTGTCATCAGGCATTGTGTTGACAGGGGTCATGGAGTATTGTGATGACAAAGGCTATAGAGCATTGTGATGACAGGGGTCATGGAGCACTGTGATGACGTGGGCCATGGAGCATTGTGAAGACAAGATTCATGTAGCATTGTAATGACACGGGCATAAAGCATGGTGATTACAACAGACCTGGAGCATTGTGATGACAAGGGCATGGAGCATTGTGATTACAGGAAATGTGGAGCATTGTGATGACAAGTGTCATGCAATATTGTGCTGACACAATTCATGGAGCATTTTGATGAGAGTGGCCTTGGAGCACAGTGATGAGAGACGTCATGGGGCATTATGGTGACAATGGTCAAGGAGAATTGTGATGAAAGTGTTCATGGAGTAACGCTATTATCGGGACAATGGAGCATTGTGAATACAAAGGCCATGGAGCATTGAGATAACAGAGTTCATGGAGCATTGTGATGAAAGTGGTCATGGATCACTGTGAAGACAAGTATCCTGGAACCTTGTGATGACACGGTTCATACAGCATTGAGATGACAAGGGCCAAGGAGAATTGTGATGACACGTGTCATGGGGCATTGTGATGACATTGGTCATCTTGCATTGTGATGACAGTGGTCATGTAGAATTTTGATTAAAGGTATCATGGAGCACTGTGATGACAAAGGCCAAGGAAGATTTTGATGACAAGTGTCATTGAGCAATGGGATGACACGAGTTTGGAGTATTATGATGACAAGTGTTCTGGAGCATTGTGATGACAAGGGCATGGAGCATTGTGATTACAGAGGCCATGGAGCATTTTGATGACAACGGCATGGAGTATTGTGATGACAGGGGTCATTGAGCATTGTGATTACAAAGAGCATGAGGCATTGTGATGACAGGGGCCTTGGAGCATTGTGATGACAATGGTCATCGAGCCTTGTGATGAGAGAGGTCATAGAGCATTGTCAAGAGAAAGACCATGGAGCATGGTGATAACAGAGGCCATGGAACATTGTGATGACAAGGCCATGTACCATTTTGATTATATCGGTCATGGAGCATGGTGATGACAAGGGCAGGGAACATTGTGGTGACCGGGGTCATGGAGCATTTTGATGACAACTTTCATGGAACGTTTTGATGACAGGGGTCATGGAGCATTGTGTTGAAAGGGAACATGGAGCAGTGTGATTACAGGGTCCATGGAACATTGTGAATACATAGGCCATGGAACAATGTGATGACAGGGGTCATGTAGAATTGTGATGACAGGGTCATGGAGCATTGTGATTACAGGGGTTATGGGGCACTGTGATGACAGGGGGCATGGAGCATTGTGATGAAAATTGTCCTGGAGCATTGTGATGACAGTGGTCACAGAGAATTGGGATGAAAGGTATCATGCAGCATTGTGATGACAATGGTCATGGACCATATTGATGACAGGGGTCATGGAACATTCTGATGACAAGGTTCATAAAGCATTTTGATGACAGGGGTCATGGAGCATTGTGTTGACACGGGCATGGAGCATTGTAGTGATAGGATATCTGAAGCATTGTGATGAAAAGGGGATAGAGCATTTTGACGACAGGGTCCAAGGAGCATTGTGCCGACAATGGCACGGAGCACTGTGATGAAAACGGTACTGGAGCACTGTGAGGAAAGGAGTCATGGATCATTGTGATGACAGGGGTCATGGAGCTTTGTGATGACAAGGGTCATGGAGCATTGTGATGACACGGTCAAGGAACATTGCGATGACAAGATTTCAGGAGCATTGTGATGAAAGGGCATGGAGCATTGTGATTAAAGGTGACAAGGAGCATTGTGATGATATGGGCAGAGAACTTTGTGATGACAGGGGTCATGGAACATTGTGATGAAAAGTGTCATGGAACATTGCGGAGACAGGGATCATGGAGCTTTTTGGTAAGAGAGTCCTAGGAGATTTGTGATGGCAGGCATCATGGGGCATTGTGATGACAGCCGTCTTGGAGCAATGTGATGACTAGTGTCATGGGGCATTTTGATGGCATTGGTATGGAACATTATGATGACAAGTGTTCTGGAACATTTTGATGACAAGGGCATGGAGCATTGTGATGACAGGGCCTATGGAGCATTGTGATGAAAAGGGCAGGGAACATTGTGATGACTGGGTTCATGGAGCATTGTGATGAAAGGGGCCATGGAGCATTGAGATGACAGGCGTCATGAGGCATGGTGATGACACTGGTCATGGAGCATTGTGATCAAAGAGATCATGGAGCAATATGATAACAGGGGCCATGGAGCATTGTGATGACAGGTGTATTGGAGCATTGTGATGAAAGTAGTCATGGATCATTGTGATGACATGTGTCCTGGAACACTGTGATGACACGGTTCATCGAGTATTGTGATGACAAGGGTCATAGCGAATTGTGATGACAGGTGTCATGGGGCATTGTGATGACATTGATCATCTAGGAATTGTGATGAAATGTATCATGGAGCACTGTGATGTCTGGGGGCATGAAGCATTGTTATGAAAATTGTCCTGGATTATGTGATGACAGCAGTCATGGAGAATTGTGATGACAAGCATTATGCAGCATTGTGTTGACAAGGGTATGGACTATTGTGATGACAATGGTCATGGAGCAATGTGATGAAAGTTTTCATGGAACATCGTGATGAAAAGTGCCTGGGAGCATTGTGACGATAAAGGCCATGGAGCATTGTGATGACAAGTGTCATGGAGCATTGTAATGAAAGGTTTCATTGTGCACTGTGATGACAAGGGGGATGGAGTATTGTGATGAAACTGGTCCTGGAGCATTGTGATAACAGAAGCCGTGGAGCATTGTGATGACAGGCATCATGGAGCATTGTGAAGAAAGGGACAATGGGGAATTGTAATGACAATAGAGAAATGTGATGAAAATGGTCAGCGAGCATAGTGATTAAAGTGGTCATTGAGAATTGTGATGAAAAGCGACATAGAGCATTGTGATGACAAAGGTCATGGAGAACTGTGATGACCAGGGTTATGTAGCATTGTGATGACACGGTCATGGAACATTGTGATGACAAGAATTCTGGAGCATTGTGATGACACGGGCATGAAGCATGGTGATGACAACAGACCTGGAGCATTGTGATGACAAGGGCGTGGAGCATTGTGATTACAGGAGACATGGAGCATTGTGATGACATTGGCAGGGATCATTGTGATTACAGGGATCATGGAGCATTGTGATGACAAGTGTCATGCAATATTGTGCTGACACAGTTCATGGAGCATTTTGATGAGAGTGGCCTTGGAGCACATTGATGAGAGACGTCATGGGGCATTATGGTGACAGTGGTCAAGGAGCATTTTGATGAAAGTGTTCATGGAGCAACGTGATTATCAGGACAATGGAGCATTGTGAATACAAAGGCCATGGAGCTTTGAGATAACAGAGTTCATGGAGCATTGTGATGAAAATGGTCATGGATCACTGTGAAACAAGTGTCCTGGAACCTATTGATGACATGGTTCATACAGCATTGAGATGACAAGGGCCAAGGCGAATTGTGATGAAATGTATCATGGGGCATTGTGGTGACATTGGTCATCTTGCATTGTGATGTCAGTGGTCATGTAGAATTTTGATTAAAGGTATCATGGGGCACTGTGATGACAAAGGCCAAGGAAGATTTTGATGACAAGTGTCATTGAGCAAAGGGTTGACACGGGAATGGAGTATTATGATGACAAGAGCTCTGGAGCATTTTGATGAAAAAGGCATGGAGCATTGTGAAGACAGTGCCCATGGAGCATTGTGATGAAAAGTGCAGGGAACATTGTGATGTCTAGGTTCATGGAGCATTGTGATGAAAGTGGCCATTGAGCATTGAGATGACAGGCGTCATGAAGCATGGTGAAGACAGTGGTCATGGAGCATTGTGATGAAGGAGATCATGGAGCAATATGATATCACGGGCCATGGAGCATTGTGATGACAGCGGTCATGGGGCATTGTGCTGAAAGTGGTCATGGAGCATTGCGATGAAAAGCACTATGGAGCATTGTGATGACAAGGGCCATGGATCATTGTAAAAACAGGTATCATTGGGCATTGTGATGAAAGGGGCATGGAGCATTTTTATGTAAGTTGCCATGGAGAGTTGTGATGAAAGGGATCATGTGGATTTGTAATGACAAGGGCCATGGAGCATTGTGATGAAACAAATCTTGGAGTATCTTGATGAAAGTTGTCATGGAGCATTGCGATGAAAAGCACCAAGGAACATTGTGATGACAAGAACCATCGAGCATTGTGATGACAAGTGTCATGGAGCATTGTGATGACAGGTGTCATGGAGCATCGTGATGACAAATGCCATGGAGAATTGTGATGAGAGGTGGCATTGGGCAATGTGACGAAAGGGATCATGGAGTACTGTGATTACAGGGGCCATGGAGCATTGTGATAACAAGTGACATGGAGAATAGTGATGACAGGCGTCATAGAGCATTGTGATGACAAGTGACATTTAGCATTTTGATGACATGGGTCATCAGGCATTGTGTTGACAGGGGTCATGGAGTATTGTGATGACAAAGGCAAAAGAGCATTGTGATGACAGGGGTCATGGAGCACTGTGATGACATGGGCCATGGAGCATTGTGAAGACAAGATTCATGGAGTATTGTGATGACACGGGCATGAAGCATGGTGATGACCACAGACCTGGAGCATTGTGATGACATTGGCAGGGATCATTGTGATTACAGGGATCATGGAGCATTGTGATGACAAGTGTCATGCAATATTGTGCTGACACAGATCAGGGAGCATTTTGATGAGAGTGGCCTTGGAGCGCAGTAATGAGAGACGTCATGGGGCATTATGGTGGCAGTGGTCAAGGAGCATTGTGATGAAAGTGTTCATGGAGCAACGCTATTATCGGGACAATGGAGCATTGTGAATACAAAGGCCATGGAGCATTGAGATGACAGGGTTCATGGAACATTGTGATGAAAGTGATCATAGTTCATTGTGATGACAAGTGTCCTGGAACCTTGTGATGACACGGTTCATGGAGCATTGTGATGACAAGGACCATGGCGAATTGTGATGACATCTGTCATGGGGCATTGTGATGACAGTGGTCATCTAGAATTGTGATGAAAGGTATCATGGAGCACTGTGATGACAGGGGCCATGGAACATTGTGATGACAAAGGCCATGGAGCATTGTGATGACAAGTGTCATGGGGCATTTTGATGACATTGGCATGGAGCATTATGATGACATGTGTTCTGGAGCATTGTGATGAAAAGGGCAGGGAACATTGTGATGACTGGGTTCATGGAGCATTGTGATGAAAGGGGCCATGGAGCATTGAGATGACAGGCGTCATGAGGCATGGTGATGACACTGGTCATGGAGCATTGTGATCAAAGAGATCATGGAGCAATATGATAACAGGGGCCATGGAGCATTGTGATGACAGGTGTATTGGAGCATTGTGATGAAAGTAGTCATGGATCATTGTGATGACATGTGTCCTGGAACACTGTGATGACACGGTTCATCGAGTATTGTGATGACAAGGGTCATAGCGAATTGTGATGACAGGTGTCATGGGGCATTGTGATGACATTGATCATCTAGGAATTGTGATGAAATGTATCATGGAGCACTGTGATGACTGGGGGCATGAAGCATTGTTATGAAAATTGTCCTGGATTATGTGATGACAGCAGTCATGGAGAATTGTGATGACAAGGATTATGCAGCATTGTGTTGACAAGGGTATGGACTATTGTGATGACAATGGTCATGGAGCAATGTGATGAAAGTTTTCATGGAACATCGTGATGAAAAGTGCCTGGGAGCATTGTGACGATAAAGGCCATGGAGCATTGTGATGACAAGTGTCATGGAGCATTGTAATGAAAGGTTTCATTGTGCACTGTGATGACAAGGGGGATGGAGTATTGTGATGAAACTGGTCCTGGAGCATTGTGGTAACAGAAGCCGTGGAGCATTGTGATGACAGGCATCATGGAGCATTGTGAAGAAAGGGACAATGGGGAATTGTAATGACAATAGAGAAATGTGATGAAAATGGTCAGCGAGCATAGTGATTAAAGTGGTCATTGAGAATTGTGATGAAAAGCGACATAGAGCATTGTGATGACAAAGGTCATGGAGAACTGTGATGACCAGGGTTATGTAGCATTGTGATGACACGGTCATGGAACATTGTGATGACAAGAATTCTGGAGCATTGTGATGACACGGGCATGAAGCATGGTGATGACAACAGACCTGGAGCATTGTGATGACAAGGGCGTGGAGCATTGTGATTACAGGAGACATGGAGCATTGTGATGACATTGGCAGGGATCATTGCGATTACAGGGATCATGGAGCATTGTGATGACAAGTGTCATGCAATATTGTGCTGACACAGTTCATGGAGCATTTTGATGAGGGTGGCCTTGGAGCACATTGATGAGAGACGTCATGGGGCATTATGGTGACAGTGGTCAAGGAGCATTTTGATGAAAGTGTTCATGGAGCAACGTGATTATCAGGACAATGGAGCATTGTGAATACAAAGGCCATGGAGCATTGAGATAACAGAGTTCATGGAGCATTGTGATGAAAATGGTCATGGATCACTGTGAAACAAGTGTCCTGGAACCTATTGATGACATGGTTCATACAGCATTGAGATGACAAGGGCCAAGGCGAATTGTGATGAAATGTATCATGGGGCATTGTGGTGACATTGGTCATCTTGCATTGTGATGTCAGTGGTCATGTAGAATTTTGATTAAAGGTATCATGGGGCACTGTGATGACAAAGGCCAAGGAAGATTTTGATGACAAGTGTCATTGAGCAAAGGGTTGACACGGGAATGGAGTATTATGATGACAAGAGCTCTGGAGCATTTTGATGAAAAAGGCATGGAGCATTGTGAAGACAGTGCCCATGGAGCATTGTGATGAAAAGTGCAGGGAACATTGTGATGTCTAGGTTCATGGAGCATTGTGATGAAAGTGGCCATTGAGCATTGAGATGACAGGCGTCATGAAGCATGGTGAAGACAGTGGTCATGGAGCATTGTGATGAAGGAGATCATGGAGCAATATGATATCACGGGCCATGGAGCATTGTGATGACAGGGGTCATGGGGCATTGTGCTGAAAGTGGTCATGGAGCATTGCGATGAAAAGCGCTATGGAGCATTGTGATGACAAGGGCCATGGATCATTGTAAAAACAGGTATCATTGGGCATTGTGATGAAAGGGGCATGGAGCATTTTTATGTAAGTTGCCATGGAGAGTTGTGATGAAAGGGATCATGTGGATTTGTAATGACAAGGGCCATGGAGCATTGTGATGAAACAAATCTTGGAGTATCTTGATGAAAGTTGTCATGGAGCATTGCGATGAAAAGCACCAAGGAACATTGTGATGACAAGAACCATCGAGCATTGTGATGACAAGTGTCATGGAGCATTGTGATGACAGGTGTCATGGAGCATCGTGATGACAAATGCCATGGAGAATTGTGATGAGAGGTGGCATTGGGCAATGTGACGAAAGGGATCATGGAGTACTGTGATTACAGGGGCCATGGAGCATTGTGATAACAAGTGACATGGAGAATAGTGATGACAGGCGTCATAGAGCATTGTGATGACAAGTGACATTTAGCATTTTGATGACATGGGTCATCAGGCATTGTGTTGACAGGGGTCATGGAGTATTGTGATGACAAAGGCAAAAGAGCATTGTGATGACAGGGGTCATGGAGCACTGTGATGACATGGGCCATGGAGCATTGTGAAGACAAGATTCATGGAGTATTGTGATGACACGGGCATGAAGCATGGTGATGACCACAGACCTGGAGCATTGTGATGACATTGGCAGGGATCATTGTGATTACAGGGATCATGGAGCATTGTGATGACAAGTGTCATGCAATATTGTGCTGACACAGATCAGGGAGCATTTTGATGAGAGTGGCCTTGGAGCGCAGTAATGAGAGACGTCATGGGGCATTATGGTGGCAGTGGTCAAGGAGCATTGTGATGAAAGTGTTCATGGAGCAACGCTATTATCGGGACAATGGAGCATTGTGAATACAAAGGCCATGGAGCATTGAGATAACAGAGTTCATGGAGCATTGTGATGAAAGTGGTCATGGATCACTGTGATGACAAGTGTCCTGGAACCTAGTGATGACACGGTTCATACCGCATTGAGATGACAAGGGCCAAGGAGAATTGTGATGACACGTGTCATGGGGCATTGTGATGACATTGGTCATCTTGCATTGTGATGACAGTGGTCATGTAGAATTTTGATTAAAGTTATCATGGAGAACTGTGATGACAAAGGCCAAGGAAGATTTTGATGACAAGTGTCATTGAGCAATGGGATGACACGGGATTGGAGTATTATGATGACAAGTGTTCTGGAGCATTGTGATGACAAGGGCATGGAGCATTGTGATTACAGAGGCCATGGAGCATTGTGATGACAACGGCATGGAGTATTGTGATGACAGGGGTCATTGAGCATTGTGATTACAAAGACCATGAGGCATTGTGATGACAGGGGCCTTGGAGCATTGTGATGACAATGGTCATCGAGCATTGTGATGAGAGGGGTCATACAGCATTGTGATGAGAAAGACCATGGAGCATGGTGATGACAGATGCCATGGAACATTGTGATGACAAGGCCATGTACCATTTTGATTACAAGGGTCATGGAGCATTGTGATGACAAGGGCAGGGAACCTTGTGGTGCCCGGGTTCATGGAGCATTTTGATGACAACTTTCATGGAACGTTGTGATAACAGGGGTCATGGAGCATTGTGTTGAAAGGGAACATGGAGCACTGTGATTACAGGGTCCATGGAACATTGTGAATACATAGGCCATGGAACAATGTGATGACAGGGGTCATGTAGCATTGTGATGACAGGGTCATGGAGCATTGTGATTACAGGGGTTATGGGGCACTGTGATGACAGGGGGCATGGAACATTGTGATGAAAAGTGTCATGGAACATTGTGCTGACAGGGATCATGGAGCTTTTTGGTAAGAGAGGCCTTGCCGATTTGTGATGGCAGGCGTCATGGGTCATTGTGATGACAGCGGTCTTGGAGCATTGTGATGAAAGGGGTCATCGAGCACTGTGATTACAGGAGCCATGGAGCATTGTGAATACAAAGACTATGGAGCATTGAGATGACAAGTTTCATGGAGCATTGTGATGAAAGTGATCATGGATCATTGTGATGACAAGTGTCCTGGAACCTTGTGATGACACGGTTCATGGAGCATTGTGATGACAAGGACCATGGCGAATTGTGATGACATCTGTCATGGGGCATTGTGATGACAGTGGTCATCTAGAATTGTGATGAAAGGAATCATGGAGCACTGTGATGACAGGGGCCATGGAACATTGTGATGACAAAGGCCATGGAGCATTGTGATGACAAGTGTCATGGGGCATTTTGATGACATTGGCATGGAGCATTATGATGACAAGTGTTCTGGAGCGTTTTGATGACAAAGGCATGGAGCATTGTGATAAAAGTGCCCATGGAGCATTGTGATGAAAACGGCAGGGAACATTGTGATGACTGGGTTCATGGAGCATTGTGATAAAAGGGGCTATGGAGCCTTGAGATGACAGGCGTCATGAGGCATGGTGATGACACTGGTCATGGAGCATTGTGATGAAAGTGATCATGGAGCCATACGATATCAGGGGCCATGGAGCATTGTGATGACAGGGGTCATGGGGCATTGTGCTGAAAGCGGTCATGGAGCATTGCGATGAAAAGCGCTATGGAGCATTGTGATGACAAGGGCCATGGAGCATTGTGAATACAAGGGACATGGAGCCTTGTGATGACAAAGGTCATGGATCATTGTAAAAACAGGTATCATTGGGCATTGTGATGACAGGGGCATGGAATATTTTAATGTACGTTGCCATGGAGAGCTGTGATGAAAGGGATCATGTGGATTTGTAATGACAAGGGCCATGGAGCATTGTGATGAAACAAATCTTGGAGTATTTTGATGAAAGTTGTCATGGAGCATTGCGATGAAAAACACCAAGGAACATTGTGATGACAAGGGCCATCGTGCATTGTTATGACAAGTGTCATGGAGCATTGTGATGACAGGTGTCATGGAGCATCGTGATGAAATATGCCATGGAGAATTGTGATGAGAGGTGGCATTGGGCCATGTGACGAAAGGGGTCATGGAGTACTGTGATTACAGGGGCCATGGAGCATTGTGATAACAAGTGACATGCAGAATAGTGATGACAGGCGTCAGAGAGCATTGTGATGACAATTGACATTTAGCATTTTGATGACAGGTGTCATCAGGCATTGTGTTGAAAGGGGTCACGGAGTATTGTGATGACAAAGGCTATAGAGCATTGTGATGACAGTGGTCATGTAGAATTTTGATTAAAGGTATCATGGAGCACTGTGATGACAAAGGCCAAGGAAGATTTTGATGACAAGTGTCATTGAGCAATGGGATGACACGAGTTTGGAGTATTATGATGACAAGTGTTCTGGAGCATTGTGATGACAAGGGCATGGAGCATTGTGATTACAGAGGCCATGGAGCATTTTGATGACAACGGCATGGAGTATTGTGATGACAGGGGTCATTGAGCATTGTGATTACAAAGAGCATGAGGCATTGTGATGACAGGGGCCTTGGAGCATTGTGATGACAATGGTCATCGAGCCTTGTGATGAGAGGGGTCATAGAGCATTGTCATGAGAAAGACCATGGAGCATGGTGATAACAGAGGCCATGGAACATTGTGATGACAAGGCCATGTACCATTGTGATTATATCGGTCATGGAGCATGGTGATGACAAGGGCAGGGAACATTGTGGTGACCGGGGTCATGGAGCATTTTGATGACAACTTTCATGGAACGTTTTGATGACAGGGGTCATGGAGCATTGTGTTGAAAGGGAACATGGAGCAGTGTGATTACAGGGTCCATGGAACATTGTGAATACATAGGCCATGGAACAATGTGATGACAGGGGTCATGTAGAATTGTGATGACAGGGTCATGGAGCATTGTGATTACAGGGGTTATGGGGCACTGTGATGACAGGGGGCATGGAGCATTGTGATGAAAATTGTCCTGGAGCATTGTGATGACAGCGGTCACAGAGAATTGGGATGAAAGGTATCATGCAGCATTGTGATGACAATGGTCATGGACCATATTGATGACAGGGGTCATGGAACATTCTGATGACAAGGTTCATAAAGCATTTTGATGACAGGGGTCATGGAGCATTGTGTTGACACGGGCATGGAGCATTGTAGTGATAGGATATCTGAAGCATTGTGATGAAAAGGGGATAGAGCATTTTGACGACAGGGTCCAAGGAGCATTGTGCCGACAATGGCACGGAGCACTGTGATGAAAACGGTACTGGAGCATTGTGAGGAAAGGAGTCATGGATCATTGTGATGACAGGGGTCATGGAGCTTTGTGATGACAAGGGTCATGGAGCATTGTGATGACACGGTCAAGGAACATTGCGATGACAAGATTTCAGGAGCATTGTGATGAAAGGGCATGGAGCATTGTGATTAAAGGTGACAAGGAGCATTGTGATGATATGGGCAGAGAACTTTGTGATGACAGGGGTCATGGAACATTGTGATGAAAAGTGTCATGGAACATTGCGGAGACAGGGATCATGGAGCTTTTTGGTAAGAGAGTCCTAGGAGATTTGTGATGGCAGGCATCATGGGGCATTGTGATGACAGCCGTCTTGGAGCAATGTGATGACTAGTGTCATGGGGCATTTTGATGGCATTGGTATGGAACATTATGATGACAAGTGTTCTGGAACATTTTGATGACAAGGGCATGGAGCATTGTGATGACAGGGCCCATGGAGCATTGTGATGAAAAGGGCAGGGAACATTGTGATGACTGGGTTCATGGAGCATTGTGATGAAAGGGGCCATGGAGCATTGAGATGACAGGCGTCATGAGGCATGGTGATGACACTGGTCATGGAGCATTGTGATCAAAGAGATCATGGAGCAATATGATAACAGGGGCCATGGAGCATTGTGATGACAGGTGTATTGGAGCATTGTGATGAAAGTAGTCATGGATCATTGTGATGACATGTGTCCTGGAACACTGTGATGACACGGTTCATCGAGTATTGTGATGACAAGGGTCATAGCGAATTGTGATGACAGGTGTCATGGGGCATTGTGATGACATTGATCATCTAGGAATTGTGATGAAATGTATCATGGAGCACTGTGATGTCTGGGGGCATGAAGCATTGTTATGAAAATTGTCCTGGATTATGTGATGACAGCAGTCATGGAGAATTGTGATGACAAGGATTATGCAGCATTGTGTTGACAAGGGTATGGACTATTGTGATGACAATGGTCATGGAGCAATGTGATGAAAGTTTTCATGGAACATCGCGATGAAAAGTGCCTGGGAGCATTGTGACGATAAAGGCCATGGAGCATTGTGATGACAAGTGTCATGGAGCATTGTAATGAAAGGTTTCATTGTGCACTGTGATGACAAGGGGGATGGAGTATTGTGATGAAACTGGTCCTGGAGCATTGTGGTAACAGAAGCCGTGGAGCATTGTGATGACAGGCATCATGGAGCATTGTGAAGAAAGGGACAATGGGGAATTGTAATGACAATAGAGAAATGTGATGAAAATGGTCAGCGAGCATAGTGATTAAAGTGGTCATTGAGAATTGTGATGAAAAGCGACATAGAGCATTGTGATGACAAAGGTCATGGAGAACTGTGATGACCAGGGTTATGTAGCATTGTGATGACACGGTCATGGAACATTGTGATGACAAGAATTCTGGAGCATTGTGATGACACGGGCATGAAGCATGGTGATGACAACAGACCTGGAGCATTGTGATGACAAGGGCGTGGAGCATTGTGATTACAGGAGACATGGAGCATTGTGATGACATTGGCAGGGATCATTGTGATTACAGGGATCATGGAGCATTGTGATGACAAGTGTCATGCAATATTGTGCTGACACAGTTCATGGAGCATTTTGATGAGAGTGGCCTTGGAGCACATTGATGAGAGACGTCATGGGGCATTATGGTGACAGTGGTCAAGGAGCATTTTGATGAAAGTGTTCATGGAGCAACGTGATTATCAGGACAATGGAGCATTGTGAATACAAAGGCCATGGAGCATTGAGATAACAGAGTTCATGGAGCATTGTGATGAAAATGGTCATGGATCACTGTGAAACAAGTGTCCTGGAACCTATTGATGACATGGTTCATACAGCATTGAGATGACAAGGGCCAAGGCGAATTGTGATGAAATGTATCATGGGGCATTGTGGTGACATTGGTCATCTTGCATTGTGATGTCAGTGGTCATGTAGAATTTTGATTAAAGGTATCATGGGGCACTGTGATGACAAAGGCCAAGGAAGATTTTGATGACAATTGTCATTGAGCAAAGGGTTGACACGGGAATGGAGTATTATGATGACAAGAGCTCTGGAGCATTTTGATGAAAAAGGCATGGAGCATTGTGAAGACAGTGCCCATGGAGCATTGTGATGAAAAGTGCAGGGAACATTGTGATGTCTAGGTTCATGGAGCATTGTGATGAAAGTGGCCATTGAGCATTGAGATGACAGGCGTCATGAAGCATGGTGAAGACAGTGGTCATGGAGCATTGTGATGAAGGAGATCATGGAGCAATATGATATCACGGGCCATGGAGCATTGTGATGACAGGGGTCATGGGGCATTGTGCTGAAAGTGGTCATGGAGCATTGCGATGAAAAGCGCTATGGAGCACTGTGATGACAAGGGCCATGGATCATTGTAAAAACAGGTATCATTGGGCATTGTGATGAAAGGGGCATGGAGCATTTTTATGTAAGTTGCCATGGAGAGTTGTGATGAAAGGGATCATGTGGATTTGTAATGACAAGGGCCATGGAGCATTGTGATGAAACAAATCTTGGAGTATCTTGATGAAAGTTGTCATGGAGCATTGCGATGAAAAGCACCAAGGAACATTGTGATGACAAGAACCATCGAGCATTGTGATGACAAGTGTCATGGAGCATTGTGATGACAGGTGTCATGGAGCATCGTGATGACAAATGCCATGGAGAATTGTGATGAGAGGTGGCATTGGGCAATGTGACGAAAGGGATCATGGAGTACTGTGATTACAGGGGCCATGGAGCATTGTGATAACAAGTGACATGGAGAATAGTGATGACAGGCGTCATAGAGCATTGTGATGACAAGTGACATTTAGCATTTTGATGACATGGGTCATCAGGCATTGTGTTGACAGGGGTCATGGAGTATTGTGATGACAAAGGCAATAGAGCATTGTGATGACAGGGGTCATGGAGCACTGTGATGACATGGGCCATGGAGCATTGTGAAGACAAGATTCATGGAGTATTGTGATGACACGGGCATGAAGCATGGTGATGACCACAGACCTGGAGCATTGTGATGACATTGGCAGGGATCATTGTGATTACAGGGATCATGGAGCATTGTGATGACAAGTGTCATGCAATATTGTGCTGACACAGATCAGGGAGCATTTTGATGAGAGTGGCCTTGGAGCGCAGGAATGAGAGACGTCATGGGGCATTATGGTGGCAGTGGTCAAGGAGCATTGTGATGAAAGTGTTCATGGAGCAACGCTATTATCGGGACAATGGAGCATTGTGAATACAAAGGCCATGGAGCATTGAGATGACAGGGTTCATGGAGCATTGTGATGAAAGTGATCATAGTTCATTGTGATGACAAGTGTCCTGGAACCTTGTGATGACACGGTTCATGGAGCATTGTGATGACAAGGACCATGGCGAATTGTGATGACATCTGTCATGGGGCATTGTGATGACAGTGGTCATCTAGAATTGTGATGAAAGGTATCATGGAGCACTGTGATGACAGGGGCCATGGAACATTGTGATGACAAAGGCCATGGAGCATTGTGATGACAAGTGTCATGGGGCATTTTGATGACATTGGCATGGAGCATTATGATGACATGTGTTCTGGAGCATTGTGATGAAAAGGGCAGGGAACATTGTGATGACTGGGTTCATGGAGCATTGTGATGAAAGGGGCCATGGAGCATTGAGATGACAGGCGTCATGAGGCATGGTGATGACACTGGTCATGGAGCATTGTGATCAAAGAGATCATGGAGCAATATGATAACAGGGGCCATGGAGCATTGTGATGACAGGTGTATTGGAGCATTGTGATGAAAGTAGTCATGGATCATTGTGATGACATGTGTCCTGGAACACTGTGATGACACGGTTCATCGAGTATTGTGATGACAAGGGTCATAGCGAATTGTGATGACAGGTGTCATGGGGCATTGTGATGACATTGATCATCTAGGAATTGTGATGAAATGTATCATGGAGCACTGTGATGTCTGGGGGCATGAAGCATTGTTATGAAAATTGTCCTGGATTATGTGATGACAGCAGTCATGGAGAATTGTGATGACAAGGATTATGCAGCATTGTGTTGACAAGGGTATGGACTATTGTGATGACAATGGTCATGGAGCAATGTGATGAAAGTTTTCATGGAACATCGTGATGAAAAGTGCCTGGGAGCATTGTGACGATAAAGGCCATGGAGCATTGTGATGACAAGTGTCATGGAGCATTGTAATGAAAGGTTTCATTGTGCACTGTGATGACAAGGGGGATGGAGTATTGTGATGAAACTGGTCCTGGAGCATTGTGGTAACAGAAGCCGTGGAGCATTGTGATGACAGGCATCATGGAGCATTGTGAAGAAAGGGACAATGGGGAATTGTAATGACAATAGAGAAATGTGATGAAAATGGTCAGCGAGCATAGTGATTAAAGTGGTCATTGAGAATTGTGATGAAAAGCGACATAGAGCATTGTGATGACAAAGGTCATGGAGAACTGTGATGACCAGGGTTATGTAGCATTGTGATGACACGGTCATGGAACATTGTGATGACAAGAATTCTGGAGCATTGTGATGACACGGGCATGAAGCATGGTGATGACAACAGACCTGGAGCATTGTGATGACAAGGGCGTGGAGCATTGTGATTACAGGAGACATGGAGCATTGTGATGACATTGGCAGGGATCATTGTGATTACAGGGATCATGGAGCATTGTGATGACAAGTGTCATGCAATATTGTGCTGACACAGTTCATGGAGCATTTTGATGAGAGTGGCCTTGGAGCACATTGATGAGAGACGTCATGGGGCATTATGGTGACAGTGGTCAAGGAGCATTTTGATGAAAGTGTTCATGGAGCAACGTGATTATCAGGACAATGGAGCATTGTGAATACAAAGGCCATGGAGCATTGAGATAACAGAGTTCATGGAGCATTGTGATGAAAATGGTCATGGATCACTGTGAAACAAGTGTCCTGGAACCTATTGATGACATGGTTCATACAGCATTGAGATGACAAGGGCCAAGGCGAATTGTGATGAAATGTATCATGGGGCATTGTGGTGACATTGGTCATCTTGCATTGTGATGTCAGTGGTCATGTAGAATTTTGATTAAAGGTATCATGGGGCACTGTGATGACAAAGGCCAAGGAAGATTTTGATGACAATTGTCATTGAGCAAAGGGTTGACACGGGAATGGAGTATTATGATGACAAGAGCTCTGGAGCATTTTGATGAAAAAGGCATGGAGCATTGTGAAGACAGTGCCCATGGAGCATTGTGATGAAAAGTGCAGGGAACATTGTGATGTCTAGGTTCATGGAGCATTGTGATGAAAGTGGCCATTGAGCATTGAGATGACAGGCGTCATGAAGCATGGTGAAGACAGTGGTCATGGAGCATTGTGATGAAGGAGATCATGGAGCAATATGATATCACGGGCCATGGAGCATTGTGATGACAGGGGTCATGGGGCATTGTGCTGAAAGTGGTCATGGAGCATTGCGATGAAAAGCGCTATGGAGCATTGTGATGACAAGGGCCATGGATCATTGTAAAAACAGGTATCATTGGGCATTGTGATGAAAGGGGCATGGAGCATTTTTATGTAAGTTGCCATGGAGAGTTGTGATGAAAGGGATCATGTGGATTTGTAATGACAAGGGCCATGGAGCATTGTGATGAAACAAATCTTGGAGTATCTTGATGAAAGTTGTCATGGAGCATTGCGATGAAAAGCACCAAGGAACATTGTGATGACAAGAACCATCGAGCATTGTGATGACAAGTGTCATGGAGCATTGTGATGACAGGTGTCATGGAGCATCGTGATGACAAATGCCATGGAGAATTGTGATGAGAGGTGGCATTGGGCAATGTGACGAAAGGGATCATGGAGTACTGTGATTACAGGGGCCATGGAGCATTGTGATAACAAGTGACATGGAGAATAGTGATGACAGGCGTCATAGAGCATTGTGATGACAAGTGACATTTAGCATTTTGATGACATGGGTCATCAGGCATTGTGTTGACAGGGGTCATGGAGTATTGTGATGACAAAGGCAATAGAGCATTGTGATGACAGGGGTCATGGAGCACTGTGATGACATGGGCCATGGAGCATTGTGAAGACAAGATTCATGGAGTATTGTGATGACACGGGCATGAAGCATGGTGATGACCACAGACCTGGAGCATTGTGATGACATTGGCAGGGATCATTGTGATTACAGGGATCATGGAGCATTGTGATGACAAGTGTCATGCAATATTGTGCTGACACAGATCAGGGAGCATTTTGATGAGAGTGGCCTTGGAGCGCAGTAATGAGAGACGTCATGGGGCATTATGGTGGCAGTGGTCAAGGAGCATTGTGATGAAAGTGTTCATGGAGCAACGCTATTATCGGGACAATGGAGCATTGTGAATACAAAGGCCATGGAGCATTGAGATGACAGGGTTCATGGAGCATTGTGATGAAAGTGATCATAGTTCATTGTGATGACAAGTGTCCTGGAACCTTGTGATGACACGGTTCATGGAGCATTGTGATGACAAGGACCATGGCGAATTGTGATGACATCTGTCATGGGGCATTGTGATGACAGTGGTCATCTAGAATTGTGATGAAAGGTATCATGGAGCACTGTGATGACAGGGGCCATGGAACATTGTGATGACAAAGGCCATGGAGCATTGTGATGACAAGTGTCATGGGGCATTTTGATGACATTGGCATGGAGCATTATGATGACAAGTGTTCTGGAGCATTGTGATGAAAAGGGCAGGGAACATTGTGATGACTGGGTTCATGGAGCATTGTGATGAAAGGGGCCATGGAGCATTGAGATGACAGGCGTCATGAGGCATGGTGATGACACTGGTCATGGAGCATTGTGATCAAAGAGATCATGGAGCAATATGATAACAGGGGCCATGGAGCATTGTGATGACAGGTGTATTGGAGCATTGTGATGAAAGTAGTCATGGATCATTGTGATGACATGTGTCCTGGAACACTGTGATGACACGGTTCATCGAGTATTGTGATGACAAGGGTCATAGCGAATTGTGATGACAGGTGTCATGGGGCATTGTGATGACATTGATCATCTAGGAATTGTGATGAAATGTATCATGGAGCACTGTGATGACTGGGGGCATGAAGCATTGTTATGAAAATTGTCCTGGATTATGTGATGACAGCAGTCATGGAGAATTGTGATGACAAGGATTATGCAGCATTGTGTTGACAAGGGTATGGACTATTGTGATGACAATGGTCATGGAGCAATGTGATGAAAGTTTTCATGGAACATCGTGATGAAAAGTGCCTGGGAGCATTGTGACGATAAAGGCCATGGAGCATTGTGATGACAAGTGTCATGGAGCATTGTAATGAAAGGTTTCATTGTGCACTGTGATGACAAGGGGGATGGAGTATTGTGATGAAACTGGTCCTGGAGCATTGTGGTAACAGAAGCCGTGGAGCATTGTGATGACAGGCATCATGGAGCATTGTGAAGAAAGGGACAATGGGGAATTGTAATGACAATAGAGAAATGTGATGAAAATGGTCAGCGAGCATAGTGATTAAAGTGGTCATTGAGAATTGTGATGAAAAGCGACATAGAGCATTGTGATGACAAAGGTCATGGAGAACTGTGATGACCAGGGTTATGTAGCATTGTGATGACACGGTCATGGAACATTGTGATGACAAGAATTCTGGAGCATTGTGATGACACGGGCATGAAGCATGGTGATGACAACAGACCTGGAGCATTGTGATGACAAGGGCGTGGAGCATTGTGATTACAGGAGACATGGAGCATTGTGATGACATTGGCAGGGATCATTGTGATTACAGGGATCATGGAGCATTGTGATGACAAGTGTCATGCAATATTGTGCTGACAAAGTTCATGGAGCATTTTGATGAGGGTGGCCTTGTAGCACATTGATGAGAGACGTCATGGGGCATTATGGTGACAGTGGTCAAGGAGCATTTTGATGAAAGTGTTCATGGAGCAACGTGATTATCAGGACAATGGAGCATTGTGAATACAAAGGCCATGGAGCATTGAGATAACAGAGTTCATGGAGCATTGTTATGAAAATGGTCATGGATCACTGTGAAACAAGTGTCCTGGAACCTATTGATGACATGGTTCATACAGCATTGAGATGACAAGGGCCAAGGCGAATTGTGATGAAATGTATCATGGGGCATTGTGGTGACATTGGTCATCTTGCATTGTGATGTCAGGGGTCATGTAGAATTTTGATTAAAGGTATCATGGGGCACTGTGATGACAAAGGCCAAGGAAGATTTTGATGACAAGTGTCATTGAGCAAAGGGTTGACACGGGAATGGAGTATTATGATGACAAGAGCTCTGGAGCATTTTGATGAAAAAGGCATGGAGCATTGTGAAGACAGTGCCCATGGAGCATTGTGATGAAAAGTGCAGGGAACATTGTGATGTCTAGGTTCATGGAGCATTGTGATGAAAGTGGCCATTGAGCATTGAGATGACAGGCGTCATGAAGCATGGTGAAGACAGTGGTCATGGAGCATTGTGATGAAGGAGATCATGGAGCAATATGATATCACGGGCCATGGAGCATTGTGATGACAGCGGTCATGGGGCATTGTGCTGAAAGTGGTCATGGAGCATTGCGATGAAAAGCGCTATGGAGCATTGTGATGACAAGGGCCATGGATCATTGTAAAAACAGGTATCATTGGGCATTGTGATGAAAGGGGCATGGAGCATTTTTATGTAAGTTGCCATGGAGAGTTGTGATGAAAGGGATCATGTGGATTTGTAATGACAAGGGCCATGGAGCATTGTGATGAAACAAATCTTGGAGTATCTTGATGAAAGTTGTCATGGAGCATTGCGATGAAAAGCACCAAGGAACATTGTGATGACAAGAACCATCGAGCATTGTGATGACAAGTGTCATGGAGCATTGTGATGACAGGTGTCATGGAGCATCGTGATGACAAATGCCATGGAGAATTGTGATGAGAGGTGGCATTGGGCAATGTGACGAAAGGGATCATGGAGTACTGTGATTACAGGGGCCATGGAGCATTGTGATAACAAGTGACATGGAGAATAGTGATGACAGGCGTCATAGAGCATTGTGATGACAAGTGACATTTAGCATTTTGATGACATGGGTCATCAGGCATTGTGTTGACAGGGGTCATGGAGTATTGTGATGACAAAGGCAATAGAGCATTGTGATGACAGGGGTCATGGAGCACTGTGATGACATGGGCCATGGAGCATTGTGAAGACAAGATTCATGGAGTATTGTGATGACACGGGCATGAAGCATGGTGATGACCACAGACCTGGAGCATTGTGATGACATTGGCAGGGATCATTGTGATTACAGGGATCATGGAGCATTGTGATGACAAGTGTCATGCAATATTGTGCTGACACAGATCAGGGAGCATTTTGATGAGAGTGGCCTTGGAGCGCAGTAATGAGAGACGTCATGGGGCATTATGGTGGCAGTGGTCAAGGAGCATTGTGATGAAAGTGTTCATGGAGCAACGCTATTATCGGGACAATGGAGCATTGTGAATACAAAGGCCATGGAGCATTGAGATAACAGAGTTCATGGAGCATTGTGATGAAAGTGGTCATGGATCACTGTGATGACAAGTGTCCTGGAACCTAGTGATGACACGGTTCATACCGCATTGAGATGACAAGGGCCAAGGAGAATTGTGATGACACGTGTCATGGGGCATTGTGATGACATTGATCATCTAGGAATTGTGATGAAAGGTATCATGGAGCACTGTGATGGCTGGGTGCATGAAACATTGTTATGAAAATTGTCCTGGATTATTGTGATGACAGCCGTCATGGAGAATTGTGATGACAGCAATCATGGAGAATTGTGATGACAGGGATTATGCAGCAGTGTGTTGACAAGGTTTTGGACTATTGTGATGACAATGGTCGTGGAGCAATGTGATGAAAGTTTTCATGGAACATCGTGAAGAAAAGTGCCTGGGAGCATTGTGACGATAAAGGCCATGGAGCATTGTGATGACAAGTGTCATGGAGCATTGTAAAGAAAGGTTTCATTGTGCACTGTGATGACAAGGGGGATGGAGTATTGTGATGAAACTGGTCCTGGAGCATTGTGATAACAAAAGCCATGGAGCATTGTGATGACAGGCATCATGGAGCATTGTGAAGAAAGGGGCCATGGGGAATTGTAATGACAATAGAGAAATGTGATAAAAATGGTCAGCGAGCATAGTGATTAAACTGGTCATTGAGAATTGTGATGAAAAGCGACATAGAGCATTGTGATGACAAAGGTCATGGAACATTGTGATGAGCAGGGTCATGTAGCATTGTGATGCCACGGTCATGGAACATTGTGTTGAAAAGAATTCTGGAGCATTGTGAGGAAAAAAGCATGGAGCATTGTGATTATAGGGGACATGGAGCATTGTGATGACATGGGCAGGGAACACTGTGATGACAGGTGTTATGGAGCAATGTGATGACAAGTGTCATGGAACATTGTGATGAGAGGTGCCTTGGAGAATTGTGATGACAGGCGTCATGGGGCATTGAGATGACAGTGGTCATGGAGCATTATGATGAAAGGTGTTATGGAGCACTGTGATTACAGGAGCCATGGAGCATTGTGAATACAAAGGCCATAGAGCATTGAGATTACACTGGTCATGGAGCATTGTGATGAAAGTGGTCATGGATCATTGTGATGACAAGTGTCCTGGGACCCTGTGATGACATGGTTCATGGAGCATTGTGATGACAACGGTCATGGCGAATTGTGATGACAGTGTCATGAGGCATTGTGATGGCAGTGGTCATCTAGAAATGTGATTAAAGTTATTATGGAGCACATTAATGAGAGGGGCCAAGGAGCATTGTGATGACAAGTGTCATGGAGCATGGTGATGAAACGGACATGGAGCATTATAATTACAAGAGTCCTGGAGCCTTGTGATGACAAGGGCATGGAGCATTGTGATTACAGGGGTCATGGAGCAGTGTGATGACAAAGGCTTGGAGCACTGTGATGACAAGGGCCATGGAGCATTGTGATTACAGGGGTCATGGGGCACTGTGATGAGTGAGGTCATGGAGCATTGTGATGAAACGGGTCATGGAGCACTGTGATTACAGGGGCCATGGAGAATTGTGATGACAAAGGCAATGGTGCATGGTGATGACAGTGGTCATGGAGCTTTGTGATGACAAGCGTCATGGATCATTGTGATGACAGGGTTCATGGAGCTTTGTGATGAGAAGTGTCATGGATCATTGTGATGACAGGGGTCATGGAGATTTGTGTTGACAAGCATCAAGGAGCATTGTGATGACACGGTCAAGGAACATTGCGATGACAAGAATTCTGGAGCATTGTGATGAAAGGGCATGGAGCATTGTGATTAAAGGTGAAAAGGAGCATTGTGATGATATGGGCAGAGAACTTTGTGATGACAGGGGTCATGGAGCATTGTGATGAAAAGTGTCATCGAACATTGTGCTGACAGGGATCATGGAGTTTTTTGGAAGAGAGGCCTTGGATCTTAGTGATGGCAGGTGTCATGGGGCATTGTGATGAGAGCGGTCTTGGAGCATTGTGATGAAAGGGGTCATGGAGCACTGTGATTCCACGGACCATGGAGCATTGTGAATACAAAGGCTATGGAGCATTGAGATGACAGGGTTCATGGAGCATTGTGATGACAAGTGTCCTGGAACCTTGTGATGACACGGTTCATGGAGCATTGTGATGACAAGGACCATGGCGAATTGTGATGACATCTGTCATGGGGCATTGTGATGACAGTGGTCATCTAGAATTGTGATGAAAGGTATCATGGAGCACTGTGATGACAGGGGCCATGGAACATTGTGATGACAAAGGCCATGGAGCATTGTGATGACAAGTGTCATGGGGCATTTTGATGACATTGGCATGGAGCATTATGATGACATGTGTTCTGGAGCATTGTGATGAAAAGGGCAGGGAACATTGTGATGACTGGGTTCATGGAGCATTGTGATGAAAGGGGCCATGGAGCATTGAGATGACAGGCGTCATGAGGCATGGTGATGACACTGGTCATGGAGCATTGTGATCAAAGAGATCATGGAGCAATATGATAACAGGGGCCATGGAGCATTGTGATGACAGGTGTATTGGAGCATTGTGATGAAAGTAGTCATGGATCATTGTGATGACATGTGTCCTGGAACACTGTGATGACACGGTTCATCGAGTATTGTGATGACAAGGGTCATAGCGAATTGTGATGACAGGTGTCATGGGGCATTGTGATGACATTGATCATCTAGGAATTGTGATGAAATGTATCATGGAGCACTGTGATGACTGGGGGCATGAAGCATTGTTATGAAAATTGTCCTGGATTATGTGATGACAGCAGTCATGGAGAATTGTGATGACAAGGATTATGCAGCATTGTGTTGACAAGGGTATGGACTATTGTGATGACAATGGTCATGGAGCAATGTGATGAAAGTTTTCATGGAACATCGTGATGAAAAGTGCCTGGGAGCATTGTGACGATAAAGGCCATGGAGCATTGTGATGACAAGTGTCATGGAGCATTGTAATGAAAGGTTTCATTGTGCACTGTGATGACAAGGGGGATGGAGTATTGTGATGAAACTGGTCCTGGAGCATTGTGGTAACAGAAGCCGTGGAGCATTGTGATGACAGGCATCATGGAGCATTGTGAAGAAAGGGACAATGGGGAATTGTAATGACAATAGAGAAATGTGATGAAAATGGTCAGCGAGCATAGTGATTAAAGTGGTCATTGAGAATTGTGATGAAAAGCGACATAGAGCATTGTGATGACAAAGGTCATGGAGAACTGTGATGACCAGGGTTATGTAGCATTGTGATGACACGGTCATGGAACATTGTGATGACAAGAATTCTGGAGCATTGTGATGACACGGGCATGAAGCATGGTGATGACAACAGACCTGGAGCATTGTGATGACAAGGGCGTGGAGCATTGTGATTACAGGAGACATGGAGCATTGTGATGACATTGGCAGGGATCATTGTGATTACAGGGATCATGGAGCATTGTGATGACAAGTGTCATGCAATATTGTGCTGACACAGTTCATGGAGCATTTTGATGAGGGTGGCCTTGGAGCACATTGATGAGAGACGTCATGGGGCATTATGGTGACAGTGGTCAAGGAGCATTTTGATGAAAGTGTTCATGGAGCAACGTGATTATCAGGACAATGGAGCATTGTGAATACAAAGGCCATGGAGCATTGAGATAACAGAGTTCATGGAGCATTGTGATGAAAATGGTCATGGATCACTGTGAAACAAGTGTCCTGGAACCTATTGATGACATGGTTCATACAGCATTGAGATGACAAGGGCCAAGGCGAATTGTGATGAAATGTATCATGGGGCATTGTGGTGACATTGGTCATCTTGCATTGTGATGTCAGTGGTCATGTAGAATTTTGATTAAAGGTATCATGGGGCACTGTGATGACAAAGGCCAAGGAAGATTTTGATGACAAGTGTCATTGAGCAAAGGGTTGACACGGGAATGGAGTATTATGATGACAAGAGCTCTGGAGCATTTTGATGAAAAAGGCATGGAGCATTGTGAAGACAGTGCCCATGGAGCATTGTGATGAAAAGTGCAGGGAACATTGTGATGTCTAGGTTCATGGAGCATTGTGATGAAAGTGGCCATTGAGCATTGAGATGACAGGCGTCATGAAGCATGGTGAAGACAGTGGTCATGGAGCATTGTGATGAAGGAGATCATGGAGCAATATGATATCACGGGCCATGGAGCATTGTGATGACAGCGGTCATGGAGCATTGTGCTGAAAGTGGTCATGGAGCATTGCGATGAAAAGCGCTATGGAGCATTGTGATGACAAGGGCCATGGATCATTGTAAAAACAGGTATCATTGGGCATTGTGATGAAAGGGGCATGGAGCATTTTTATGTAAGTTGCCATGGAGAGTTGTGATGAAAGGGATCATGTGGATTTGTAATGACAAGGGCCATGGAGCATTGTGATGAAACAAATCTTGGAGTATCTTGATGAAAGTTGTCATGGAGCATTGCGATGAAAAGCACCAAGGAACATTGTGATGACAAGAACCATCGAGCATTGTGATGACAAGTGTCATGGAGCATTGTTATGACAGGTGTCATGGAGCATCGTGATGACAAATGCCATGGAGAATTGTGATGAGAGGTGGCATTGGGCAATGTGACGAAAGGGATCATGGAGTACTGTGATTACAGGGGCCATGGAGCATTGTGATAACAAGTGACATGGAGAATAGTGATGACAGGCGTCATAGAGCATTGTGATGACAAGTGACATTTAGCATTTTGATGACATGGGTCATCAGGCATTGTGTTGACAGGGGTCATGGAGTATTGTGATGACAAAGGCAAAAGAGCATTGTGATGACAGGGGTCATGGAGCACTGTGATGACATGGGCCATGGAGCATTGTGAAGACAAGATTCATGGAGTATTGTGATGACACGGGCATGAAGCATGGTGATGACCACAGACCTGGAGCATTGTGATGACATTGGCAGGGATCATTGTGATTACAGGGATCATGGAGCATTGTGATGACAAGTGTCATGCAATATTGTGCTGACACAGATCAGGGAGCATTTTGATGAGAGTGGCCTTGGAGCGCAGTAATGAGAGACGTCATGGGGCATTATGGTGGCAGTGGTCAAGGAGCATTGTGATGAAAGTGTTCATGGAGCAACGCTATTATCGGGACAATGGAGCATTGTGAATACAAAGGCCATGGAGCATTGAGATAACAGAGTTCATGGAGCATTGTGATGAAAGTGGTCATGGATCACTGTGATGACAAGTGTCCTGGAACCTAGTGATGACACGGTTCATACCGCATTGAGATGACAAGGGCCAAGGAGAATTGTGATGACATGTGTCATGGGGCATTGTGATGACATTGGTCATCTTGCATTGTGATGACAGTGGTCATGTAGAATTTTGATTAAAGTTATCATGGAGAACTGTGATGACAAAGGCCAAGGAAGATTTTGATGACAAGTGTCATTGAGCAATGGGATGACACGGGATTGGAGTATTATGATGACAAGTGTTCTGGAGCATTGTGATGACAAGGGCATGGAGCATTGTGATTACAGAGGCCATGGAGCATTGTGATGACAACGGCATGGAGTATTGTGATGACAGGGGTCATTGAGCATTGTGATTACAAAGACCATGAGGCATTGTGATGACAGGGGCCTTGGAGCATTGTGATGACAATGGTCATCGAGCATTGTGATGAGAGGGGTCATACAGCATTGTGATGAGAAAGACCATGGAGCATGGTGATGACAGATGCCATGGAACATTGTGATGACAAGGCCATGTACCATTTTGATTACAAGGGTCATGGAGCATTGTGATGACAAGGGCAGGGAACCTTGTGGTGCCCGGGTTCATGGAGCATTTTGATGACAACTTTCATGGAACGTTGTGATAACAGGGGTCATGGAGCATTGTGTTGAAAGGGAACATGGAGCACTGTGATTACAGGGTCCATGGAACATTGTGAATACATAGGCCATGGAACAATGTGATGACAGGGGTCATGTAGCATTGTGATGACAGGGTCATGGAGCATTGTGATTACAGGGGTTATGGGGCACTGTGATGACAGGGGGCATGGAACATTGTGATGAAAAGTGTCATGGAACATTGTGCTGACAGGGATCATGGAGCTTTTTGGTAAGAGAGGCCTTGCCGATTTGTGATGGCAGGCGTCATGGGTCATTGTGATGACAGCGGTCTTGGAGCATTGTGATGAAAGGGGTCATCGAGCACTGTGATTACAGGAGCCATGGAGCATTGTGAATACAAAGACTATGGAGCATTGAGATGACAAGTTTCATGGAGCATTGTGATGAAAGTGATCATGGATCATTGTGATGACAAGTGTCCTGGAACCTTGTGATGACACGGTTCATGGAGCATTGTGATGACAAGGACCATGGCGAATTGTGATGACATCTGTCATGGGGCATTGTGATGACAGTGGTCATCTAGAATTGTGATGAAAGGAATCATGGAGCACTGTGATGACAGGGGCCATGGAACATTGTGATGACAAAGGCCATGGAGCATTGTGATGACAAGTGTCATGGGGCATTTTGATGACATTGGCATGGAGCATTATGATGACAAGTGTTCTGGAGCGTTTTGATGACAAAGGCATGGAGCATTGTGATAAAAGTGCCCATGGAGCATTGTGATGAAAACGGCAGGGAACATTGTGATGACTGGGTTCATGGAGCATTGTGATAAAAGGGGCTATGGAGCCTTGAGATGACAGGCGTCATGAGGCATGGTGATGACACTGGTCATGGAGCATTGTGATGAAAGTGATCATGGAGCCATATGATATCAGGGGCCATGGAGCATTGTGATGACAGGGGTCATGGGGCATTGTGCTGAAAGCGGTCATGGAGCATTGCGATGAAAAGCGCTATGGAGCATTGTGATGACAAGGGCCATGGAGCATTGTGAATACAAGGGACATGGAGCCTTGTGATGACAAAGGTCATGGATCATTGTAAAAACAGGTATCATTGGGCATTGTGATGACAGGGACATGGAATATTTTAATGTACGTTGCCATGGAGAGCTGTGATGAAAGGGATCATGTGGATTTGTAATGACAAGGGCCATGGAGCATAGTGATGAAACAAATCTTGGAGTATTTTGATGAAAGTTGTCATGGAGCATTGCGATGAAAAACACCAAGGAACATTGTGATGACAAGGGCCATCGTGCATTGTTATGACAAGTGTCATGGAGCATTGTGATGACAGGTGTCATGGAGCATCGTGATGAAATATGCCATGGAGAATTGTGATGAGAGGTGGCATTGGGCCATGTGACGAAAGGGGTTATGGAGTACTGTGATTACAGGGGCCATGGAGCATTGTGATAACAAGTGACATGCAGAATAGTGATGACAGGCATCAGAGAGCATTGTGATGACAATTGACATTTAGCATTTTGATGACAGGTGTCATCAGGCATTGTGTTGAAAGGGGTCACGGAGTATTGTGATGACAAAGGCTATAGAGCATTGTGATGACAGGGGTCATGGAGCACTGTGATGACGTGGGCCATGGAGCATTGTGAAGACAAGATTCATGTAGCATTGTAATGACACGGGCATAAAGCATGGTGATTACAACAGACCTGGAGCATTGTGATGACAAGGGCATGGAGCATTGTGATTACAGGAAATGTGGAGCATTGTGATGACAAGTGTCATGCAATATTGTGCAGACACAATTCATGGAGCATTTTGATGAGAGTGGCCTTGGAGCACAGTGATGAGAGACGTCATGGGTCATTATGGTGACAATGGTCAAGGAGAATTGTGATGAAAGTGTTCATGGAGTAACGCTATTATCGGGACAATGGAGCATTGTGAATACAAAGGCCATGGAGCATTGAGATAACAGAGTTCATGGAGCATTGTGATGAAAGTGGTCATGGATCACTGTGAAGACAAGTATCCTGGAACCTTGTGATGACACGGTTCATACAGCATTGAGATGACAAGGGCCAAGGAGAATTGTGATGACACGTGTCATGGGGCATTGTGATGACATTGGTCATCTTGCATTGTGATGACAGTGGTCATGTAGAATTTTGATTAAAGGTATCATGGAGCACTGTGATGACAAAGGCCAAGGAAGATTTTGATGACAAGTGTCATTGAGCAATGGGATGACACGAGTTTGGAGTATTATGATGACAAGTGTTCTGGAGCATTGTGATGACAAGGGCATGGAGCATTGTGATTACAGAGGCCATGGAGCATTTTGATGACAACGGCATGGAGTATTGTGATGACAGGGGTCATTGAGCATTGTGATTACAAAGACCATGAGGCATTGTGATGACAGGGGCCTTGGAGCATTGTGATGACAATGGTCATCGAGCCTTGTGATGAGAGGGGTCATAGAGCATTGTCATGAGAAAGACCATGGAGCATGGTGATAACAGAGGCCATGGAACATTGTGATGACAAGGCCATGTACCATTTTGATTATATCGGTCATGGAGCATGGTGATGACAAGGGCAGGGAACATTGTGGTGACCGGGGTCATGGAGCATTTTGATGACAACTTTCATGGAACGTTTTGATGACAGGGGTCATGGAGCATTGTGTTGAAAGGGAACATGGAGCAGTGTGATTACAGGGTCCATGGAACATTGTGAATACATAGGCCATGGAACAATGTGATGACAGGGGTCATGTAGAATTGTGATGATAGGGTCATGGAGCATTGTGATTACAGGGGTTATGGGGCACTGTGATGACAGGGGGCATGGAGCATTGTGATGAAAATTGTCCTGGAGCATTGTGATGACAGCGGTCACAGAGAATTGGGATGAAAGGTATCATGCAGCATTGTGATGACAATGGTCATGGACCATATTGATGACAGGGGTCATGGAACATTCTGATGACAAGGTTCATAAAGCATTTTGATGACAGGGGTCATGGAGCATTGTGTTGACACGGGCATGGAGCATTGTAGTGATAGGATATCTGAAGCATTGTGATGAAAAGGGGATAGAGCATTTTGACGACAGGGTCCAAGGAGCATTGTGCCGACAATGGCACGGAGCACTGTGATGAAAACGGTACTGGAGCACTGTGAGGAAAGGAGTCATGGATCATTGTGATGACAGGGGTCATGGAGCTTTGTGATGACAAGGGTCATGGAGCATTGTGATGACACGGTCAAGGAACATTGCGATGACAAGATTTCAGGAGCATTGTGATGAAAGGGCATGGAGCATTGTGATTAAAGGTGACAAGGAGCATTGTGATGATATGGGCAGAGAACTTTGTGATGACAGGGGTCATGGAACATTGTGATGAAAAGTGTCATGGAACATTGCGGAGACAGGGATCATGGAGCTTTTTGGTAAGAGAGTCCTAGGAGATTTGTGATGGCAGGCATCATGGGGCATTGTGATGACAGCCGTCTTGGAGCAATGTGATGACTAGTGTCATGGGGCATTTTGATGGCATTGGTATGGAACATTATGATGACAAGTGTTCTGGAACATTTTGATGACAAGGGCATGGAGCATTGTGATGACAGGGCCCATGGAGCATTGTGATGAAAAGGGCAGGGAACATTGTGATGACTGGGTTCATGGAGCATTGTGATGAAAGGGGCCATGGAGCATTGAGATGACAGGCGTCATGAGGCATGGTGATGACACTGGTCATGGAGCATTGTGATCAAAGAGATCATGGAGCAATATGATAACAGGGGCCATGGAGCATTGTGATGACAGGTGTATTGGAGCATTGTGATGAAAGTAGTCATGGATCATTGTGATGACATGTGTCCTGGAACACTGTGATGACACGGTTCATCGAGTATTGTGATGACAAGGGTCATAGCGAATTGTGATGACAGGTGTCATGGGGCATTGTGATGACATTGATCATCTAGGAATTGTGATGAAATGTATCATGGAGCACTGTGATGTCTGGGGGCATGAAGCATTGTTATGAAAATTGTCCTGGATTATGTGATGACAGCAGTCATGGAGAATTGTGATGACAAGGATTATGCAGCATTGTGTTGACAAGGGTATGGACTATTGTGATGACAATGGTCATGGAGCAATGTGATGAAAGTTTTCATGGAACATCGTGATGAAAAGTGCCTGGGAGCATTGTGACGATAAAGGCCATGGAGCATTGTGATGACAAGTGTCATGGAGCATTGTAATGAAAGGTTTCATTGTGCACTGTGATGACAAGGGGGATGGAGTATTGTGATGAAACTGGTCCTGGAGCATTGTGGTAACAGAAGCCGTGGAGCATTGTGATGACAGGCATCATGGAGCATTGTGAAGAAAGGGACAATGGGGAATTGTAATGACAATAGAGAAATGTGATGAAAATGGTCAGCGAGCATAGTGATTAAAGTGGTCATTGAGAATTGTGATGAAAAGCGACATAGAGCATTGTGATGACAAAGGTCATGGAGAACTGTGATGACCAGGGTTATGTAGCATTGTGATGACACGGTCATGGAACATTGTGATGACAAGAATTCTGGAGCATTGTGATGACACGGGCATGAAGCATGGTGATGACAACAGACCTGGAGCATTGTGATGACAAGGGCGTGGAGCATTGTGATTACAGGAGACATGGAGCATTGTGATGACATTGGCAGGGATCATTGTGATTACAGGGATCATGGAGCATTGTGATGACAAGTGTCATGCAATATTGTGCTGACACAGTTCATGGAGCATTTTGATGAGGGTGGCCTTGTAGCACATTGATGAGAGACGTCATGGGGCATTATGGTGACAGTGGTCAAGGAGCATTTTGATGAAAGTGTTCATGGAGCAACGTGATTATCAGGACAATGGAGCATTGTGAATACAAAGGCCATGGAGCATTGAGATAACAGAGTTCATGGAGCATTGTTATGAAAATGGTCATGGATCACTGTGAAACAAGTGTCCTGGAACCTATTGATGACATGGTTCATACAGCATTGAGATGACAAGGGCCAAGGCGAATTGTGATGAAATGTATCATGGGGCATTGTGGTGACATTGGTCATCTTGCATTGTGATGTCAGGGGTCATGTAGAATTTTGATTAAAGGTATCATGGGGCACTGTGATGACAAAGGCCAAGGAAGATTTTGATGACAAGTGTCATTGAGCAAAGGGTTGACACGGGAATGGAGTATTATGATGACAAGAGCTCTGGAGCATTTTGATGAAAAAGGCATGGAGCATTGTGAAGACAGTGCCCATGGAGCATTGTGATGAAAAGTGCAGGGAACATTGTGATGTCTAGGTTCATGGAGCATTGTGATGAAAGTGGCCATTGAGCATTGAGATGACAGGCGTCATGAAGCATGGTGAAGACAGTGGTCATGGAGCATTGTGATGAAGGAGATCATGGAGCAATATGATATCACGGGCCATGGAGCATTGTGATGACAGCGGTCATGGGGCATTGTGCTGAAAGTGGTCATGGAGCATTGCGATGAAAAGCGCTATGGAGCATTGTGATGACAAGGGCCATGGATCATTGTAAAAACAGGTATCATTGGGCATTGTGATGAAAGGGGCATGGAGCATTTTTATGTAAGTTGCCATGGAGAGTTGTGATGAAAGGGATCATGTGGATTTGTAATGACAAGGGCCATGGAGCATTGTGATGAAACAAATCTTGGAGTATCTTGATGAAAGTTGTCATGGAGCATTGCGATGAAAAGCACCAAGGAACATTGTGATGACAAGAACCATCGAGCATTGTGATGACAAGTGTCATGGAGCATTGTGATGACAGGTGTCATGGAGCATCGTGATGACAAATGCCATGGAGAATTGTGATGAGAGGTGGCATTGGGCAATGTGACGAAAGGGATCATGGAGTACTGTGATTACAGGGGCCATGGAGCATTGTGATAACAAGTGACATGGAGAATAGTGATGACAGGCGTCATAGAGCATTGTGATGACAAGTGACATTTAGCATTTTGATGACATGGGTCATCAGGCATTGTGTTGACAGGGGTCATGGAGTATTGTGATGACAAAGGCAATAGAGCATTGTGATGACAGGGGTCATGGAGCACTGTGATGACATGGGCCATGGAGCATTGTGAAGACAAGATTCATGGAGTATTGTGATGACACGGGCATGAAGCATGGTGATGACCACAGACCTGGAGCATTGTGATGACATTGGCAGGGATCATTGTGATTACAGGGATCATGGAGCATTGTGATGACAAGTGTCATGCAATATTGTGCTGACACAGATCAGGGAGCATTTTGATGAGAGTGGCCTTGGAGCGCAGTAATGAGAGACGTCATGGGGCATTATGGTGGCAGTGGTCAAGGAGCATTGTGATGAAAGTGTTCATGGAGCAACGCTATTATCGGGACAATGGAGCATTGTGAATACAAAGGCCATGGAGCATTGAGATAACAGAGTTCATGGAGCATTGTGATGAAAGTGGTCATGGATCACTGTGATGACAAGTGTCCTGGAACCTAGTGATGACACGGTTCATACCGCATTGAGATGACAAGGGCCAAGGAGAATTGTGATGACACGTGTCATGGGGCATTGTGATGACATTGATCATCTAGGAATTGTGATGAAAGGTATCATGGAGCACTGTGATGGCTGGGTGCATGAAACATTGTTATGAAAATTGTCCTGGATTATTGTGATGACAGCCGTCATGGAGAATTGTGATGACAGCAATCATGGAGAATTGTGATGACAGGGATTATGCAGCAGTGTGTTGACAAGGTTTTGGACTATTGTGATGACAATGGTCGTGGAGCAATGTGATGAAAGTTTTCATGGAACATCGTGAAGAAAAGTGCCTGGGAGCATTGTGACGATAAAGGCCATGGAGCATTGTGATGACAAGTGTCATGGAGCATTGTAAAGAAAGGTTTCATTGTGCACTGTGATGACAAGGGGGATGGAGTATTGTGATGAAACTGGTCCTGGAGCATTGTGATAACAAAAGCCATGGAGCATTGTGATGACAGGCATCATGGAGCATTGTGAAGAAAGGGGCCATGGGGAATTGTAATGACAATAGAGAAATGTGATAAAAATGGTCAGCGAGCATAGTGATTAAACTGGTCATTGAGAATTGTGATGAAAAGCGACATAGAGCATTGTGATGACAAAGGTCATGGAACATTGTGATGAGCAGGGTCATGTAGCATTGTGATGCCACGGTCATGGAACATTGTGTTGAAAAGAATTCTGGAGCATTGTGAGGAAAAAAGCATGGAGCATTGTGATTATAGGGGACATGGAGCATTGTGATGACATGGGCAGGGAACACTGTGATGACAGGTGTTATGGAGCAATGTGATGACAAGTGTCATGGAACATTGTGATGAGAGGTGCCTTGGAGAATTGTGATGACAGGCGTCATGGGGCATTGAGATGACAGTGGTCATGGAGCATTATGATGAAAGGTGTTATGGAGCACTGTGATTACAGGAGCCATGGAGCATTGTGAATACAAAGGCCATAGAGCATTGAGATTACACTGGTCATGGAGCATTGTGATGAAAGTGGTCATGGATCATTGTGATGACAAGTGTCCTGGGACCCTGTGATGACATGGTTCATGGAGCATTGTGATGACAACGGTCATGGCGAATTGTGATGACAGTGTCATGAGGCATTGTGATGGCAGTGGTCATCTAGAAATGTGATTAAAGTTATTATGGAGCACATTAATGAGAGGGGCCAAGGAGCATTGTGATGACAAGTGTCATGGAGCATGGTGATGAAACGGACATGGAGCATTATAATTACAAGAGTCCTGGAGCCTTGTGATGACAAGGGCATGGAGCATTGTGATTACAGGGGTCATGGAGCAGTGTGATGACAAAGGCTTGGAGCACTGTGATGACAAGGGCCATGGAGCATTGTGATTACAGGGGTCATGGGGCACTGTGATGAGTGAGGTCATGGAGCATTGTGATGAAACGGGTCATGGAGCACTGTGATTACAGGGGCCATGGAGAATTGTGATGACAAAGGCAATGGTGCATGGTGATGACAGTGGTCATGGAGCTTTGTGATGACAAGCGTCATGGATCATTGTGATGACAGGGTTCATGGAGCTTTGTGATGAGAAGTGTCATGGATCATTGTGATGACAGGGGTCATGGAGATTTGTGTTGACAAGCATCAAGGAGCATTGTGATGACACGGTCAAGGAACATTGCGATGACAAGAATTCTGGAGCATTGTGATGAAAGGGCATGGAGCATTGTGATTAAAGGTGAAAAGGAGCATTGTGATGATATGGGCAGAGAACTTTGTGATGACAGGGGTCATGGAGCATTGTGATGAAAAGTGTCATCGAACATTGTGCTGACAGGGATCATGGAGTTTTTTGGAAGAGAGGCCTTGGATCTTAGTGATGGCAGGTGTCATGGGGCATTGTGATGAGAGCGGTCTTGGAGCATTGTGATGAAAGGGGTCATGGAGCACTGTGATTCCACGGACCATGGAGCATTGTGAATACAAAGGCTATGGAGCATTGAGATGACAGGGTTCATGGAGCATTGTGATGACAAGTGTCCTGGAACCTTGTGATGACACGGTTCATGGAGCATTGTGATGACAAGGACCATGGCGAATTGTGATGACATCTGTCATGGGGCATTGTGATGACAGTGGTCATCTAGAATTGTGATGAAAGGTATCATGGAGCACTGTGATGACAGGGGCCATGGAACATTGTGATGACAAAGGCCATGGAGCATTGTGATGACAAGTGTCATGGGGCATTTTGATGACATTGGCATGGAGCATTATGATGACATGTGTTCTGGAGCATTGTGATGAAAAGGGCAGGGAACATTGTGATGACTGGGTTCATGGAGCATTGTGATGAAAGGGGCCATGGAGCATTGAGATGACAGGCGTCATGAGGCATGGTGATGACACTGGTCATGGAGCATTGTGATCAAAGAGATCATGGAGCAATATGATAACAGGGGCCATGGAGCATTGTGATGACAGGTGTATTGGAGCATTGTGATGAAAGTAGTCATGGATCATTGTGATGACATGTGTCCTGGAACACTGTGATGACACGGTTCATCGAGTATTGTGATGACAAGGGTCATAGCGAATTGTGATGACAGGTGTCATGGGGCATTGTGATGACATTGATCATCTAGGAATTGTGATGAAATGTATCATGGAGCACTGTGATGACTGGGGGCATGAAGCATTGTTATGAAAATTGTCCTGGATTATGTGATGACAGCAGTCATGGAGAATTGTGATGACAAGGATTATGCAGCATTGTGTTGACAAGGGTATGGACTATTGTGATGACAATGGTCATGGAGCAATGTGATGAAAGTTTTCATGGAACATCGTGATGAAAAGTGCCTGGGAGCATTGTGACGATAAAGGCCATGGAGCATTGTGATGACAAGTGTCATGGAGCATTGTAATGAAAGGTTTCATTGTGCACTGTGATGACAAGGGGGATGGAGTATTGTGATGAAACTGGTCCTGGAGCATTGTGGTAACAGAAGCCGTGGAGCATTGTGATGACAGGCATCATGGAGCATTGTGAAGAAAGGGACAATGGGGAATTGTAATGACAATAGAGAAATGTGATGAAAATGGTCAGCGAGCATAGTGATTAAAGTGGTCATTGAGAATTGTGATGAAAAGCGACATAGAGCATTGTGATGACAAAGGTCATGGAGAACTGTGATGACCAGGGTTATGTAGCATTGTGATGACACGGTCATGGAACATTGTGATGACAAGAATTCTGGAGCATTGTGATGACACGGGCATGAAGCATGGTGATGACAACAGACCTGGAGCATTGTGATGACAAGGGCGTGGAGCATTGTGATTACAGGAGACATGGAGCATTGTGATGACATTGGCAGGGATCATTGTGATTACAGGGATCATGGAGCATTGTGATGACAAGTGTCATGCAATATTGTGCTGACACAGTTCATGGAGCATTTTGATGAGGGTGGCCTTGGAGCACATTGATGAGAGACGTCATGGGGCATTATGGTGACAGTGGTCAAGGAGCATTTTGATGAAAGTGTTCATGGAGCAACGTGATTATCAGGACAATGGAGCATTGTGAATACAAAGGCCATGGAGCATTGAGATAACAGAGTTCATGGAGCATTGTGATGAAAATGGTCATGGATCACTGTGAAACAAGTGTCCTGGAACCTATTGATGACATGGTTCATACAGCATTGAGATGACAAGGGCCAAGGCGAATTGTGATGAAATGTATCATGGGGCATTGTGGTGACATTGGTCATCTTGCATTGTGATGTCAGTGGTCATGTAGAATTTTGATTAAAGGTATCATGGGGCACTGTGATGACAAAGGCCAAGGAAGATTTTGATGACAAGTGTCATTGAGCAAAGGGTTGACACGGGAATGGAGTATTATGATGACAAGAGCTCTGGAGCATTTTGATGAAAAAGGCATGGAGCATTGTGAAGACAGTGCCCATGGAGCATTGTGATGAAAAGTGCAGGGAACATTGTGATGTCTAGGTTCATGGAGCATTGTGATGAAAGTGGCCATTGAGCATTGAGATGACAGGCGTCATGAAGCATGGTGAAGACAGTGGTCATGGAGCATTGTGATGAAGGAGATCATGGAGCAATATGATATCACGGGCCATGGAGCATTGTGATGACAGCGGTCATGGAGCATTGTGCTGAAAGTGGTCATGGAGCATTGCGATGAAAAGCGCTATGGAGCATTGTGATGACAAGGGCCATGGATCATTGTAAAAACAGGTATCATTGGGCATTGTGATGAAAGGGGCATGGAGCATTTTTATGTAAGTTGCCATGGAGAGTTGTGATGAAAGGGATCATGTGGATTTGTAATGACAAGGGCCATGGAGCATTGTGATGAAACAAATCTTGGAGTATCTTGATGAAAGTTGTCATGGAGCATTGCGATGAAAAGCACCAAGGAACATTGTGATGACAAGAACCATCGAGCATTGTGATGACAAGTGTCATGGAGCATTGTGATGACAGGTGTCATGGAGCATCGTGATGACAAATGCCATGGAGAATTGTGATGAGAGGTGGCATTGGGCAATGTGACGAAAGGGATCATGGAGTACTGTGATTACAGGGGCCATGGAGCATTGTGATAACAAGTGACATGGAGAATAGTGATGACAGGCGTCATAGAGCATTGTGATGACAAGTGACATTTAGCATTTTGATGACATGGGTCATCAGGCATTGTGTTGACAGGGGTCATGGAGTATTGTGATGACAAAGGCAAAAGAGCATTGTGATGACAGGGGTCATGGAGCACTGTGATGACATGGGCCATGGAGCATTGTGAAGACAAGATTCATGGAGTATTGTGATGACACGGGCATGAAGCATGGTGATGACCACAGACCTGGAGCATTGTGATGACATTGGCAGGGATCATTGTGATTACAGGGATCATGGAGCATTGTGATGACAAGTGTCATGCAATATTGTGCTGACACAGATCAGGGAGCATTTTGATGAGAGTGGCCTTGGAGCGCAGTAATGAGAGACGTCATGGGGCATTATGGTGGCAGTGGTCAAGGAGCATTGTGATGAAAGTGTTCATGGAGCAACGCTATTATCGGGACAATGGAGCATTGTGAATACAAAGGCCATGGAGCATTGAGATGACAGGGGTCATGGAGCATTGTGATGAAAGTGATCATAGTTCATTGTGATGACAAGTGTCCTGGAACCTTGTGATGACACGGTTCATGGAGCATTGTGATGACAAGGACCATGGCGAATTGTGATGACATCTGTCATGGGGCATTGTGATGACAGTGGTCATCTAGAATTGTGATGAAAGGTATCATGGAGCACTGTGATGACAGGGTCCATGGAACATTGTGATGACAAAGGCCATGGAGCATTGTGATGACAAGTGTCATGGGGCATTTTGATGACATTGGCATGGAGCATTATGATGACAAGTGTTCTGGAGCATTGTGATGAAAAGGGCAGGGAACATTGTGATGACTGGGTTCATGGAGCATTGTGATGAAAGGGGCCATGGAGCATTGAGATGACAGGCGTCATGAGGCATGGTGATGACACTGGTCATGGAGCATTGTGATCAAAGAGATCATGGAGCAATATGATAACAGGGGCCATGGAGCATTGTGATGACAGATGTATTGGAGCATTGTGATGAAAGTAGTCATGGATCATTGTGATGACATGTGTCCTGGAACACTGTGATGACACGGTTCATCGAGTATTGTGATGACAAGGGTCATAGCGAATTGTGATGACAGGTGTCATGGGGCATTGTGATGACATTGATCATCTAGGAATTGTGATGAAATGTATCATGGAGCACTGTGATGACTGGGGGCATGGAGCATTGTTATGAAAATTGTCCTGGATTATGTGATGACAGCAGTCATGGAGAATTGTGATGACAAGGATTATGCAGCATTGTGTTGACAAGGGTATGGACTATTGTGATGACAATGGTCATGGAGCAATGTGATGAAAGTTTTCATGGAACATCGTGATGAAAAGTGCCTGGGAGCATTGTGACGATAAAGGCCATGGAGCATTGTGATGACAAGTGTCATGGAGCATTGTAATGAAAGGTTTCATTGTGCACTGTGATGACAAGGGGGATGGAGTATTGTGATGAAACTGGTCCTGGAGCATTGTGGTAACAGAAGCCGTGGAGCATTGTGATGACAGGCATCATGGAGCATTGTGAAGAAAGGGACAATGGGGAATTGTAATGACAATAGAGAAATGTGATGAAAATGGTCAGCGAGCATAGTGATTAAAGTGGTCATTGAGAATTGTGATGAAAAGTGACATAGAGCATTGTGATGACAAAGGTCATGGAGAACTGTGATGACCAGGGTTATGTAGCATTGTGATGACACGGTCATGGAACATTGTGATGACAAGAATTCTGGAGCATTGTGATGACACGGGCATGAAGCATGGTGATGACAACAGACCTGGAGCATTGTGATGACAAGGGCGTGGAGCATTGTGATTACAGGAGACATGGAGCATTGTGATGACATTGGCAGGGATCATTGTGATTACAGGGATCATGGAGCATTGTGATGACAAGTGTCATGCAATATTGTACTGACACAGTTCATGGAGCATTTTGATGAGGGTGGCCTTGGAGCACATTGATGAGAGACATCATGGGGCATTATGGTGACAGTGGTCAAGGAGCATTTTGATGAAAGTGTTCATGGAGCAACGTGATTATCAGGACAATGGAGCATTGTGAATACAAAGGCCATGGAGCATTGAGATAACAGAGTTCATGGAGCATTGTGATGAAAATGGTCATGGATCACTGTGAAACAAGTGTCCTGGAACCTATTGATGACATGGTTCATACAGCATTGAGATGACAAGGGCCAAGGCGAATTGTGATGAAATGTATCATGGGGCATTGTGGTGACATTGGTCATCTTGCATTGTGATGTCAGTGGTCATGTAGAATTTTGATTAAAGGTATCATGGGGCACTGTGATGACAAAGGCCAAGGAAGATTTTGAAGACAAGTGTCATTGAGCAAAGGGTTGACACGGGAATGGAGTATTATGATGACAAGAGCTCTGGAGCATTTTGATGAAAAAGGCATGGAGCATTGTGAAGACAGTGCCCATGGAGCATTGTGATGAAAAGTGCAGGGAACATTGTGATGTCTAGGTTCATGGAGCATTGTGATGAAAGTGGCCATTGAGCATTGAGATGACAGGCGTCATGAAGCATGGTGAAGACAGTGGTCATGGAGCATTGTGATGAAGGAGATCATGGAGCAATATGATATCACGGGCCATGGAGCATTGTGATGACAGCGGTCATGGGGCATTGTGCTGAAAGTGGTCATGGAGCATTGCGATGAAAAGCGCTATGGAGCATTGTGATGACAAGGGCCATGGATCATTGTAAAAACAGGTATCATTGGGCATTGTGATGAAAGGGGCATGGAGCATTTTTATGTAAGTTGCCATGGAGAGTTGTGATGAAAGGGATCATGTGGATTTGTAATGACACGGGCCATGGAGCATTGTGATGAAACAAATCTTGGAGTATCTTGATGAAAGTTGTCATGGAGCATTGCGATGAAAAGCACCAAGGAACATTGTGATGACAAGAACCATCGAGCATTGTGATGACAAGTGTCATGGAGCATTGTGATGACAGGTGTCATGGAGCATCGTGATGACAAATGCCATGGAGAATTGTGATGAGAGGTGGCATTGGGCAATGTGACGAAAGGGATCATGGAGTACTGTGATTACAGGGGCCATGGAGCATTGTGATAACAAGTGACATGGAGAATAGTGATGACAGGCGTCATAGAGCATTGTGATGACAAGTGACATTTAGCATTTTGATGACATGGGTCATCAGGCATTGTGTTGACAGGGGTCATGGAATATTGTGATGACAAAGGCAATAGAGCATTGTGATGACAGGGGTCATGGAGCACTGTGATGACATGGGCCATGGAGCATTGTGAAGACAAGATTCATGGAGTATTGTGATGACACGGGCATGAAGCATGGTGATGACCACAGACCTGGAGCATTGTGATGACATTGGCAGGGATCATTGTGATTACAGGGATCATGGAGAATTGTGATGACAAGTGTCATGCAATATTGTGCTGACACAGATCAGGGAGCATTTTGATGAGAGTGGCCTTGGAGCGCAGTAATGAGAGACGTCATGGGGCATTATGGTGGCAGTGGTCAAGGAGCATTGTGATGAAAGTGTTCATGGAGCAACGCTATTATTGGGACAATGGAGCATTGTGAATACAAAGGCCATGGAGCATTGAGATAACAGAGTTCATGGAGCATTGTGATGAAAGTGGTCATGGATCACTGTGATGACAAGTATCCTGGAACCTAGTGATGACACGGTTCATACCGCATTGAGATGACAAGGGCCAAGGAGAATTGTGATGACACGTGTCATGGGGCATTGTGATGACATTGGTCATCTTGCATTGTGATGACAGTGGTCATGTAGAATTTTGATTAAAGTTATCATGGAGAACTGTGATGACAAAGGCCAAGGAAGATTTTGATGACAAGTGTCATTGAGCAATGGGATGACACGGGATTGGAGTATTATGATGACAAGTGTTCTGGAGCATTGTGATGAAAAGGGCATGGAGCATTGTGATTACAGAGGCCATGGAGCATTGTGATGACAACGGCATGGAGTATTGTGATGACAGGGGTCATTGAGCATTGTGATTACAAAGACCATGAGGCATTGTGATGACAGGGGCCTTGGAGCATTGTGATGACAATGGACATCGAGCATTGTGATGAGAGGGGTCATACAGCATTGTGATGAGAAAGACCATGGAGCATGGTGATGACAGATGCCATGGAACATTGTGATGACAAGGCCATGTACCATTTTGATTACAAGGGTCATGGAGCATTGTGATGACAAGGGCAGGGAACCTTGTGGTGACCGGGGTCATGGAGCATTTTGATGACAACTTTCATGGAACGTTGTGATAACAGGGGTCATGGAGCATTGTTTTGAAAGGGAACATGGAGCACTGTGATTACAGGGTCCATGGAACATTGTGAATACATAGGCCATGGAACAATGTGATGACAGGGGTCATGTAGCATTGTGATGACAGGGTCATGGAGCATTGTGATTACAGGGGTTATGGGGCACTGTGATGACAGGGGGCATGGAACATTGTGATGAAAAGTGTCATGGAACATTGTGCTGACAGGGATCATGGAGCTTTTTGGTAAGAGAGGCCTTGCCGATTTGTGATGGCAGGCGTCATGTGTCATTGTGATGACAGCGGTCTTGGAGCATTGTGATGAAAGGGGTCATCGAGCACTGTGATGACAGGGGCCATGGAACATTGTGATGACAAAGGCCATGGAGCATTGTGATGACAAGTGTCATGGGGCATTTTGATGACATTGGCATGGAGCATTATGATGACAAGTGTTCTGGAGCGTTTTGATGACAAAGGCATGGAGCATTGTGATAAAAGTGCCCATGGAGCATTGTGATGAAAACGGCAGGGAACATTGTGATGACTGGGTTCATGGAGCATTGTGATAAAAGGGGCTATGGAGCCTTGAGATGACAGGCGTCATGAGGCATGGTGATGACACTGGTCATGGAGCATTGTGATGAAAGTGATCATGGAGCCATATGATATCAGGGGCCATGGAGCATTGTGATGACAGGGGTCATGGGGCATTGTGCTGAAAGCGGTCATGGAGCATTGCGATGAAAAGCGCTATGGAGCATTGTGATGACAAGGGCCATGGAGCATTGTGAATACAAGGGACATGGAGCCTTGTGATGACATAGGTCATGGATCATTGTAAAAACAGGTATCATTGGGCATTGTGATGACAGGGACATGGAATATTTTAATGTACGTTGCCATGGAGAGCTGTGATGAAAGGGATCATGTGGATTTGTAATGACAAGGGCCATGGAGCATTGTGATGAAACAAATCTTGGAGTATTTTGATGAAAGTTGTCATGGAGCATTGCGATGAAAAACACCAAGGAACATTGTGATGACAAGGGCCATCGTGCATTGTTATGACAAGTGTCATGGAGCATTGTGATGACAGGTGTCATGGAGCATCGTGATGAAATATGCCATGGAGAATTGTGATGAGAGGTGACATTGGGCAATGTGACGAAAGGGGTCATGGAGTACTGTGATTACAGGGGCCATGGAGCATTGTGATAACAAGTGACATGCAGAATAGTGATGACAGGCGTCAGAGAGCATTGTGATGACAATTGACATTTAGCATTTTGATGACAGGTGTCATCAGGCATTGTGTTGAAAGGGGTCACGGAGTATTGTGATGACAAAGGCTATAGAGCATTGTGATGACAGGGGTCATGGAGCACTGTGATGACGTGGGCCATGGAGCATTGTGAAGACAAGATTCATGTAGCATTGTAATGACACGGGCATAAAGCATGGTGATTACAACAGACCTGGAGCAATGTGATGACAAGGGCATGGAGCATTGTGATTACAGGAAATGTGGAGCATTGTGATGACAAGTGTCATGCAATATTGTGCAGACACAATTCATGGAGCATTTTGATGAGAGTGGCCTTGGAGCACAGTGATGAGAGACGTCATGGGGCATTATGGTGACAATGGTCAAGGAGCATTGTGATGAAAGTGTTCATGGAGTAACGCTATTATCGGGACAATGGAGCATTGTGAATACAAAGGCCATGGAGCATTGAGATAACAGAGTTCATGGAGCATTGTGATGTAAGTGGTCATGGATCACTGTGAAGACAAGTATCCTGGAACCTTGTGATGACACGGTTCATACCGCATTGAGATGACAAGGGCCAAGGAGAATTGTGATGACACGTGTCATGGGGCATTGTGATGACATTGGTCATCTTGCATTGTGATGACAGTGGTCATGTAGAATTTTGATTAAAGGTATCATGGAGCACTGTGATGACAAAGGCCAAGGAAGATTTTGATGACAAGTGTCATTGAGCAATGGGATGACACGAGTTTGGAGTATTATGATGACAAGTGTTCTGGAGCATTGTGATGACAAGGGCATGGAGCATTGTGATTACAGAGGCCATGGAGCATTTTGATGACAACGGCATGGAGTATTGTGATGACAGGGGTCATTGAGCATTGTGATTACAAAGAGCATGAGGCATTGTGATGACAGGGGCCTTGGAGCATTGTGATGACAATGGTCATCGAGCCTTGTGATGAGAGGGGTCATAGAGCATTGTCATGAGAAAGACCATGGAGCATGGTGATAACAGAGGCCATGGAACATTGTGATGACAAGGCCATGTACCATTGTGATTATATCGGTCATGGAGCATGGTGATGACAAGGGCAGGGAACATTGTGGTGACCGGGGTCATGGAGCATTTTGATGACAACTTTCATGGAACGTTTTGATGACAGGGGTCATGGAGCATTGTGTTGAAAGGGAACATGGAGCAGTGTGATTACAGGGTCCATGGAACATTGTGAATACATAGGCCATGGAACAATGTGATGACAGGGGTCATGTAGAATTGTGATGACAGGGTCATGGAGCATTGTGATTACAGGGGTTATGGGGCACTGTGATGACAGGGGGCATGGAGCATTGTGATGAAAATTGTCCTGGAGCATTGTGATGACAGCGGTCACAGAGAATTGGGATGAAAGGTATCATGCAGCATTGTGATGACAATGGTCATGGACCATATTGATGACAGGGGTCATGGAACATTCTGATGACAAGGTTCATAAAGCATTTTGATGACAGGGGTCATGGAGCATTGTGTTGACACGGGCATGGAGCATTGTAGTGATAGGATATCTGAAGCATTGTGATGAAAAGGGGATAGAGCATTTTGACGACAGGGTCCAAGGAGCATTGTGCCGACAATGGCACGGAGCACTGTGATGAAAACGGTACTGGAGCACTGTGAGGAAAGGAGTCATGGATCATTGTGATGACAGGGGTCATGGAGCTTTGTGATGACAAGGGTCATGGAGCATTGTGATGACACGGTCAAGGAACATTGCGATGACAAGATTTCAGGAGCATTGTGATGAAAGGGCATGGAGCATTGTGATTAAAGGTGACAAGGAGCATTGTGATGATATGGGCAGAGAACTTTGTGATGACAGGGGTCATGGAACATTGTGATGAAAAGTGTCATGGAACATTGCGGAGACAGGGATCATGGAGCTTTTTGGTAAGAGAGTCCTAGGAGATTTGTGATGGCAGGCATAATGGAGCATTGTGATGACAGCCGTCTTGGAGCAATGTGATGACTAGTGTCATGGGGCATTTTGATGGCATTGGTATGGAACATTATGATGACAAGTGTTCTGGAACATTTTGATGACAAGGGCATGGAGCATTGTGATGACAGGGCCCATGGAGCATTGTGATGAAAAGGGCAGGGAACATTGTGATGACTGGGTTCATGGAGCATTGTGATGAAAGGGGCCATGGAGCATTGAGATGACAGGCTTCATGAGGCATGGTGATGACACTGGTCATGGAGCATTGTGATCAAAGAGATCATGGAGCAATATGATAACAGGGGCCATGGAGCATTGTGATGACAGGTGTATTGGAGCATTGTGATGAAAGTAGTCATGGATCATTGTGATGACATGTGTCCTGGAACACTGTGATGACACGGTTCATCGAGTATTGTGATGACAAGGGTCATAGCGAATTGTGATGACAGGTGTCATGGGGCATTGTGATGACATTGATCATCTAGGAATTGTGATGAAATGTATCATGGAGCACTGTGATGTCTGGGGGCATGAAGCATTGTTATGAAAATTGTCCTGGATTATGTGATGACAGCAGTCATGGAGAATTGTGATGACAAGGATTATGCAGCATTGTGTTGACAAGGGTATGGACTATTGTGATGACAATGGTCATGGAGCAATGTGATGAAAGTTTTCATGGAACATCGTGATGAAAAGTGCCTGGGAGAATTGTGACGATAAAGGCCATGGAGCATTGTGATGACAAGTGTCATGGAGCATTGTAATGAAAGGTTTCATTGTGCACTGTGATGACAAGGGGGATGGAGTATTGTGATGAAACTGGTCCTGGAGCATTGTGGTAACAGAAGCCGTGGAGCATTGTGATGACAGGCATCATGGAGCATTGTGAAGAAAGGGACAATGGGGAATTGTAATGACAATAGAGAAATGTGATGAAAATGGTCAGCGAGCATAGTGATTAAAGTGGTCATTGAGAATTGTGATGAAAAGCGACATAGAGCATTGTGATGACAAAGGTCATGGAGAACTGTGATGACCAGGGTTATGTAGCATTGTGATGACACGGTCATGGAACATTGTGATGACAAGAATTCTGGAGCATTGTGATGACACGGGCATGAAGCATGGTGATGACAACAGACCTGGAGCATTGTGATGACAAGGGCGTGGAGCATTGTGATTACAGGAGACATGGAGCATTGTGATGACATTGGCAGGGATCATTGTGATTACAGGGATCATGGAGCATTGTGATGACAAGTGTCATGCAATATTGTGCTGACACAGTTCATGGAGCATTTTGATGAGAGTGGCCTTGGAGCACATTGATGAGAGACGTCATGGGGCATTATGGTGACAGTGGTCAAGGAGCATTTTGATGAAAGTGTTCATGGAGCAACGTGATTATCAGGACAATGGAGCATTGTGAATACAAAGGCCATGGAGCATTGAGATAACAGAGTTCATGGAGCATTGTGATGAAAATGGTCATGGATCACTGTGAAACAAGTGTCCTGGAACCTATTGATGACATGGTTCATACAGCATTGAGATGACAAGGGCCAAGGCGAATTGTGATGAAATGTATCATGGGGCATTGTGGTGACATTGGTCATCTTGCATTGTGATGTCAGTGGTCATGTAGAATTTTGATTAAAGGTATCATGGGGCACTGTGATGACAAAGGCCAAGGAAGATTTTGATGACAATTGTCATTGAGCAAAGGGTTGACACGGGAATGGAGTATTATGATGACAAGAGCTCTGGAGCATTTTGATGAAAAAGGCATGGAGCATTGTGAAGACAGTGCCCATGGAGCATTGTGATGAAAAGTGCAGGGAACATTGTGATGTCTAGGTTCATGGAGCATTGTGATGAAAGTGGCCATTGAGCATTGAGATGACAGGCGTCATGAAGCATGGTGAAGACAGTGGTCATGGAGCATTGTGATGAAGGAGATCATGGAGCAATATGATATCACGGGCCATGGAGCATTGTGATGACAGGGGTCATGGGGCATTGTGCTGAAAGTGGTCATGGAGCATTGCGATGAAAAGCGCTATGGAGCATTGTGATGACAAGGGCCATGGATCATTGTAAAAACAGGTATCATTGGGCATTGTGATGAAAGGGGCATGGAGCATTTTTATGTAAGTTGCCATGGAGAGTTGTGATGAAAGGGATCATGTGGATTTGTAATGACAAGGGCCATGGAGCATTGTGATGAAACAAATCTTGGAGTATCTTGATGAAAGTTGTCATGGAGCATTGCGATGAAAAGCACCAAGGAACATTGTGATGACAAGAACCATCGAGCATTGTGATGACAAGTGTCATGGAACATTGTGATGACAGGTGTCATGGAGCATCGTGATGACAAATGCCATGGAGAATTGTGATGAGAGGTGGCATTGGGCAATGTGACGAAAGGGATCATGGAGTACTGTGATTACAGGGGCCATGGAGCATTGTGATAACAAGTGACATGGAGAATAGTGATGACAGGCGTCATAGAGCATTGTGATGACAAGTGACATTTAGCATTTTGATGACATGGGTCATCAGGCATTGTGTTGACAGGGGTCATGGAGTATTGTGATGACAAAGGCAAAAGAGCATTGTGATGACAGGGGTCATGGAGCACTGTGATGACATGGGCCATGGAGCATTGTGAAGACAAGATTCATGGAGTATTGTGATGACACGGGCATGAAGCATGGTGATGACAACAGACCTGGAGCATTGTGATGACAAGGGCGTGGAGCATTGTGATTACAGGAGACATGGAGCATTGTGATGACATTGGCAGGGATCATTGTGATTACAGGGATCATGGAGCATTGTGATGATAAGTGTCATGCAATATTGTGCTGACACAGTTCATGGAGCATTTTGATGAGAGTGGCCTTGGAGCACAGTGATGAGAGACGTCATGGGGCATTATGGTGGCAGTGGTCAAGGAGCATTGTGATGAAAGTGTTCATGGAGCAACGCTATTATCGGGACAATGGAGCATTGTGAATACAAAGGCCATGGAGCATTGAGATGACAGGGTTCATGGAGCATTGTGATGAAAGTGATCATAGTTCATTGTGATGACAAGTGTCCTGGAACCTTGTGATGACACGGTTCATGGAGCATTGTGATGACAAGGACCATGGCGAATTGTGATGACATCTGTCATGGGGCATTGTGATGACAGTGGTCATCTAGAATTGTGATGAAAGGAATCATGGAGCACTGTGATGACAGGGGCCATGGAACATTGTGATGACAAAGGCCATGGAGCATTGTGATGACAAGTGTCATGGGGCATTTTGATGACATTGGCATGGAGCATTATGATGACAAGTGTTCTGGAGCGTTTTGATGACAAAGGCATGGAGCATTGTGATAAAAGTGCCCATGGAGCATTGTGATGAAAACGGCAGGGAACATTGTGATGACTGGGTTCATGGAGCATTGTGATAAAAGGGGCTATGGAGCCTTGAGATGACAGGCGTCATGAGGCATGGTGATGACACTGGTCATGGAGCATTGTGATGAAAGTGATCATGGAGCCATATGATATCAGGGGCCATGGAGCATTGTGATGACAGGGGTCATGGGGCATTGTGCTGAAAGCGGTCATGGAGCATTGCGATGAAAAGCGCTATGGAGCATTGTGATGACAAGGGCCATGGAGCATTGTGAATACAAGGGACATGGAGCCTTGTGATGACAAAGGTCATGGATCATTGTAAAAACAGGTATCATTGGGCATTGTGATGACAGGGACATGGAATATTTTAATGTACGTTGCCATGGAGAGCTGTGATGAAAGGGATCATGTGGATTTGTAATGACAAGGGCCATGGAGCATAGTGATGAAACAAATCTTGGAGTATTTTGATGAAAGTTGTCATGGAGCATTGCGATGAAAAACACCAAGGAACATTGTGATGACAAGGGCCATCGTGCATTGTTATGACAAGTGTCATGGAGCATTGTGATGACAGGTGTCATGGAGCATCGTGATGAAATATGCCATGGAGAATTGTGATGAGAGGTGACATTGGGCAATGTGACGAAAGGGGTCATGGAGTACTGTGATTACAGGGGCCATGGAGCATTGTGATAACAAGTGACATGCAGAATAGTGATGACAGGCGTCAGAGAGCATTGTGATGACAATTGACATTTAGCATTTTGATGACAGGTGTCATCAGGCATTGTGTTGAAAGGGGTCACGGAGTATTGTGATGACAAAGGCTATAGAGCATTGTGATGACAGGGGTCATGGAGCACTGTGATGACGTGGGCCATGGAGCATTGTGAAGACAAGATTCATGTAGCATTGTAATGACACGGGCATAAAGCATGGTGATTACAACAGACCTGGAGCAATGTGATGACAAGGGCATGGAGCATTGTGATTACAGGAAATGTGGAGCATTGTGATGACAAGTGTCATGCAATATTGTGCAGACACAATTCATGGAGCATTTTGATGAGAGTGGCCTTGGAGCACAGTGATGAGAGACGTCATGGGGCATTATGGTGACAATGGTCAAGGAGCATTGTGATGAAAGTGTTCATGGAGTAACGCTATTATCGGGACAATGGAGCATTGTGAATACAAAGGCCATGGAGCATTGAGATAACAGAGTTCATGGAGCATTGTGATGTAAGTGGTCATGGATCACTGTGAAGACAAGTATCCTGGAACCTTGTGATGACACGGTTCATACAGCATTGAGATGACAAGGGCCAAGGAGAATTGTGATGACACGTGTCATGGGGCATTGTGATGACATTGGTCATCTTGCATTGTGATGACAGTGGTCATGTAGAATTTTGATTAAAGGTATCATGGAGCACTGTGATGACAAAGGCCAAGGAAGATTTTGATGACAAGTGTCATTGAGCAATGGGATGACACGAGTTTGGAGTATTATGATGACAAGTGTTCTGGAGCATTGTGATGACAAGGGCATGGAGCATTGTGATTACAGAGGCCATGGAGCATTTTGATGACAACGGCATGGAGTATTGTGATGACAGGGGTCATTGAGCATTGTGATTACAAAGAGCATGAGGCATTGTGATGACAGGGGCCTTGGAGCATTGTGATGACAATGGTCATCGAGCCTTGTGATGAGAGGGGTCATAGAGCATTGTCATGAGAAAGACCATGGAGCATGGTGATAACAGAGGCCATGGAACATTGTGATGACAAGGCCATGTACCATTGTGATTATATCGGTCATGGAGCATGGTGATGACAAGGGCAGGGAACATTGTGGTGACCGGGGTCATGGAGCATTTTGATGACAACTTTCATGGAACGTTTTGATGACAGGGGTCATGGAGCATTGTGTTGAAAGGGAACATGGAGCAGTGTGATTATAGGGTCCATGGAACATTGTGAATACATAGGCCATGGAACAATGTGATGACAGGGGTCATGTAGAATTGTGATGACAGGGTCATGGAGCATTGTGATTACAGGGGTTATGGGGCACTGTGATGACAGGGGGCATGGAGCATTGTGATGAAAATTGTCCTGGAGCATTGTGATGACAGCGGTCACAGAGAATTGGGATGAAAGGTATCATGCAGCATTGTGATGACAATGGTCATGGACCATATTGATGACAGGGGTCATGGAACATTCTGATGACAAGGTTCATAAAGCATTTTGATGACAGGGGTCATGGAGCATTGTGTTGACACGGGCATGGAGCATTGTAGTGATAGGATATCTGAAGCATTGTGATGAAAAGGGGATAGAGCATTTTGACGACAGGGTCCAAGGAGCATTGTGCCGACAATGGCACGGAGCACTGTGATGAAAACGGTACTGGAGCACTGTGAGGAAAGGAGTCATGGATCATTGTGATGACAGGGGTCATGGAGCTTTGTGATGACAAGGGTCATGGAGCATTGTGATGACACGGTCAAGGAACATTGCGATGACAAGATTTCAGGAGCATTGTGATGAAAGGGCATGGAGCATTGTGATTAAAGGTGACAAGGAGCATTGTGATGATATGGGCAGAGAACTTTGTGATGACAGGGGTCATGGAACATTGTGATGAAAAGTGTCATGGAACATTGCGGAGACAGGGATCATGGAGCTTTTTGGTAAGAGAGTCCTAGGAGATTTGTGATGGCAGGCATCATGGGGCATTGTGATGACAGCCGTCTTGGAGCAATGTGATGACTAGTGTCATGGGGCATTTTGATGGCATTGGTATGGAACATTATGATGACAAGTGTTCTGGAACATTTTGATGACAAGGGCATGGAGCATTGTGATGACAGGGCCCATGGAGCATTGTGATGAAAAGGGCAGGGAACATTGTGATGACTGGGTTCATGGAGCATTGTGATGAAAGGGGCCATGGAGCATTGAGATGACAGGCGTCATGAGGCATGGTGATGACACTGGTCATGGAGCATTGTGATCAAAGAGATCATGGAGCAATATGATAACAGGGGCCATGGAGCATTGTGATGACAGGTGTATTGGAGCATTGTGATGAAAGTAGTCATGGATCATTGTGATGACATGTGTCCTGGAACACTGTGATGACACGGTTCATCGAGTATTGTGATGACAAGGGTCATAGCGAATTGTGATGACAGGTGTCATGGGGCATTGTGATGACATTGATCATCTAGGAATTGTGATGAAATGTATCATGGAGCACTGTGATGACTGGGGGCATGAAGCATTGTTATGAAAATTGTCCTGGATTATGTGATGACAGCAGTCATGGAGAATTGTGATGACAAGGATTATGCAGCATTGTGTTGACAAGGGTATGGACTATTGTGATGACAATGGTCATGGAGCAATGTGATGAAAGTTTTCATGGAACATCGTGATGAAAAGTGCCTGGGAGCATTGTGACGATAAAGGCCATGGAGCATTGTGATGACAAGTGTCATGGAGCATTGTAATGAAAGGTTTCATTGTGCACTGTGATGACAAGGGGGATGGAGTATTGTGATGAAACTGGTCCTGGAGCATTGTGGTAACAGAAGCCGTGGAGCATTGTGATGACAGGCATCATGGAGCATTGTGAAGAAAGGGACAATGGGGAATTGTAATGACAATAGAGAAATGTGATGAAAATGGTCAGCGAGCATAGTGATTAAAGTGGTCATTGAGAATTGTGATGAAAAGCGACATAGAGCATTGTGATGACAAAGGTCATGGAGAACTGTGATGACCAGGGTTATGTAGCATTGTGATGACACGGTCATGGAACATTGTGATGACAAGAATTCTGGAGCATTGTGATGACACGGGCATGAAGCATGGTGATGACAACAGACCTGGAGCATTGTGATGACAAGGGCGTGGAGCATTGTGATTACAGGAGACATGGAGCATTGTGATGACATTGGCAGGGATCATTGTGATTACAGGGATCATGGAGCATTGTGATGACAAGTGTCATGCAATATTGTGCTGACACAGTTCATGGAGCATTTTGATGAGGGTGGCCTTGGAGCACATTGATGAGAGACGTCATGGGGCATTATGGTGACAGTGGTCAAGGAGCATTTTGATGAAAGTGTTCATGGAGCAACGTGATTATCAGGACAATGGAGCATTGTGAATACAAAGGCCATGGAGCATTGAGATAACAGAGTTCATGGAGCATTGTGATGAAAATGGTCATGGATCACTGTGAAACAAGTGTCCTGGAACCTATTGATGACATGGTTCATACAGCATTGAGATGACAAGGGCCAAGGCGAATTGTGATGAAATGTATCATGGGGCATTGTGGTGACATTGGTCATCTTGCATTGTGATGTCAGTGGTCATGTAGAATTTTGATTAAAGGTATCATGGGGCACTGTGATGACAAAGGCCAAGGAAGATTTTGATGACAAGTGTCATTGAGCAAAGGGTTGACACGGGAATGGAGTATTATGATGACAAGAGCTCTGGAGCATTTTGATGAAAAAGGCATGGAGCATTGTGAAGACAGTGCCCATGGAGCATTGTGATGAAAAGTGCAGGGAACATTGTGATGTCTAGGTTCATGGAGCATTGTGATGAAAGTGGCCATTGAGCATTGAGATGACAGGCGTCATGAAGCATGGTGAAGACAGTGGTCATGGAGCATTGTGATGAAGGAGATCATGGAGCAATATGATATCACGGGCCATGGAGCATTGTGATGACAGGGGTCATGGGGCATTGTGCTGAAAGTGGTCATGGAGCATTGCGATGAAAAGCGCTATGGAGCATTGTGATGACAAGGGCCATGGATCATTGTAAAAACAGGTATCATTGGGCATTGTGATGAAAGGGGCATGGAGCATTTTTATGTAAGTTGCCATGGAGAGTTGTGATGAAAGGGATCATGTGGATTTGTAATGACAAGGGCCATGGAGCATTGTGATGAAACAAATCTTGGAGTATCTTGATGAAAGTTGTCATAGAGCATTGCGAAGAAAAGCACCAAGGAACATTGTGATGACAAGAACCATCGAGCATTGTGATGACAAGTGTCATGGAGCATTGTGATGACAGGTGTCATGGAGCATCGTGATGACAAATGCCATGGAGAATTGTGATGAGAGGTGGCATTGGGCAATGTGACGAAAGGGATCATGGAGTACTGTGATTACAGGGGCCATGGAGCATTGTGATAACAAGTGACATGGAGAATAGTGATGACAGGCGTCATAGAGCATTGTGATGACAAGTGACATTTAGCATTTTGATGACATGGGTCATCAGGCATTGTGTTGACAGGGGTCATGGAGTATTGTGATGACAAAGGCAATAGAGCATTGTGATGACAGGGGTCATGGAGCACTGTGATGACATGGGCCATGGAGCATTGTGAAGACAAGATTCATGGAGTATTGTGATGACACGGGCATGAAGCATAGTGATGACCACAGACCTGGAGCATTGTGATGACATTGGCAGGGATCATTGTGATTACAGGGATCATGGAGCATTGTGATGACAAGTGTCATGCAATATTGTGCTGACACAGATCAGGGAGCATTTTGATGAGAGTGGCCTTGGAGCGCAGTAATGAGAGACGTCATGGGGCATTATGGTGGCAGTGGTCAAGGAGCATTGTGATGAAAGTGTTCATGGAGCCACGCTATTATCGGGACAATGGAGCATTGTGAATACAAAGGCCATGGAGCATTGAGATAACAGAGTTCATGGAGCATTGTGATGAAAGTGGTCATGGATCACTGTGATGACAAGTGTCCTGGAACCTAGTGATGACACGGTTCATACCGCATTGAGATGACAAGGGCCAAGGAGAATTGTGATGACACGTGTCATGGGGCATTGTGATGACATTGATCATCTAGGAATTGTGATGAAAGGTATCATGGAGCACTGTGATGGCTGGGTGCATGAAACATTGTTATGAAAATTGTCCTGGATTATTGTGATGACAGCCGTCATGGAGAATTGTGATGACAGCAATCATGGAGAATTGTGATGACAGGGATTATGCAGCATTGTGTTGACAAGGTTTTGGACTATTGTGATGACAATGGTCGTGGAGCAATGTGATGAAAGTTTTCATGGAACATCGTGAAGAAAAGTGCCTGGGAGCATTGTGACGATAAAGGCCATGGAGCATTGTGATGACAAGTGTCATGGAGCATTGTAAAGAAAGGTTTCATTGTGCACTGTGATGACAAGGGGGATGGAGTATTGTGATGAAACTGGTCCTGGAGCATTGTGATAACAAAAGCCATGGAGCATTGTGATGACAAGCATCATGGAGCATTGTGAAGAAAGGGGCCATGGGGAATTGTAATGACAATAGAGAAATGTGATAAAAATGGTCAGCGAGCATAGTGATTAAACTGGTCATTGAGAATTGTGATGAAAAGCGACATAGAGCATTGTGATGACAAAGGTCATGGAACATTGTGATGAGCAGGGTCATGTAGCATTGTGATGCCACGGTCATGGAACATTGTGTTGAAAAGAATTCTGGAGCATTGTGAGGAAAAAAGCATGGAGCATTGTGATTATAGGGGACATGGAGCATTGTGATGACATGGGCAGGGAACACTGTGATGACAGATGTTATGGAGCAATGTGATGACAAGTGTCATGGAACATTGTGATGAGAGGTGCCTTGGAGAATTGTGATGACAGGCGTCATGGGGCATTGAGATGACAGTGGTCATGGAGCATTATGATGAAAGGTGTTATGGAGCACTGTGATTACAGGAGCCATGGAGCATTGTGAATACAAAGGCCATAGAGCATTGAGATTACACTGGTCATGGAGCATTGTGATGAAAGTGGTCATGGATCATTGTGATGACAAGTGTCCTGGGACCCTGTGATGACATGGTTCATGGAGCATTGTGATGACAACGGTCATGGCGAATTGTGATGACAGTGTCATGAGGCATTGTGATGGCAGTGGTCATCTAGAAATGTGATTAAAGTTATTATGGAGCACATTAATGAGAGGGGCCAAGGAGCATTGTGATGACAAGTGTCATGGAGCATGGTGATGAAACGGACATGGAGCATTATAATTACAAGAGTCCTGGAGCCTTGTGATGACAAGGGCATGGAGCATTGTGATTACAGGGGTCATGGAGCAGTGTGATGACAAAGGCTTGGAGCACTGTGATGACAAGGGCCATGGAGCATTGTGATTACAGGGGTCATGGGGCACTGTGATGAGTGAGGTCATGGAGCATTGTGATGAAACGGGTCATGGAGCACTGTGATTACAGGGGCCATGGAGAATTGTGATGACAAAGGCAATGGAGCATTGTGATGACAGTGGTCATGGAGCTTTGTGATGACATGGGCCATGGAGCATTGTGAAGACAAGATTCATGGAGTATTGTGATGACACGGGCATGAAGCATGGTGATGACCACAGACCTGGAGCATTGTGATGACATTGGCAGGGATCATTGTGATTACAGGGATCATGGAGCATTGTGATGACAAGTGTCATGCAATATTGTGCTGACACAGATCAGGGAGCATTTTGATGAGAGTGGCCTTGGAGCGCAGTAATGAGAGACGTCATGGGGCATTATGGTGGCAGTGGTCAAGGAGCATTGTGATGAAAGTGTTCATGGAGCAATGCTATTATCGGGACAATGGAGCATTGTGAATACAAAGGCCATGGAGCATTGAGATAACAGAGTTCATGGAGCATTGTGATGAAAGTGGTCATGGATCACTGTGATGACAAGTGTCCTGGAACCTAGTGATGACACGGTTCATACCGCATTGAGATGACAAGGGCCAAGGAGAATTGTGATGACACGTGTCATGGGGCATTGTGATGACATTGGTCATCTTGCATTGTGATGACAGTGGTCATGTAGAATTTTGATTAAAGTTATCATGGAGAACTGTGATGACAAAGGCCAAGGAAGATTTTGATGACAAGTGTCATTGAGCAATGGGATGACACGGGATTGGAGTATTATGATGACAAGTGTTCTGGAGCATTGTGATGACAAGGGCATGGAGCATTGTGATTACAGAGGCCATGGAGCATTGTGATGACAACAGCATGGAGTATTGTGATGACAGGGGTCATTGAGCATTGTGATTACAAAGACCATGAGGCATTGTGATGACAGGGGCCTTGGAGCATTGTGATGACAATGGTCATCGAGCATTGTGATGAGAGGGGTCATACAGCATTGTGATGAGAAAGACCATGGAGCATGGTGATGACAGATGCCATGGAACATTGTGATGACAAGGCCATGTACCATTTTGATTACAAGGGTCATGGAGCATTGTGATGACAAGGGCAGGGAACCTTGTGGTGACCGGGGTCATGGATCATTTTGATGACAACTTTAATGGAACGTTGTGATAACAGGGGTCATGGAGCATTGTGTTGAAAGGGAACATGGAGCACTGTGATTACAGGGTCCATGGAACATTGTGACTACATAGGCCATGGAACAATGTGATGACAGGGGTCATGTAGCATTGTGATGACAGGGTCATGGAGCATTGTGATTACAGGGGTTATGGGGCACTGTGATGACAAAGGCCAAGGAAGATTTTGATGACAAATGTCATTGAGCAAAGGGTTGACCCGGGAATGGAGTATTATGATGACAAGAGCTCTGGAGCATTTTGATGAAAAAGGCATGGAGCATTGTGAAGACAGTGCCCATGGAGCATTGTGATGAAAAGTGCAGGGAACATTGTGATGTCTAGGTTCATGGAGCATTGTGATGAAAGTGGCCATTGAGCATTGAGATGACAGGCGTCATGAAGCATGGTGAAGACAGTGGTCATGGAGCATTGTGATGAAAGAGATCATGGAGCAATATGATATCACGGGCCATGGAGCCTTGTGATGACAGGGGTCATGGGGCATTGTGCTGAAAGTGGTCATGGAGCATTGCGATGAAAAGCGCTATGGAGCATTGTGATGACAAGGGCCATGGATCATTGTAAAAACAGGTATCATTGGGCATTGTGATGAAAGGGGCATGGAGCATTTTTATGTAAGTTGCCATGGAGAGTTGTGATGAAAGGGATCATGTGGATTTGTAATGACAAGGGCCATGGAGCATTGTGATGAAACAAATCTTGGAGTATCTTGATGAAAGTTGTCATGGAGCATTGCGATGAAAAGCACCAAGGAACATTGTGATGACAAGAACCATCGAGCATTGTGATGACAAGTGTCATGGAGCATTGTGATGACAGGTGTCATGGAGCATCGTGATGACAAATGCCATGGAGAATTGTGATGAGAGGTGGCATTGGGCAATGTGACGAAAGGGATCATGGAGTACTGTGATTACAGGGGCCATGGAGCATTGTGATAACAAGTGACATGGAGAATAGTGATGACAGGCGTCATAGAGCATTGTGATGACAAGTGACATTTAGCATTTTGATGACATGGGTCATCAGGCATTGTGTTGACAGGGGTCATGGAGTATTGTGATGACAAAGGCAATAGAGCATTGTGATGACAGGGGTCATGGAGCACTGTGATGACATGGGCCATGGAGCATTGTGAAGACAAGATTCATGGAGTATTGTGATGACACGGGCATGAAGCATGGTGATGACCACAGACCTGGAGCATTGTGATGACATTGGCAGGGATCATTGTGATTACAGGGATCATGGAGCATTGTGATGACAAGTGTCATGCAATATTGTGCTGACACAGATCAGGGAGCATTTTGATGAGAGTGGCCTTGGAGCGCAGTAATGAGAGACGTCATGGGGCATTATGGTGGCAGTGGTCAAGGAGCATTGTGATGAAAGTGTTCATGGAGCAACGCTATTATCGGGACAATGGAGCATTGTGAATACAAAGGCCATGGAGCATTGAGATGACAGGGTTCATGGAGCATTGTGATGAAAGTGATCATAGTTCATTGTGATGACAAGTGTCCTGGAACCTTGTGATGACACGGTTCATGGAGCATTGTGATGACAAGGACCATGGCGAATTGTGATGACATCTGTCATGGGGCATTGTGATGACAGTGGTCATCTAGAATTGTGATGAAAGGTATCATGGAGCACTGTGATGACAGGGGCCATGGAACATTGTGATGACAAAGGCCATGGAGCATTGTGATGACAAGTGTCATGGGGCACTTTGATGACATTGGCATGGAGCATTATGATGACAAGTGTTCTGGAGCATTGTGATGAAAAGGGCAGGGAACATTGTGATGACTGGGTTCATGGAGCATTGTGATGAAAGGGGCCATGGAGCATTGAGATGACAGGCGTCATGAGGCATGGTGATGACACTGGTCATGGAGCATTGTGATCAAAGAGATCATGGAGCAATATGATAACAGGGGCCATGGAGCATTGTGATGACAGGTGTATTGGAGCATTGTGATGAAAGTAGTCATGGATCATTGTGATGACATGTGTCCTGGAACACTGTGATGACACGGTTCATCGAGTATTGTGATGACAAGGGTCATAGCGAATTGTGATGACAGGTGTCATGGGGCATTGTGATGACATTGATCATCTAGGAATTGTGATGAAATGTATCATGGAGCTCTGTGATGACTGGGGGCATGAAGCATTGTTATGAAAATTGTCCTGGATTATGTGATGACAGCAGTCATGGAGAATTGTGATGACAAGGATTATGCAGCATTGTGTTGACAAGGGTATGGACTATTGTGATGACAATGGTCATGGAGCAATGTGATGAAAGTTTTCATGGAACATCGTGATGAAAAGTGCCTGGGAGCATTGTGACGATAAAGGCCATGGAGCATTGTGATGACAAGTGTCATGGAGCATTGTAATGAAAGGTTTCATTGTGCACTGTGATGACAAGGGGGATGGAGTATTGTGATGAAACTGGTCCTGGAGCATTGTGGTAACAGAAGCCGTGGAGCATTGTGATGACAGGCATCATGGAGCATTGTGAAGAAAGGGACAATGGGGAATTGTAATGACAATAGAGAAATGTGATGAAAATGGTCAGCGAGCATAGTGATTAAAGTGGTCATTGAGAATTGTGATGAAAAGCGACATAGAGCATTGTGATGACAAAGGTCATGGAGAACTGTGATGACCAGGGTTATGTAGCATTGTGATGACACGGTCATGGAACATTGTGATGACAAGAATTCTGGAGCATTGTGATGACACGGGCATGAAGCATGGTGATGACAACAGACCTGGAGCATTGTGATGACAAGGGCGTGGAGCATTGTGATTACAGGAGACATGGAGCATTGTGATGACATTGGCAGGGATCATTGTGATTACAGGGATCATGGAGCATTGTGATGACAAGTGTCATGCAATATTGTGCTGACACAGTTCATGGAGCATTTTGATGAGGGTGGCCTTGGAGCACATTGATGAGAGACGTCATGGGGCATTATGGTGACAGTGGTCAAGGAGCATTTTGATGAAAGTGTTCATGGAGCAACGTGATTATCAGGACAATGGAGCATTGTGAATACAAAGGCCATGGAGCATTGAGATAACAGAGTTCATGGAGCATTGTGATGAAAATGGTCATGGATCACTGTGAAACAAGTGTCCTGGAACCTATTGATGACATGGTTCATACAGCATTGAGATGACAAGGGCCAAGGCGAATTGTGATGAAATGTATCATGGGGCATTGTGGTGACATTGGTCATCTTGCATTGTGATGTCAGTGGTCATGTAGAATTTTGATTAAAGGTATCATGGGGCACTGTGATGACAAAGGCCAAGGAAGATTTTGATGACAAGTGTCATTGAGCAAAGGGTTGACACGGGAATGGAGTATTATGATGACAAGAGCTCTGGAGCATTTTGATGAAAAAGGCATGGAGCATTGTGAAGACAGTGCCCATGGAGCATTGTGATGAAAAGTGCAGGGAACATTGTGATGTCTAGGTTCATGGAGCATTGTGATGAAAGTGGCCATTGAGCATTGAGATGACAGGCGTCATGAAGCATGGTGAAGACAGTGGTCATGGAGCATTGTGATGAAGGAGATCATGGAGCAATATGATATCACGGGCCATGGAGCATTGTGATGACAGGGGTCATGGGGCATTGTGCTGAAAGTGGTCATGGAGCATTGCGATGAAAAGCGCTATGGAGCATTGTGATGACAAGGGCCATGGATCATTGTAAAAACAGGTATCGTTGGGCATTGTGATGAAAGGGGCATGGAGCATTTTTATGTAAGTTGCCATGGAGAGTTGTGATGAAAGGGATCATGTGGATTTGTAATGACAAGGGCCATGGAGCATTGTGATGAAACAAATCTTGGAGTATCTTGATGAAAGTTGTCATAGAGCATTGCGATGAAAAGCACCAAGGAACATTGTGATGACAAGAACCATCGAGCATTGTGATGACAAGTGTCATGGAGCATTGTGATGACAGGTGTCATGGAGCATCGTGATGACAAATGCCATGGAGAATTGTGATGAGAGGTGGCATTGGGCAATGTGACGAAAGGGATCATGGAGTACTGTGATTACAGGGGCCATGGAGCATTGTGATAACAAGTGACATGGAGAATAGTGATGACAGGCGTCATAGAGCATTGTGATGACAAGTGACATTTAGCATTTTGATGACATGGGTCATCAGGCATTGTGTTGACAGGGGTCATGGAGTATTGTGATGACAAAGGCAATAGAGCATTGTGATGACAGGGGTCATGGAGCACTGTGATGACATGGGCCATGGAGCATTGTGAAGACAAGATTCATGGAGTATTGTGATGACACGGGCATGAAGCATAGTGATGACCACAGACCTGGAGCATTGTGATGACATTGGCAGGGATCATTGTGATTACAGGGATCATGGAGCATTGTGATGACAAGTGTCATGCAATATTGTGCTGACACAGATCAGGGAGCATTTTGATGAGAGTGGCCTTGGAGCGCAGTAATGAGAGACGTCATGGGGCATTATGGTGGCAGTGGTCAAGGAGCATTGTGATGAAAGTGTTCATGGAGCCACGCTATTATCGGGACAATGGAGCATTGTGAATACAAAGGCCATGGAGCATTGAGATAACAGAGTTCATGGAGCATTGTGATGAAAGTGGTCATGGATCACTGTGATGACAAGTGTCCTGGAACCTAGTGATGACACGGTTCATACCGCATTGAGATGACAAGGGCCAAGGAGAATTGTGATGACACGTGTCATGGGGCATTGTGATGACATTGATCATCTAGGAATTGTGATGAAAGGTATCATGGAGCACTGTGATGGCTGGGTGCATGAAACATTGTTATGAAAATTGTCCTGGATTATTGTGATGACAGCCGTCATGGAGAATTGTGATGACAGCAATCATGGAGAATTGTGATGACAGGGATTATGCAGCATTGTGTTGACAAGGTTTTGGACTATTGTGATGACAATGGTCGTGGAGCAATGTGATGAAAGTTTTCATGGAACATCGTGAAGAAAAGTGCCTGGGAGCATTGTGACGATAAAGGCCATGGAGCATTGTGATGACAAGTGTCATGGAGCATTGTAAAGAAAGGTTTCATTGTGCACTGTGATGACAAGGGGGATGGAGTATTGTGATGAAACTGGTCCTGGAGCATTGTGATAACAAAAGCCATGGAGCATTGTGATGACAAGCATCATGGAGCATTGTGAAGAAAGGGGCCATGGGGAATTGTAATGACAATAGAGAAATGTGATAAAAATGGTCAGCGAGCATAGTGATTAAACTGGTCATTGAGAATTGTGATGAAAAGCGACATAGAGCATTGTGATGACAAAGGTCATGGAACATTGTGATGAGCAGGGTCATGTAGCATTGTGATGCCACGGTCATGGAACATTGTGTTGAAAAGAATTCTGGAGCATTGTGAGGAAAAAAGCATGGAGCATTGTGATTATAGGGGACATGGAGCATTGTGATGACATGGGCAGGGAACACTGTGATGACAGATGTTATGGAGCAATGTGATGACAAGTGTCATGGAACATTGTGATGAGAGGTGCCTTGGAGAATTGTGATGACAGGCGTCATGGGGCATTGAGATGACAGTGGTCATGGAGCATTATGATGAAAGGTGTTATGGAGCACTGTGATTACAGGAGCCATGGAGCATTGTGAATACAAAGGCCATAGAGCATTGAGATTACACTGGTCATGGAGCATTGTGATGAAAGTGGTCATGGATCATTGTGATGACAAGTGTCCTGGGACCCTGTGATGACATGGTTCATGGAGCATTGTGATGACAACGGTCATGGCGAATTGTGATGACAGTGTCATGAGGCATTGTGATGGCAGTGGTCATCTAGAAATGTGATTAAAGTTATTATGGAGCACATTAATGAGAGGGGCCAAGGAGCATTGTGATGACAAGTGTCATGGAGCATGGTGATGAAACGGACATGGAGCATTATAATTACAAGAGTCCTGGAGCCTTGTGATGACAAGGGCATGGAGCATTGTGATTACAGGGGTCATGGAGCAGTGTGATGACAAAGGCTTGGAGCACTGTGATGACAAGGGCCATGGAGCATTGTGATTACAGGGGTCATGGGGCACTGTGATGAGTGAGGTCATGGAGCATTGTGATGAAACGGGTCATGGAGCACTGTGATTACAGGGGCCATGGAGAATTGTGATGACAAAGGCAATGGAGCATTGTGATGACAGTGGTCATGGAGCTTTGTGATGACATGGGCCATGGAGCATTGTGAAGACAAGATTCATGGAGTATTGTGATGACACGGGCATGAAGCATGGTGATGACCACAGACCTGGAGCATTGTGATGACATTGGCAGGGATCATTGTGATTACAGGGATCATGGAGCATTGTGATGACAAGTGTCATGCAATATTGTGCTGACACAGATCAGGGAGCATTTTGATGAGAGTGGCCTTGGAGCGCAGTAATGAGAGACGTCATGGGGCATTATGGTGGCAGTGGTCAAGGAGCATTGTGATGAAAGTGTTCATGGAGCAATGCTATTATCGGGACAATGGAGCATTGTGAATACAAAGGCCATGGAGCATTGAGATAACAGAGTTCATGGAGCATTGTGATGAAAGTGGTCATGGATCACTGTGATGACAAGTGTCCTGGAACCTAGTGATGACACGGTTCATACCGCATTGAGATGACAAGGGCCAAGGAGAATTGTGATGACACGTGTCATGGGGCATTGTGATGACATTGGTCATCTTGCATTGTGATGACAGTGGTCATGTAGAATTTTGATTAAAGTTATCATGGAGAACTGTGATGACAAAGGCCAAGGAAGATTTTGATGACAAGTGTCATTGAGCAATGGGATGACACGGGATTGGAGTATTATGATGACAAGTGTTCTGGAGCATTGTGATGACAAGGGCATGGAGCATTGTGATTACAGAGGCCATGGAGCATTGTGATGACAACAGCATGGAGTATTGTGATGACAGGGGTCATTGAGCATTGTGATTACAAAGACCATGAGGCATTGTGATGACAGGGGCCTTGGAGCATTGTGATGACAATGGTCATCGAGCATTGTGATGAGAGGGGTCATACAGCATTGTGATGAGAAAGACCATGGAGCATGGTGATGACAGATGCCATGGAACATTGTGATGACAAGGCCATGTACCATTTTGATTACAAGGGTCATGGAGCATTGTGATGACAAGGGCAGGGAACCTTGTGGTGACCGGGGTCATGGATCATTTTGATGACAACTTTAATGGAACGTTGTGATAACAGGGGTCATGGAGCATTGTGTTGAAAGGGAACATGGAGCACTGTGATTACAGGGTCCATGGAACATTGTGACTACATAGGCCATGGAACAATGTGATGACAGGGGTCATGTAGCATTGTGATGACAGGGTCATGGAGCATTGTGATTACAGGGGTTATGGGGCACTGTGATGACAAAGGCCAAGGAAGATTTTGATGACAAATGTCATTGAGCAAAGGGTTGACCCGGGAATGGAGTATTATGATGACAAGAGCTCTGGAGCATTTTGATGAAAAAGGCATGGAGCATTGTGAAGACAGTGCCCATGGAGCATTGTGATGAAAAGTGCAGGGAACATTGTGATGTCTAGGTTCATGGAGCATTGTGATGAAAGTGGCCATTGAGCATTGAGATGACAGGCGTCATGAAGCATGGTGAAGACAGTGGTCATGGAGCATTGTGATGAAAGAGATCATGGAGCAATATGATATCACGGGCCATGGAGCCTTGTGATGACAGGGGTCATGGGGCATTGTGCTGAAAGTGGTCATGGAGCATTGCGATGAAAAGCGCTATGGAGCATTGTGATGACAAGGGCCATGGATCATTGTAAAAACAGGTATCATTGGGCATTGTGATGAAAGGGGCATGGAGCATTTTTATGTAAGTTGCCATGGAGAGTTGTGATGAAAGGGATCATGTGGATTTGTAATGACAAGGGCCATGGAGCATTGTGATGAAACAAATCTTGGAGTATCTTGATGAAAGTTGTCATGGAGCATTGCGATGAAAAGCACCAAGGAACATTGTGATGACAAGAACCATCGAGCATTGTGATGACAAGTGTCATGGAGCATTGTGATGACAGGTGTCATGGAGCATCGTGATGACAAATGCCATGGAGAATTGTGATGAGAGGTGGCATTGGGCAATGTGACGAAAGGGATCATGGAGTACTGTGATTACAGGGGCCATGGAGCATTGTGATAACAAGTGACATGGAGAATAGTGATGACAGGCGTCATAGAGCATTGTGATGACAAGTGACATTTAGCATTTTGATGACATGGGTCATCAGGCATTGTGTTGACAGGGGTCATGGAGTATTGTGATGACAAAGGCAATAGAGCATTGTGATGACAGGGGTCATGGAGCACTGTGATGACATGGGCCATGGAGCATTGTGAAGACAAGATTCATGGAGTATTGTGATGACACGGGCATGAAGCATAGTGATGACCACAGACCTGGAGCATTGTGATGACATTGGCAGGGATCATTGTGATTACAGGGATCATGGAGCATTGTGATGACAAGTGTCATGCAATATTGTGCTGACACAGATCAGGGAGCATTTTGATGAGAGTGGCCTTGGAGCGCAGTAATGAGAGACGTCATGGGGCATTATGGTGGCAGTGGTCAAGGAGCATTGTGATGAAAGTGTTCATGGAGCCACGCTATTATCGGGACAATGGAGCATTGTGAATACAAAGGCCATGGAGCATTGAGATAACAGAGTTCATGGAGCATTGTGATGAAAGTGGTCATGGATCACTGTGATGACAAGTGTCCTGGAACCTAGTGATGACACGGTTCATACCGCATTGAGATGACAAGGGCCAAGGAGAATTGTGATGACACGTGTCATGGGGCATTGTGATGACATTGATCATCTAGGAATTGTGATGAAAGGTATCATGGAGCACTGTGATGGCTGGGTGCATGAAACATTGTTATGAAAATTGGCCTGGATTATTGTGATGACAGCCGTCATGGAGAATTGTGATGACAGCAATCATGGAGAATTGTGATGACAGGGATTATGCAGCATTGTGTTGACAAGGTTTTGGACTATTGTGATGACAATGGTCGTGGAGCAATGTGATGAAAGTTTTCATGGAACATCGTGAAGAAAAGTGCCTGGGAGCATTGTGACGATAAAGGCCATGGAGCATTGTGATGACAAGTGTCATGGAGCATTGTAAAGAAAGGTTTCATTGTGCACTGTGATGACAAGGGGGATGGAGTATTGTGATGAAACTGGTCCTGGAGCATTGTGATAACAAAAGCCATGGAGCATTGTGATGACAGGCATCATGGAGCATTGTGAAGAAAGGGGCCATGGGGAATTGTAATGACAATAGAGAAATGTGATAAAAATGGTCAGCGAGCATAGTGATTAAACTGGTCATTGAGAATTGTGATGAAAAGCGACATAGAGCATTGTGATGACAAAGGTCATGGAACATTGTGATGAGCAGGGTCATGTAGCATTGTGATGCCACGGTCATGGAACATTGTGTTGAAAAGAATTCTGGAGCATTGTGAGGAAAAAAGCATGGAGCATTGTGATTATAGGGGACATGGAGCATTGTGATGACATGGGCAGGGAACACTGTGATGACAGGTGTTATGGAGCAATGTGATGACAAGTGTCATGGAACATTGTGATGAGAGGTGCCTTGGAGAATTGTGATGACAGGCGTCATGGGGCATTGAGATGACAGTGGTCATGGAGCATTATGATGAAAGGTGTTATGGAGCACTGTGATTACAGGAGCCATGGAGCATTGTGAATACAAAGGCCATAGAGCATTGAGATTACACTGGTCATGGAGCATTGTGATGAAAGTGGTCATGGATCATTGTGATGACAAGTGTCCTGGGACCCTGTGATGACATGGTTCATGGAGCATTGTGATGACAACGGTCATGGCGAATTGTGATGACAGTGTCATGAGGCATTGTGATGGCAGTGGTCATCTAGAAATGTGATTAAAGTTATTATGGAGCACATTAATGAGAGGGGCCAAGGAGCATTGTGATGACAAGTGTCATGGAGCATGGTGATGAAACGGACATGGAGCATTATAATTACAAGAGTCCTGGAGCCTTGTGATGACAAGGGCATGGAGCATTGTGATTACAGGGGTCATGGAGCAGTGTGATGACAAAGGCTTGGAGCACTGTGATGACAAGGGCCATGGAGCATTGTGATTACAGGGGTCATGGGGCACTGTGATGAGTGAGGTCATGGAGCATTGTGATGAAACGGGTCATGGAGCACTGTGATTACAGGGGCCATGGAGAATTGTGATGACAAAGGCAATGGAGCATTGTGATGACAGTGGTCATGGAGCTTTGTGATGACATGGGCCATGAAGCATTGTGAAGACAAGATTCATGGAGTATTGTGATGACACGGGCATGAAGCATGGTGATGACCACAGACCTGGAGCATTGTGATGACATTGGCAGGGATCATTGTGATTACAGGGATCATGGAGCATTGTGATGACAAGTGTCATGCAATATTGTGCTGACACAGATCAGGGAGCATTTTGATGAGAGTGGCCTTGGAGCGCAGTAATGAGAGACGTCATGGGGCATTATGGTGGCAGTGGTCAAGGAGCATTGTGATGAAAGTGTTCATGGAGCAATGCTATTATCGGGACAATGGAGCATTGTGAATACAAAGGCCATGGAGCATTGAGATAACAGAGTTCATGGAGCATTGTGATGAAAGTGGTCATGGATCACTGTGATGACAAGTGTCCTGGAACCTAGTGATGACACGGTTCATACCGCATTGAGATGACAAGGGCCAAGGAGAATTGTGATGACACGTGTCATGGGGCATTGTGATGACATTGGTCATCTTGCATTGTGATGACAGTGGTCATGTAGAATTTTGATTAAAGTTATCATGGAGAACTGTGATGACAAAGGCCAAGGAAGATTTTGATGACAAGTGTCATTGAGCAATGGGATGACACGGGATTGGAGTATTATGATGACAAGTGTTCTGGAGCATTGTGATGACAAGGGCATGGAGCATTGTGATTACAGAGGCCATGGAGCATTGTGATGACAACAGCATGGAGTATTGTGATGACAGGGGTCATTGAGCATTGTGATTACAAAGACCATGAGGCATTGTGATGACAGGGGCCTTGGAGCATTGTGATGACAATGGTCATCGAGCATTGTGATGAGAGGGGTCATACAGCATTGTGATGAGAAAGACCATGGAGCATGGTGATGACAGATGCCATGGAACATTGTGATGACAAGGCCATGTACCATTTTGATTACAAGGGTCATGGAGCATTGTGATGACAAGGGCAGGGAACCTTGTGGTGACCGGGGTCATGGATCATTTTGATGACAACTTTAATGGAACGTTGTGATAACAGAGGTCATGGAGCATTGTGTTGAAAGGGAACATGGAGCACTGTGATTACAGGGTCCATGGAACATTGTGACTACATAGGCCATGGAACAATGTGATGACAGGGGTCATGTAGCATTGTGATGACAGGGTCATGGAGCATTGTGATTACAGGGGTTATGGGGCACTGTGATGACAAAGGCCAAGGAAGATTTTAATGACAAATGTCATTGAGCAAAGGGTTGACCCGGGAATGGAGTATTATGATGACAAGAGCTCTGGAGCATTTTGATGAAAAAGGCATGGAGCATTGTGAAGACAGTGCCCATGGAGCATTGTGATGAAAAGTGCAGGGAACATTGTGATGTCTAGGTTCATGGAGCATTGTGATGAAAGTGGCCATTGAGCATTGAGATGACAGGCGTCATGAAGCATGGTGAAGACAGTGGTCATGGAGCATTGTGATGAAAGAGATCATGGAGCAATATGATATCACGGGCCATGGAGCCTTGTGATGACAGGGGTCATGGGGCATTGTGCTGAAAGTGGTCATGGAGCATTGCGATGAAAAGCGCTATGGAGCATTGTGATGACAAGGGCCATGGATCATTGTAAAAACAGGTATCATTGGGCATTGTGATGAAAGGGGCATGGAGCATTTTTATGTAAGTTGCCATGGAGAGTTGTGATGAAAGGGATCATGTGGATTTGTAATGACAAGGGCCATGGAGCATTGTGATGAAACAAATCTTGGAGTATCTTGATGAAAGTTGTCATGGAGCATTGCGATGAAAAGCACCAAGGAACATTGTGATGACAAGAACCATCGAGCATTGTGATGACAAGTGTCATGGAGCATTGTGATGACAGGTGTCATGGAGCATCGTGATGACAAATGCCATGGAGAATTGTGATGAGAGGTGGCATTGGGCAATGTGACGAAAGGGATCATGGAGTACTGTGATTACAGGGGCCATGGAGCATTGTGATAACAAGTGACATGGAGAATAGTGATGACAGGCGTCATAGAGCATTGTGATGACAAGTGACATTTAGCATTTTGATGACATGGGTCATCAGGCATTGTGTTGACAGGGGTCATGGAGTATTGTGATGACAAAGGCAATAGAGCATTGTGATGACAGGGGTCATGGAGCACTGTGATGACATGGGCCATGGAGCATTGTGAAGACAAGATTCATGGAGTATTGTGATGACACGGGCATGAAGCATAGTGATGACCACAGACCTGGAGCATTGTGATGACATTGGCAGGGATCATTGTGATTACAGGGATCATGGAGCATTGTGATGACAAGTGTCATGCAATATTGTGCTGACACAGATCAGGGAGCATTTTGATGAGAGTGGCCTTGGAGCGCAGTAATGAGAGACGTCATGGGGCATTATGGTGGCAGTGGTCAAGGAGCATTGTGATGAAAGTGTTCATGGAGCCACGCTATTATCGGGACAATGGAGCATTGTGAATACAAAGGCCATGGAGCATTGAGATAACAGAGTTCATGGAGCATTGTGATGAAAGTGGTCATGGATCACTGTGATGACAAGTGTCCTGGAACCTAGTGATGACACGGTTCATACCGCATTGAGATGACAAGGGCCAAGGAGAATTGTGATGACACGTGTCATGGGGCATTGTGATGACATTGATCATCTAGGAATTGTGATGAAAGGTATCATGGAGCACTGTGATGGCTGGGTGCATGAAACATTGTTATGAAAATTGTCCTGGATTATTGTGATGACAGCCGTCATGGAGAATTGTGATGACAGCAATCATGGAGAATTGTGATGACAGGGATTATGCAGCATTGTGTTGACAAGGTTTTGGACTATTGTGATGACAATGGTCGTGGAGCAATGTGATGAAAGTTTTCATGGAACATCGTGAAGAAAAGTGCCTGGGAGCATTGTGACGATAAAGGCCATGGAGCATTGTGATGACAAGTGTCATGGAGCATTGTAAAGAAAGGTTTCATTGTGCACTGTGATGACAAGGGGGATGGAGTATTGTGATGAAACTGGTCCTGGAGCATTGTGATAACAAAAGCCATGGAGCATTGTGATGACAAGCATCATGGAGCATTGTGAAGAAAGGGGCCATGGGGAATTGTAATGACAATAGAGAAATGTGATAAAAATGGTCAGCGAGCATAGTGATTAAACTGGTCATTGAGAATTGTGATGAAAAGCGACATAGAGCATTGTGATGACAAAGGTCATGGAACATTGTGATGAGCAGGGTCATGTAGCATTGTGATGCCACGGTCATGGAACATTGTGTTGAAAAGAATTCTGGAGCATTGTGAGGAAAAAAGCATGGAGCATTGTGATTATAGGGGACATGGAGCATTGTGATGACATGGGCAGGGAACACTGTGATGACAGGTGTTATGGAGCAATGTGATGACAAGTGTCATGGAACATTGTGATGAGAGGTGCCTTGGAGAATTGTGATGACAGGCGTCATGGGGCATTGAGATGACAGTGGTCATGGAGCATTATGATGAAAGGTGTTATGGAGCACTGTGATTACAGGAGCCATGGAGCATTGTGAATACAAAGGCCATAGAGCATTGAGATTACACTGGTCATGGAGCATTGTGATGAAAGTGGTCATGGATCATTGTGATGACAAGTGTCCTGGGACCCTGTGATGACATGGTTCATGGAGCATTGTGATGACAACGGTCATGGCGAATTGTGATGACAGTGTCATGAGGCATTGTGATGGCAGTGGTCATCTAGAAATGTGATTAAAGTTATTATGGAGCACATTAATGAGAGGGGCCAAGGAGCATTGTGATGACAAGTGTCATGGAGCATGGTGATGAAACGGACATGGAGCATTATAATTACAAGAGTCCTGGAGCCTTGTGATGACAAGGGCATGGAGCATTGTGATTACAGGGGTCATGGAGCAGTGTGATGACAAAGGCTTGGAGCACTGTGATGACAAGGGCCATGGAGCATTGTGATTACAGGGGTCATGGGGCACTGTGATGAGTGAGGTCATGGAGCATTGTGATGAAACGGGTCATGGAGCACTGTGATTACAGGGGCCATGGAGAATTGTGATGACAAAGGCAATGGAGCATTGTGATGACAGTGGTCATGGAGCTTTGTGATGACATGGGCCATGGAGCATTGGGAAGACAAGATTCATGGAGTATTGTGATGACACGGGCATGAAGCATGGTGATGACCACAGACTTGGAGCATTGTGATGACATTGGCAGGGATCATTGTGATTACAGGGATCATGGAGCATTGTGATGACAAGTGTCATGCAATATTGTGCTGACACAGATCAGGGAGCATTTTGATGAGAGTGGCCTTGGAGCGCAGTAATGAGAGACGTCATGGGGCATTATGGTGGCAGTGGTCAAGGAGCATTGTGATGAAAGTGTTCATGGAGCAATGCTATTATCGGGACAATGGAGCATTGTGAATACAAAGGCCATGGAGCATTGAGATAACAGAGTTCATGGAGCATTGTGATGAAAGTGGTCATGGATCACTGTGATGACAAGTGTCCTGGAACCTAGTGATGACACGGTTCATACCGCATTGAGATGACAAGGGCCAAGGAGAATTGTGATGACACGTGTCATGGGGCATTGTGATGACATTGGTCATCTTGCATTGTGATGACAGTGGTCATGTAGAATTTTGATTAAAGTTATCATGGAGAACTGTGATGACAATGGCCAAGGAAGATTTTGATGACAAGTGTCATTGAGCAATGGGATGACACGGGATTGGAGTATTATGATGACAAGTGTTCTGGAGCATTGTGATGACAAGGGCATGGAGCATTGTGATTACAGAGGCCATGGAGCATTGTGATGACAACGGCATGGAGTATTGTGATGACAGGGGTCATTGAGCATTGTGATTACAAAGACCATGAGGCATTGTGATGACAGGGGCCTTGGAGCATTGTGATGACAATGGTCATCGAGCATTGTGATGAGAGGGGTCATACAGCATTGTGATGAGAAAGACCATGGAGCATGGTGATGACAGATGCCATGGAACATTGTGATGACAAGGCCATGTACCATTTTGATTACAAGGGTCATGGAGCATTGTGATGACAAGGGCAGGGAACCTTGTGGTGACCGGGGTCATGGATCATTTTGATGACAACTTTCATGGAACGTTGTGATAACAGGGGTCATGGAGCATTGTGTTGAAAGGGAACATGGAGCACTGTGATTACAGGGTCCATGGAACATTGTGACTACATAGGCCATGGAACAATGTGATGACAGGGGTCATGTAGCATTGTGATGACAGGGTCATGGAGCATTGTGATTACAGGGGTTATGGGGCACTGTGATGACAAAGGCCAAGGAAGATTTTGATGACAAGTGTCATTGAGCAAAGGGTTGACCCGGGAATGGAGTATTGTGATGACAAGAGCTCTGTAGCATTTTGATGAAAAAGGCATGGAGCATTGTGAAGACAGTGCCCATGGAGCATTGTGATGAAAAGTGCAGGGAACATTGTGATGTCTAGGTTCATGGAGCATTGTGATGAAAGTGGCCATTGAGCATTGAGATGACAGGCGTCATGAAGCATGGTGAAGACAGTGGTCATGGAGCATTGTGATGAAAGAGATCATGGAGCAATATGATATCACGGGCCATGGAGCCTTGTGATGACAGGGGTCATGGGGCATTGTGCTGAAAGTGGTCATGGAGCATTGCGATGAAAAGCGCTATGGAGCATTGTGATGACAAGGGCCATGGATCATTGTAAAAACAGGTATCATTGGGCATTGTGATGAAAGGGGCATGGAGCATATTTATGTAAGTTGCCATGGAGAGTTGTGATGAAAGGGATCATGTGGATTTGTAATGACAAGGGCCATGGAGCATTGTGATGAAACAAATCTTGGAGTATCTTGATGAAAGTTGTCATGGAGCATTGCGATGAAAAGCACCAAGGAACATTGTGATGACAAGAACCATCGAGCATTGTGATGACAAGTGTCATGGAGCATTGTGATGACAGGTGTCATGGAGCATCGTGATGACAAATGCCATGGAGAATTGTGATGAGAGGTGGCATTGGGCAATGTGACGAAAGGGATCATGGAGTACTGTGATTACAGGGGCCATGGAGCATTGTGATAACAAGTGACATGGAGAATAGTGATGACAGGCGTCATAGAGCATTGTGATGACAAGTGACATTTAGCATTTTGATGACATGGGTCATCAGGCATTGTGTTGACAGGGGTCATGGAGTATTGTGATGACAAAGGCAATAGAGCATTGTGATGACAGGGGTCATGGAGCACTGTGATGACATGGGCCATGGAGCATTGTGAAGACAAGATTCATGGAGTATTGTGATGACACGGGCATGAAGCATGGTGATGACCACAGACCTGGAGCATTGTGATGACATTGGCAGGGATCATTGTGATTACAGGGATCATGGAGCATTGTGATGACAAGTGTCATGCAATATTGTGCTGACACAGATCAGGGAGCATTTTGATGAGAGTGGCCTTGGAGCGCAGTAATGAGAGACGTCATGGGGCATTATGGTGGCAGTGGTCAAGGAGCATTGTGATGAAAGTGTTCATGGAGCAACGCTATTATCGGGACAATGGAGCATTGTGAATACAAAGGCCATGGAGCATTGAGATAACAGAGTTCATGGAGCATTGTGATGAAAGTGGTCATGGATCACTGTGATGACAAGTGTCCTGGAACCTAGTGATGACACGGTTCATACCGCATTGAGATGACAAGGGCCAAGGAGAATTGTGATGACACGTGTCATGGGGCATTGTGATGACATTGGTCATCTTGCATTGTGATGACAGTGGTCATGTAGAATTTTGATTAAAGTTATCATGGAGAACTGTGATGACAAAGGCCAAGGAATATTTTGATGACAAGTGTCATTGAGCAATGGGATGACACGGGATTGGAGTATTATGATGACAAGTGTTCTGGAGCATTGTGATGACAAGGGCATGGAGCATTGTGATTACAGAGGCCATGGAGCATTGTGATGACAACGGCATGGAGTATTGTGATGACAGGGGTCATTGAGCATTGTGATTACAAAGACCATGAGGCATTGTGATGACAGGGGCCTTGGAGCATTGTGATGACAATGGTCATCGAGCATTGTGATGAGAGGGGTCATACAGCATTGTGATGAGAAAGACCATGGAGCATGGTGATGACAGATGCCATGGAACATTGTGATGACAAGGCCATGTACCATTTTGATTACAAGGGTCATGGAGCATTGTGATGACAAGGGCAGGGAACCTTGTGGTGCCCGGGTTCATGGAGCATTTTGATGACAACTTTCATGGAACGTTGTGATAACAGGGGTCATGGAGCATTGTGTTGAAAGGGAACATGGAGCACTGTGATTACAGGGTCCATGGAACATTGTGAATACATAGGCCATGGAACAATGTGATGACAGGGGTCATGTAGCATTGTGATGACAGGGTCATGGAGCATTGTGATTACAGGGGTTATGGGGCACTGTGATGACAGGGGGCATGGAACATTGTGATGAAAAGTGTCATGGAACATTGTGCTGACAGGGATCATGGAGCTTTTTGGTAAGAGAGGCCTTGCCGATTTGTGATGGCAGGCGTCATGGGTCATTGTGATGACAGCGGTCTTGGAGCATTGTGATGAAAGGGGTCATCGAGCACTGTGATTACAGGAGCCATGGAGCATTGTGAATACAAAGACTATGGAGCATTGAGATGACAAGTTTCATGGAGCATTGTGATGAAAGTGATCATGGATCATTGTGATGACAAGTGTCCTGGAACCTTGTGATGACACGGTTCATGGAGCATTGTGATGACAAGGACCATGGCGAATTGTGATGACATCTGTCATGGGGCATTGTGATGACAGTGGTCATCTAGAATTGTGATGAAAGGAATCATGGAGCACTGTGATGACAGGGGCCATGGAACATTGTGATGACAAAGGCCATGGAGCATTGTGATGACAAGTGTCATGGGGCATTTTGATGACATTGGCATGGAGCATTATGATGACAAGTGTTCTGGAGCGTTTTGATGACAAAGGCATGGAGCATTGTGATAAAAGTGCCCATGGAGCATTGTGATGAAAACGGCAGGGAACATTGTGATGACTGGGTTCATGGAGCATTGTGATAAAAGGGGCTATGGAGCCTTGAGATGACAGGCGTCATGAGGCATGGTGATGACACTGGTCATGGAGCATTGTGATGAAAGTGATCATGGAGCCATATGATATCAGGGGCCATGGAGCATTGTGATGACAGGGGTCATGGGGCATTGTGCTGAAAGCGGTCATGGAGCATTGCGATGAAAAGCGCTATGGAGCATTGTGATGACAAGGGCCATGGAGCATTGTGAATACAAGGGACATGGAGCCTTGTGATGACAAAGGTCATGGATCATTGTAAAAACAGGTATCATTGGGCATTGTGATGACAGGGGCATGGAATATTTTAATGTACGTTGCCATGGAGAGCTGTGATGAAAGGGATCATGTGGATTTGTAATGACAAGGGCCATGGAGCATTGTGATGAAACAAATCTTGGAGTATTTTGATGAAAGTTGTCATGGAGCATTGCGATGAAAAACACCAAGGAACATTGTGATGACAAGGGCCATCGTGCATTGTTATGACAAGTGTCATGGAGCATTGTGATGACAGGTGTCATGGAGCATCGTGATGAAATATGCCATGGAGAATTGTGATGAGAGGTGGCATTGGGCCTTGTGACGAAAGGGGTCATGGAGTACTGTGATTACAGGGGCCATGGAGCATTGTGATAACAAGTGACATGCAGAATAGTGATGACAGGCGTCAGAGAGCATTGTGATGACAATTGACATTTAGCATTTTGATGACAGGTGTCATCAGGCATTGTGTTGAAAGGGGTCACGGAGTATTGTGATGACAAAGGCTATAGAGCATTGTGATGACAGGGGTCATGGAGCACTGTGATGACGTGGGCCATGGAGCATTGTGAAGACAAGATTCATGTAGCATTGTAATGACACGGGCATAAAGCATGGTGATTACAACAGACCTGGAGCATTGTGATGACAAGGGCATGGAGCATTGTGATTACAGGAAATGTGGAGCATTGTGATGACAAGTGTCATGCAATATTGTGCAGACACAATTCATGGAGCATTTTGATGAGAGTGGCCTTGGAGCACAGTGATGAGAGACGTCATGGGTCATTATGGTGACAATGGTCAAGGAGAATTGTGATGAAAGTGTTCATGGAGTAACGCTATTATCGGGACAATGGAGCATTGTGAATACAAAGGCCATGGAGCATTGAGATAACAGAGTTCATGGAGCATTGTGATGAAAGTGGTCATGGATCACTGTGAAGACAAGTATCCTGGAACCTTGTGATGACACGGTTCATACAGCATTGAGATGACAAGGGCCAAGGAGAATTGTGATGACACGTGTCATGGGGCATTGTGATGACATTGGTCATCTTGCATTGTGATGACAGTGGTCATGTAGAATTTTGATTAAAGGTATCATGGAGCACTGTGATGACAAAGGCCAAGGAAGATTTTGATGACAAGTGTCATTGAGCAATGGGATGACACGAGTTTGGAGTATTATGATGACAAGTGTTCTGGAGCATTGTGATGACAAGGGCATGGAGCATTGTGATTACAGAGGCCATGGAGCATTTTGATGACAACGGCATGGAGTATTGTGATGACAGGGGTCATTGAGCATTGTGATTACAAAGACCATGAGGCATTGTGATGACAGGGGCCTTGGAGCATTGTGATGACAATGGTCATCGAGCCTTGTGATGAGAGGGGTCATAGAGCATTGTCATGAGAAAGACCATGGAGCATGGTGATAACAGAGGCCATGGAACATTGTGATGACAAGGCCATGTACCATTTTGATTATATCGGTCATGGAGCATGGTGATGACAAGGGCAGGGAACATTGTGGTGACCGGGGTCATGGAGCATTTTGATGACAACTTTCATGGAACGTTTTGATGACAGGGGTCATGGAGCATTGTGTTGAAAGGGAACATGGAGCAGTGTGATTACAGGGTCCATGGAACATTGTGAATACATAGGCCATGGAACAATGTGATGACAGGGGTCATGTAGAATTGTGATGACAGGGTCATGGAGCATTGTGATTACAGGGGTTATGGGGCACTGTGATGACAGGGGGCATGGAGCATTGTGATGAAAATTGTCCTGGAGCATTGTGATGACAGCGGTCACAGAGAATTGGGATGAAAGGTATCATGCAGCATTGTGATGACAATGGTCATGGACCATATTGATGACAGGGGTCATGGAACATTCTGATGACAAGGTTCATAAAGCATTTTGATGACAGGGGTCATGGAGCATTGTGTTGACACGGGCATGGAGCATTGTAGTGATAGGATATCTGAAGCATTGTGATGAAAAGGGGATAGAGCATTTTGACGACAGGGTCCAAGGAGCATTGTGCCGACAATGGCACGGAGCACTGTGATGAAAACGGTACTGGAGCACTGTGAGGAAAGGAGTCATGGATCATTGTGATGACAGGGGTCATGGAGCTTTGTGATGACAAGGGTCATGGAGCATTGTGATGACACGGTCAAGGAACATTGCGATGACAAGATTTCAGGAGCATTGTGATGAAAGGGCATGGAGCATTGTGATTAAAGGTGACAAGGAGCATTGTGATGATATGGGCAGAGAACTTTGTGATGACAGGGGTCATGGAACATTGTGATGAAAAGTGTCATGGAACATTGCGGAGACAGGGATCATGGAGCTTTTTGGTAAGAGAGTCCTAGGAGATTTGTGATGGCAGGCATCATGGGGCATTGTGATGACAGCCGTCTTGGAGCAATGTGATGACTAGTGTCATGGGGCATTTTGATGGCATTGGTATGGAACATTATGATGACAAGTGTTCTGGAACATTTTGATGACAAGGGCATGGAGCATTGTGATGACAGGGCCCATGGAGCATTGTGATGAAAAGGGCAGGGAACATTGTGATGACTGGGTTCATGGAGCATTGTGATGAAAGGGGCCATGGAGCATTGAGATGACAGGCGTCATGAGGCATGGTGATGACACTGGTCATGGAGCATTGTGATCAAAGAGATCATGGAGCAATATGATAACAGGGGCCATGGAGCATTGTGATGACAGGTGTATTGGAGCATTGTGATGAAAGTAGTCATGGATCATTGTGATGACATGTGTCCTGGAACACTGTGATGACACGGTTCATCGAGTATTGTGATGACAAGGGTCATAGCGAATTGTGATGACAGGTGTCATGGGGCATTGTGATGACATTGATCATCTAGGAATTGTGATGAAATGTATCATGGAGCACTGTGATGTCTGGGGGCATGAAGCATTGTTATGAAAATTGTCCTGGATTATGTGATGACAGCAGTCATGGAGAATTGTGATGACAAGGATTATGCAGCATTGTGTTGACAAGGGTATGGACTATTGTGATGACAATGGTCATGGAGCAATGTGATGAAAGTTTTCATGGAACATCGTGATGAAAAGTGCCTGGGAGAATTGTGACGATAAAGGCCATGGAGCATTGTGATGACAAGTGTCATGGAGCATTGTAATGAAAGGTTTCATTGTGCACTGTGATGACAAGGGGGATGGAGTATTGTGATGAAACTGGTCCTGGAGCATTGTGGTAACAGAAGCCGTGGAGCATTGTGATGACAGGCATCATGGAGCATTGTGAAGAAAGGGACAATGGGGAATTGTAATGACAATAGAGAAATGTGATGAAAATGGTCAGCGAGCATAGTGATTAAAGTGGTCATTGAGAATTGTGATGAAAAGCGACATAGAGCATTGTGATGACAAAGGTCATGGAGAACTGTGATGACCAGGGTTATGTAGCATTGTGATGACACGGTCATGGAACATTGTGATGACAAGAATTCTGGAGCATTGTGATGACACGGGCATGAAGCATGGTGATGACAACAGACCTGGAGCATTGTGATGACAAGGGCGTGGAGCATTGTGATTACAGGAGACATGGAGCATTGTGATGACATTGGCAGGGATCATTGTGATTACAGGGATCATGGAGCATTGTGATGACAAGTGTCATGCAATATTGTGCTGACACAGTTCATGGAGCATTTTGATGAGAGTGGCCTTGGAGCACATTGATGAGAGACGTCATGGGGCATTATGGTGACAGTGGTCAAGGAGCATTTTGATGAAAGTGTTCATGGAGCAACGTGATTATCAGGACAATGGAGCATTGTGAATACAAAGGCCATGGAGCATTGAGATAACAGAGTTCATGGAGCATTGTGATGAAAATGGTCATGGATCACTGTGAAACAAGTGTCCTGGAACCTATTGATGACATGGTTCATACAGCATTGAGATGACAAGGGCCAAGGCGAATTGTGATGAAATGTATCATGGGGCATTGTGGTGACATTGGTCATCTTGCATTGTGATGTCAGTGGTCATGTAGAATTTTGATTAAAGGTATCATGGGGCACTGTGATGACAAAGGCCAAGGAAGATTTTGATGACAATTGTCATTGAGCAAAGGGTTGACACGGGAATGGAGTATTATGATGACAAGAGCTCTGGAGCATTTTGATGAAAAAGGCATGGAGCATTGTGAAGACAGTGCCCATGGAGCATTGTGATGAAAAGTGCAGGGAACATTGTGATGTCTAGGTTCATGGAGCATTGTGATGAAAGTGGCCATTGAGCATTGAGATGACAGGTGTCATGAAGCATGGTGAAGACAGTGGTCATGGAGCATTGTGATGAAGGAGATCATGGAGCAATATGATATCACGGGACATGGAGCATTGTGATGACAGGGGTCATGGGGCATTGTGCTGAAAGTGGTCATGGAGCATTGCGATGAAAAGCGCTATGGAGCATTGTGATGACAAGGGCCATGGATCATTGTAAAAACAGGTATCATTGGGCATTGTGATGAAAGGGGCATGGAGCATTTTTATGTAAGTTGCCATGGAGAGTTGTGATGAAAGGGATCATGTGGATTTGTAATGACAAGGGCCATGGAGCATTGTGATGAAACAAATCTTGGAGTATCTTGATGAAAGTTGTCATGGAGCATTGCGATGAAAAGCACCAAGGAACATTGTGATGACAAGAACCATCGAGCATTGTGATGACAAGTGTCATGGAGCATTGTGATGACAGGTGTCATGGAGCATCGTGATGACAAATGCCATGGAGAATTGTGATGAGAGGTGGCATTGGGCAATGTGACGAAAGGGATCATGGAGTACTGTGATTACAGGGGCCATGGAGCATTGTGATAACAAGTGACATGGAGAATAGTGATGACAGGCGTCATAGAGCATTGTGATGACAAGTGACATTTAGCATTTTGATGACATGGGTCATCAGGCATTGTGTTGACAGGGGTCATGGAGTATTGTGATGACAAAGGCAATAGAGCATTGTGATGACAGGGGTCATGGAGCACTGTGATGACATGGGCCATGGAGCATTGTGAAGACAAGATTCATGGAGTATTGTGATGACACGGGCATGAAGCATGGTGATGACCACAGACCTGGAGCATTGTGATGACATTGGCAGGGATCATTGTGATTACAGGGATCATGGAGCATTGTGATGACAAGTGTCATGCAATATTGTGCTGACACAGATCAGGGAGCATTTTGATGAGAGTGGCCTTGGAGCGCAGTAATGAGAGACGTCATGGGGCATTATGGTGGCAGTGGTCAAGGAGCATTGTGATGAAAGTGTTCATGGAGCAACGCTATTATCGGGACAATGGAGCATTGTGAATACAAAGGCCATGGAGCATTGAGATGACAGGGTTCATGGAGCATTGTGATGAAAGTGATCATAGTTCATTGTGATGACAAGTGTCCTGGAACCTTGTGATGACACGGTTCATGGAGCATTGTGATGACAAGGACCATGGCGAATTGTGATGACATCTGTCATGGGGCATTGTGATGACAGTGGTCATCTAGAATTGTGATGAAAGGTATCATGGAGCACTGTGATGACAGGGGCCATGGAACATTGTGATGACAAAGGCCATGGAGCATTGTGATGACAAGTGTCATGGGGCATTTTCATGACATTGGCATGGAGCATTATGATGACAAGTGTTCTGGAGCATTGTGATGAAAAGGGCAGGGAACATTGTGATGACTGGGTTCATGGAGCATTGTGATGAAAGGGGCCATGGAGCATTGAGATGACAGGCGTCATGAGGCATGGTGATGACACTGGTCATGGAGCATTGTGATCAAAGAGATCATGGAGCAATATGATAACAGGGGCCATGGAGCATTGTGATGACAGGTGTATTGGAGCATTGTGATGAAAGTAGTCATGGATCATTGTGATGACATGTGTCCTGGAACACTGTGATGACACGGTTCATCGAGTATTGTGATGACAAGGGTCATAGCGAATTGTGATGACAGGTGTCATGGGGCATTGTGATGACATTGATCATCTAGGAATTGTGATGAAATGTATCATGGAGCACTGTGATGTCTGGGGGCATGAAGCATTGTTATGAAAATTGTCCTGGATTATGTGATGACAGCAGTCATGGAGAATTGTGATGACAAGGATTATGCAGCATTGTGTTGACAAGGGTATGGACTATTGTGATGACAATGGTCATGGAGCAATGTGATGAAAGTTTTCATGGAACATCGTGATGAAAAGTGCCTGGGAGAATTGTGACGATAAAGGCCATGGAGCATTGTGATGACAAGTGTCATGGAGCATTGTAATGAAAGGTTTCATTGTGCACTGTGATGACAAGGGGGATGGAGTATTGTGATGAAACTGGTCCTGGAGCATTGTGGTAACAGAAGCCGTGGAGCATTGTGATGACAGGCATCATGGAGCATTGTGAAGAAAGGGACAATGGGGAATTGTAATGACAATAGAGAAATGTGATGAAAATGGTCAGCGAGCATAGTGATTAAAGTGGTCATTGAGAATTGTGATGAAAAGCGACATAGAGCATTGTGATGACAAAGGTCATGGAGAACTGTGATGACCAGGGTTATGTAGCATTGTGATGACACGGTCATGGAACATTGTGATGACAAGAATTCTGGAGCATTGTGATGACACGGGCATGAAGCATGGTGATGACAACAGACCTGGAGCATTGTGATGACAAGGGCGTGGAGCATTGTGATTACAGGAGACATGGAGCATTGTGATGACATTGGCAGGGATCATTGTGATTACAGGGATCATGGAGCATTGTGATGACAAGTGTCATGCAATATTGTGCTGACACAGTTCATGGAGCATTTTGATGAGGGTGGCCTTGGAGCACATTGATGAGAGACATCATGGGGCATTATGGTGACAGTGGTCAAGGAGCATTTTGATGAAAGTGTTCATGGAGCAACGTGATTATCAGGACAATGGAGCATTGTGAATACAAAGGCCATGGAGCATTGAGATAACAGAGTTCATGGAGCATTGTGATGAAAATGGTCATGGATCACTGTGAAACAAGTGTCCTGGAACCTATTGATGACATGGTTCATACAGCATTGAGATGACAAGGGCCAAGGCGAATTGTGATGAAATGTATCATGGGGCATTGTGGTGACATTGGTCATCTTGCATTGTGATGTCAGTGGTCATGTAGAATTTTGATTAAAGGTATCATGGGGCACTGTGATGACAAAGGCCAAGGAAGATTTTGATGACAATTGTCATTGAGCAAAGGGTTGACACGGGAATGGAGTATTATGATGACAAGAGCTCTGGAGCATTTTGATGAAAAAGGCATGGAGCATTGTGAAGACAGTGCCCATGGAGCATTGTGATGAAAAGTGCAGGGAACATTGTGATGTCTAGGTTCATGGAGCATTGTGATGAAAGTGGCCATTGAGCATTGAGATGACAGGCGTCATGAAGCATGGTGAAGACAGTGGTCATGGAGCATTGTGATGAAGGAGATCATGGAGCAATATGATATCATGGGCCATGGAGCATTGTGATGACAGGGGTCATGGGGCATTGTGCTGAAAGTGGTCATGGAGCATTGCGATGAAAAGCGCTATGGAGCATTGTGATGACAAGGGCCATGGATCATTGTAAAAACAGGTATCATTGGGCATTGTGATGAAAGGGGCATGGAGCATTTTTATGTAAGTTGCCATGGAGAGTTGTGATGAAAGGGATCATGTGGATTTCTAATGACAAGGGCCATGGAGCATTGTGATGAAACAAATCTTGGAGTATCTTGATGAAAGTTGTCATGGAGCATTGCGATGAAAAGCACCAAGGAACATTGTGATGACAAGAACCATCGAGCATTGTGATGACAAGTGTCATGGAGCATTGTGATGACAGGTGTCATGGAGCATCGTGATGACAAATGCCATGGAGAATTGTGATGAGAGGTGGCATTGGGCAATGTGACGAAAGGGATCATGGAGTACTGTGATTACAGGGGCCATGGAGCATTGTGATAACAAGTGACATGGAGAATAGTGATGACAGGCGTCATAGAGCATTGTGATGACAAGTGACATTTAGCATTTTGATGACATGGGTCATCAGGCATTGTGTTGACAGGGGTCATGGAGTATTGTGATGACAAAGGCAATAGAGCATTGTGATGACAGGGGTCATGGAGCACTGTGATGACATGGGCCATGGAGCATTGTGAAGACAATATTCATGGAGTATTGTGATGACACGGACATGAAGCATGGTGATGACCACAGACCTGGAGCATTGTGATGACATTGGCAGGGATCATTGTGATTACAGGGATCATGGAGCATTGTGATGACAAGTGTCATGCAATATTGTGCTGACACAGATCAGGGAGCATTTTGATGAGAGTGGCCTTGGAGCGCAGTAATGAGAGACGTCATGGGGCATTATGGTGGCAGTGGTCAAGGAGCATTGTGATGAAAGTGTTCATGGAGCAACGCTATTATCGGGACAATGGAGCATTGTGAATACAAAGGCCATGGAGCATTGAGATGACAGGGTTCATGGAGCATTGTGATGAAAGTGATTATAGTTCATTGTGATGACAAGTGTCCTGGAACCTTGTGATGACACGGTTCATGGAGCATTGTGATGACAAGGACCATGGCGAATTGTGATGACATCTGTCATGGGGCATTGTGATGACAGTGGTCATCTAGAATTGTGATGAAAGGTATCATGGAGCACTGTGATGACAGGGGCCATGGAACATTGTGATGACAAAGGCCATGGAGCATTGTGATGACAAGTGTCATGGGGCATTTTGATGACATTGGCATGGAGCATTATGATGACAAGTGTTCTGGAGCATTGTGATGAAAAGGGCAGGGAACATTGTGATGACTGGGTTCATGGAGCATTGTGATGAAAGGGGCCATGGAGCATTGAGATGACAGGCGTCATGAGGCATGGTGATGACACTGGTCATGGAGCATTGTGATCAAAGAGATCATGGAGCAATATGATAACAGGGGCCATGGAGCATTGTGATGACAGGTGTATTGGAGCATTGTGATGAAAGTAGTCATGGATCATTGTGATGACATGTGTCCTGGAACACTGTGATGACACGGTTCATCGAGTATTGTGATGACAAGGGTCATAGCGAATTGTGATGACAGGTGTCATGGGGCATTGTGATGACATTGATCATCTAGGAATTGTGATGAAATGTATCATGGAGCACTGTGATGTCTGGGGGCATGAAGCATTGTTATGAAAATTGTCCTGGATTATGTGATGACAGCAGTCATGGAGAATTGTGATGACAAGGATTATGCAGCATTGTGTTGACAAGGGTATGGACTATTGTGATGACAATGGTCATGGAGCAATGTGATGAAAGTTTTCATGGAACATCGTGATGAAAAGTGCCTGGGAGCATTGTGACGATAAAGGCCATGGAGCATTGTGATGACAAGTGTCATGGAGCATTGTAATGAAAGGTTTCATTGTGCACTGTGATGACAAGGGGGATGGAGTATTGTGATGAAACTGGTCCTGGAGCATTGTGGTAACAGAAGCCGTGGAGCATTGTGATGACAGGCATCATGGAGCATTGTGAAGAAAGGGACAATGGGGACTTGTAATGACAATAGAGAAATGTGATGAAAATGGTCAGCGAGCATAGTGATTAAAGTGGTCATTGAGAATTGTGATGAAAAGCGACATAGAGCATTGTGATGACAAAGGTCATGGAGAACTGTGATGACCAGGGTTATGTAGCATTGTGATGACACGGTCATGGAACATTGTGATGACAAGAATTCTGGAGCATTGTGATGACACGGGCATGAAGCATGGTGATGACAACAGACCTGGAGCATTGTGATGACAAGGGCGTGGAGCATTGTGATTACAGGAGACATGGAGCATTGTGATGACATTGGCAGGGATCATTGTGATTACAGGGATCATGGAGCATTGTGATGACAAGTGTCATGCAATATTGTGCTGACACAGTTCATGGAGCATTTTGATGAGGGTGGCCTTGGAGCACATTGATGAGAGACGTCATGGGGCATTATGGTGACAGTGGTCAAGGAGCATTTTGATGAAAGTGTTCATGGAGCAACGTGATTATCAGGACAATGGAGCATTGTGAATACAAAGGCCATGGAGCATTGAGATAACAGAGTTCATGGAGCATTGTGATGAAAATGGTCATGGATCACTGTGAAACAAGTGTCCTGGAACCTATTGATGACATGGTTCATACAGCATTGAGATGACAAGGGCCAAGGCGAATTGTGATGAAATGTATCATGGGGCATTGTGGTGACATTGGTCATCTTGCATTGTGATGTCAGTGGTCATGTAGAATTTTGATTAAAGGTATCATGGGGCACTGTGATGACAAAGGCCAAGGAAGATTTTGATGACAAGTGTCATTGAGCAAAGGGTTGACACGGGAATGGAGTATTATGATGACAAGAGCTCTGGAGCATTTTGATGAAAAAGGCATGGAGCATTGTGAAGACAGTGCCCATGGAGCATTGTGATGAAAAGTGCAGGGAACATTGTGATGTCTAGGTTCATGGAGCATTGTGATGAAAGTGGCCATTGAGCATTGAGATGACAGGCGTCATGAAGCATGGTGAAGACAGTGGTCATGGAGCATTGTGATGAAGGAGATCATGGAGCAATATGATATCACGGGCCATGGAGCATTGTGATGACAGGGGTCATGGGGCATTGTGCTGAAAGTGGTCATGGAGCATTGCGATGAAAAGCGCTATGGAGCATTGTGATGACAAGGGCCATGGATCATTGTAAAAACAGGTATCGTTGGGCATTGTGATGAAAGGGGCATGGAGCATTTTTATGTAAGTTGCCATGGAGAGTTGTGATGAAAGGGATCATGTGGATTTGTAATGACAAGGGCCATGGAGCATTGTGATGAAACAAATCTTGGAGTATCTTGATGAAAGTTGTCATAGAGCATTGCGATGAAAAGCACCAAGGAACATTGTGATGACAAGAACCATCGAGCATTGTGATGACAAGTGTCATGGAGCATTGTGATGACAGGTGTCATGGAGCATCGTGATGACAAATGCCATGGAGAATTGTGATGAGAGGTGGCATTGGGCAATGTGACGAAAGGGATCATGGAGTACTGTGATTACAGGGGCCATGGAGCATTGTGATAACAAGTGACATGGAGAATAGTGATGACAGGCGTCATAGAGCATTGTGATGACAAGTGACATTTAGCATTTTGATGACATGGGTCATCAGGCATTGTGTTGACAGGGGTCATGGAGTATTGTGATGACAAAGGCAATAGAGCATTGTGATGACAGGGGTCATGGAGCACTGTGATGACATGGGCCATGGAGCATTGTGAAGACAAGATTCATGGAGTATTGTGATGACACGGGCATGAAGCATAGTGATGACCACAGACCTGGAGCATTGTGATGACATTGGCAGGGATCATTGTGATTACAGGGATCATGGAGCATTGTGATGACAAGTGTCATGCAATATTGTGCTGACACAGATCAGGGAGCATTTTGATGAGAGTGGCCTTGGAGCGCAGTAATGAGAGACGTCATGGGGCATTATGGTGGCAGTGGTCAAGGAGCATTGTGATGAAAGTGTTCATGGAGCCACGCTATTATCGGGACAATGGAGCATTGTGAATACAAAGGCCATGGAGCATTGAGATAACAGAGTTCATGGAGCATTGTGATGAAAGTGGTCATGGATCACTGTGATGACAAGTGTCCTGGAACCTAGTGATGACACGGTTCATACCACATTGAGATGACAAGGGCCAAGGAGAATTGTGATGACACGTGTCATGGGGCATTGTGATGACATTGATCATCTAGGAATTGTGATGAAAGGTATCATGGAGCACTGTGATGGCTGGGTGCATGAAACATTGTTATGAAAATTGTCCTGGATTATTGTGATGACAGCCGTCATGGAGAATTGTGATGACAGCAATCATGGAGAATTGTGATGACAGGGATTATGCAGCATTGTGTTGACAAGGTTTTGGACTATTGTGATGACAATGGTCGTGGAGCAATGTGATGAAAGTTTTCATGGAACATCGTGAAGAAAAGTGCCTGGGAGCATTGTGACGATAAAGGCCATGGAGCATTGTGATGACAAGTGTCATGGAGCATTGTAAAGAAAGGTTTCATTGTGCACTGTGATGACAAGGGGGATGGAGTATTGTGATGAAACTGGTCCTGGAGCATTGTGATAACAAAAGCCATGGAGCATTGTGATGACAGGCATCATGGAGCATTGTGAAGAAAGGGGCCATGGGGAATTGTAATGACAATAGAGAAATGTGATAAAAATGGTCAGCGAGCATAGTGATTAAACTGGTCATTGAGAATTGTGATGAAAAGCGACATAGAGCATTGTGATGACAAAGGTCATGGAACATTGTGATGAGCAGGGTCATGTAGCATTGTGATGCCACGGTCATGGAACATTGTGTTGAAAAGAATTCTGGAGCATTGTGAGGAAAAAAGCATGGAGCATTGTGATTATAGGGGACATGGAGCATTGTGATGACATGGGCAGGGAACACTGTGATGACAGGTGTTATGGAGCAATGTGATGACAAGTGTCATGGAACATTGTGATGAGAGGTGCCTTGGAGAATTGTGATGACAGGCGTCATGGGGCATTGAGATGACAGTGGTCATGGAGCATTATGATGAAAGGTGTTATGGAGCACTGTGATTACAGGAGCCATGGAGCATTGTGAATACAAAGGCCATAGAGCATTGAGATTACACTGGTCATGGAGCATTGTGATGAAAGTGGTCATGGATCATTGTGATGACAAGTGTCCTGGGACCCTGTGATGACATGGTTCATGGAGCATTGTGATGACAACGGTCATGGCGAATTGTGATGACAGTGTCATGAGGCATTGTGATGGCAGTGGTCATCTAGAAATGTGATTAAAGTTATTATGGAGCACATTAATGAGAGGGGCCAAGGAGCATTGTGATGACAAGTGTCATGGAGCATGGTGATGAAACGGACATGGAGCATTATAATTACAAGAGTCCTGGAGCCTTGTGATGACAAGGGCATGGAGAATTGTGATTACAGGGGTCATGGAGCAGTGTGATGACAAAGGCTTGGAGCACTGTGATGACAAGGGCCATGGAGCATTGTGATTACAGGGGTCATGGGGCACTGTGATGAGTGAGGTCATGGAGCATTGTGATGAAACGGGTCATGGAGCACTGTGATTACAGGGGCCATGGAGAATTGTGATGACAAAGGCAATGGAGCATTGTGATGACAGTGGTCATGGAGCTTTGTGATGACATGGGCCATGGAGCATTGTGAAGACAAGATTCATGGAGTATTGTGATGACACGGGCATGAAGCATGGTGATGACCACAGACCTGGAGCATTGTGATGACATTGGCAGGGATCATTGTGATTACAGGGATCATGGAGCATTGTGATGACAAGTGTCATGCAATATTGTGCTGACACAGATCAGGGAGCATTTTGATGAGAGTGGCCTTGGAGCGCAGTAATGAGAGACGTCATGGGGCATTATGGTGGCAGTGGTCAAGGAGCATTGTGATGAAAGTGTTCATGGAGCAATGCTATTATCGGGACAATGGAGCATTGTGAATACAAAGGCCATGGAGCATTGAGAAAACAGAGTTCATGGAGCATTGTGATGAAAGTGGTCATGGATCACTGTGATGACAAGTGTCCTGGAACCTAGTGATGACACGGTTCATACCGCATTGAGATGACAAGGGCCAAGGAGAATTGTGATGACACGTGTCATGGGGCATTGTGATGACATTGGTCATCTTGCATTGTGATGACAGTGGTCATGTAGAATTTTGATTAAAGTTATCATGGAGAACTGTGATGACAAAGGCCAAGGAAGATTTTGATGACAAGTGTCATTGAGCAATGGGATGACACGGGATTGGAGTATTATGATGACAAGTGTTCTGGAGCATTGTGATGACAAGGGCATGGAGCATTGTGATTACAGAGGCCATGGAGCATTGTGATGACAACAGCATGGAGTATTGTGATGACAGGGGTCATTGAGCATTGTGATTACAAAGACCATGAGGCATTGTGATGACAGGGGCCTTGGAGCATTGTGATGACAATGGTCATCGAGCATTGTGATGAGAGGGGTCATACAGCATTGTGATGAGAAAGACCATGGAGCATGGTGATGACAGATGCCATGGAACATTGTGATGACAAGGCCATGTACCATTTTGATTACAAGGGTCATGGAGCATTGTGATGACAAGGGCAGGGAACCTTGTGGTGACCGGGGTCATGGATCATTTTGATGACAACTTTAATGGAACGTTGTGATAACAGTGGTCATGGAGCATTGTGTTGAAAGGGAACATGGAGCACTGTGATTACAGGGTCCATGGAACATTGTGACTACATAGGCCATGGAACAATGTGATGACAGGGGTCATGTAGCATTGTGATGACAGGGTCATGGAGCATTGTGATTACAGGGGTTATGGGGCACTGTGATGACAAAGGCCAAGGAAGATTTTGATGACAAATGTCATTGAGCAAAGGGTTGACCCGGGAATGGAGTATTATGATGACAAGAGCTCTGGAGCATTTTGATGAAAAAGGCATGGAGCATTGTGAAGACAGTGCCCATGGAGCATTGTGATGAAAAGTGCAGGGAACATTGTGATGTCTAGGTTCATGGAGCATTGTGATGAAAGTGGCCATTGAGCATTGAGATGACAGGCGTCATGAAGCATGGTGAAGACAGTGGTCATGGAGCATTGTGATGAAAGAGATCATGGAGCAATATGATATCACGGGCCATGGAGCCTTGTGATGACAGGGGTCATGGGGCATTGTGCTGAAAGTGGTCATGGAGCATTGCGATGAAAAGCGCTATGGAGCATTGTGATGACAAGGGCCATGGATCATTGTAAAAACAGGTATCATTGGGCATTGTGATGAAAGGGGCATGGAGCATTTTTATGTAAGTTGCCATGGAGAGTTGTGATGAAAGGGATCATGTGGATTTGTAATGACAAGGGCCATGGAGCATTGTGATGAAACAAATCTTGGAGTATCTTGATGAAAGTTGTCATGGAGCATTGCGATGAAAAGCACCAAGGAACATTGTGATGACAAGAACCATCGAGCATTGTGATGACAAGTGTCATGGAGCATTGTGATGACAGGTGTCATGGAGCATCGTGATGACAAATGCCATGGAGAATTGTGATGAGAGGTGGCATTGGGCAATGTGACGAAAGGGATCATGGAGTACTGTGATTACAGGGGCCATGGAGCATTGTGATAACAAGTGACATGGAGAATAGTGATGACAGGCGTCATAGAGCATTGTGATGACAAGTGACATTTAGCATTTTGATGACATGGGTCATCAGGCATTGTGTTGACAGGGGTCATGGAGTATTGTGATGACAAAGGCAATAGAGCATTGTGATGACAGGGGTCATGGAGCACTGTGATGACATGGGCCATGGAGCATTGTGAAGACAAGATTCATGGAGTATTGTGATGACACGGGCATGAAGCATGGTGATGACCACAGACCTGGAGCATTGTGATGACATTGGCAGGGATCATTGTGATTACAGGGATCATGGAGCATTGTGATGACAAGTGTCATGCAATATTGGGCTGACACAGATCAGGGAGCATTTTGATGAGAGTGGCCTTGGAGCGCAGTAATGAGAGACGTCATGGGGCATTATGGTGGCAGTGGTCAAGGAGCATTGTGATGAAAGTGTTCATGGAGCAACGCTATTATCGGGACAATGGAGCATTGTGAATACAAAGGCCATGGAGCATTGAGATGACAGGGTTCATGGAGCATTGTGATGAAAGTGATCATAGTTCATTGTGATGACAAGTGTCCTGGAACCTTGTGATGACACGGTTCATGGAGCATTGTGATGACAAGGACCATGGCGAATTGTGATGACATCTGTCATGGGGCATTGTGATGACAGTGGTCATCTAGAATTGTGATGAAAGGTATCATGGAGCACTGTGATGACAGGGGCCATGGAACATTGTGATGACAAAGGCCATGGAGCATTGTGATGACAAGTGTCATGGGGCATTTTGATGACATTGGCATGGAGCATTATGATGACAAGTGTTCTGGAGCATTGTGATGAAAAGGGCAGGGAACATTGTGATGACTGGGTTCATGGAGCATTGTGATGAAAGGGGCCATGGAGCATTGAGATGACAGGCGTCATGAGGCATGGTGATGACACTGGTCATGGAGCATTGTGATCAAAGAGATCATGGAGCAATATGATAACAGGGGCCATGGAGCATTGTGATGACAGGTGTATTGGAGCATTGTGATGAAAGTAGTCATGGATCATTGTGATGACATGTGTCCTGGAACACTGTGATGACACGGTTCATCGAGTATTGTGATGACAAGGGTCATAGCGAATTGTGATGACAGGTGTCATGGGGCATTGTGATGACATTGATCATCTAGGAATTGTGATGAAATGTATCATGGAGCACTGTGATGACTGGGGGCATGAAGCATTGTTATGAAAATTGTCCTGGATTATGTGATGACAGCAGTCATGGAGAATTGTGATGACAAGGATTATGCAGCATTGTGTTGACAAGGGTATGGACTATTGTGATGACAATGGTCATGGAGCAATGTGATGAAAGTTTTCATGGAACATCGTGATGAAAAGTGCCTGGGAGCATTGTGACGATAAAGGCCATGGAGCATTGTGATGACAAGTGTCATGGAGCATTGTAATGAAAGGTTTCATTGTGCACTGTGATGACAAGGGGGATGGAGTATTGTGATGAAACTGGTCCTGGAGCATTGTGGTAACAGAAGCCGTGGAGCATTGTGATGACAGGCATCATGGAGCATTGTGAAGAAAGGGACAATGGGGACTTGTAATGACAATAGAGAAATGTGATGAAAATGGTCAGCGAGCATAGTGATTAAAGTGGTCATTGAGAATTGTGATGAAAAGCGACATAGAGCATTGTGATGACAAAGGTCATGGAGAACTGTGATGACCAGGGTTATGTAGCATTGTGATGACACGGTCATGGAACATTGTGATGACAAGAATTCTGGAGCATTGTGATGACACGGGCATGAAGCATGGTGATGACAACAGACCTGGAGCATTGTGATGACAAGGGCGTGGAGCATTGTGATTACAGGAGACATGGAGCATTGTGATGACATTGGCAGGGATCATTGTGATTACAGGGATCATGGAGCATTGTGATGACAAGTGTCATGCAATATTGTGCTGACACAGTTCATGGAGCATTTTGATGAGGGTGGCCTTGGAGCACATTGATGAGAGACATCATGGGGCATTATGGTGACAGTGGTCAAGGAGCATTTTGATGAAAGTGTTCATGGAGCAACGTGATTATCAGGACAATGGAGCATTGTGAATACAAAGGCCATGGAGCATTGAGATAACAGAGTTCATGGAGCATTGTGATGAAAATGGTCATGGATCACTGTGAAACAAGTGTCCTGGAACCTATTGATGACATGGTTCATACAGCATTGAGATGACAAGGGCCAAGGCGAATTGTGATGAAATGTATCATGGGGCATTGTGGTGACATTGGTCATCTTGCATTGTGATGTCAGTGGTCATGTAGAATTTTGATTAAAGGTATCATGGGGCACTGTGATGACAAAGGCCAAGGAAGATTTTGAAGACAAGTGTCATTGAGCAAAGGGTTGACACGGGAATGGAGTATTATGATGACAAGAGCTCTGGAGCATTTTGATGAAAAAGGCATGGAGCATTGTGAAGACAGTGCCCATGGAGCATTGTGATGAAAAGTGCAGGGAACATTGTGATGTCTAGGTTCATGGAGCATTGTGATGAAAGTGGCCATTGAGCATTGAGATGACAGGCGTCATGAAGCATGGTGAAGACAGTGGTCATGGAGCATTGTGATGAAGGAGATCATGGAGCAATATGATATCACGGGCCATGGAGCATTGTGATGACAGCGGTCATGGGGCATTGTGCTGAAAGTGGTCATGGAGCATTGCGATGAAAAGCGCTATGGAGCATTGTGATGACAAGGGCCATGGATCATTGTAAAAACAGGTATCATTGGGCATTGTGATGAAAGGGGCATGGAGCATTTTTATGTAAGTTGCCATGGAGAGTTGTGATGAAAGGGATCATGTGGATTTGTAATGACAAGGGCCATGGAGCATTGTGATGAAACAAATCTTGGAGTATCTTGATGAAAGTTGTCATGGAGCATTGCGATGAAAAGCACCAAGGAACATTGTGATGACAAGAACCATCGAGCATTGTGATGACAAGTGTCATGGAGCATTGTGATGACAGGTGTCATGGAGCATCGTGATGACAAATGCCATGGAGAATTGTGATGAGAGGTGGCATTGGGCAATGTGACGAAAGGGATCATGGAGTACTGTGATTACAGGGGCCATGGAGCATTGTGATAACAAGTGACATGGAGAATAGTGATGACAGGCGTCATAGAGCATTGTGATGACAAGTGACATTTAGCATTTTGATGACATGGGTCATCAGGCATTGTGTTGACAGGGGTCATGGAGTATTGTGATGACAAAGGCAATAGAGCATTGTGATGACAGGGGTCATGGAGCACTGTGATGACATGGGCCATGGAGCATTGTGAAGACAAGATTCATGGAGTATTGTGATGACACGGGCATGAAGCATGGTGATGACCACAGACCTGGAGCATTGTGATGACATTGGCAGGGATCATTGTGATTACAGGGATCATGGAGCATTGTGATGACAAGTGTCATGCAATATTGTGCTGACACAGATCAGGGAGCATTTTGATGAGAGTGGCCTTGGAGCGCAGTAATGAGAGACGTCATGGGGCATTATGGTGGCAGTGGTCAAGGAGCATTGTGATGAAAGTGTTCATGGAGCAACGCTATTATCGGGACAATGGAGCATTGTGAATACAAAGGCCATGGAGCATTGAGATGACAGGGTTCATGGAGCATTGTGATGAAAGTGATCATAGTTCATTGTGATGACAAGTGTCCTGGAACCTTGTGATGACACGGTTCATGGAGCATTGTGATGACAAGGACCATGGCGAATTGTGATGACATCTGTCATGGGGCATTGTGATGACAGTGGTCATCTAGAATTGTGATGAAAGGTATCATGGAGCACTGTGATGACAGGGGCCATGGAACATTGTGATGACAAAGGCCATGGAGCATTGTGATGACAAGTGTCATGGGGCATTTTGATGACATTGGCATGGAGCATTATGATGACAAGTGTTCTGGAGCATTGTGATGAAAAGGGCAGGGAACATTGTGATGACTGGGTTCATGGAGCATTGTGATGAAAGGGGCCATGGAGCATTGAGATGACAGGCGTCATGAGGCATGGTGATGACACTGGTCATGGAGCATTGTGATCAAGGAGATCATGGAGCAATATGATAACAGGGGCCATGGAGCATTGTGATGACAGGTGTATTGGAGCATTGTGATGAAAGTAGTCATGGATCATTGTGATGACATGTGTCCTGGAACACTGTGATGACACGGTTCATCGAGTATTGTGATGACAAGGGTCATAGCGAATTGTGATGACAGGTGTCATGGGGCATTGTGATGACATTGATCATCTAGGAATTGTGATGAAATGTATCATGGAGCACTGTGATGACTGGGGGCATGAAGCATTGTTATGAAAATTGTCCTGGATTATGTGATGACAGCAGTCATGGAGAATTGTGATGACAAGGATTATGCAGCATTGTGTTGACAAGGGTATGGACTATTGTGATGACAATGGTCATGGAGCAATGTGATGAAAGTTTTCATGGAACATCGTGATGAAAAGTGCCTGGGAGCATTGTGACGATAAAGGCCATGGAGCATTGTGATGACAAGTGTCATGGAGCATTGTAATGAAAGGTTTCATTGTGCACTGTGATGACAAGGGGGATGGAGTATTGTGATGAAACTGGTCCTGGAGCATTGTGGTAACAGAAGCCGTGGAGCATTGTGATGACAGGCATCATGGAGCATTGTGAAGAAAGGGACAATGGGGACTTGTAATGACAATAGAGAAATGTGATGAAAATGGTCAGCGAGCATAGTGATTAAAGTGGTCATTGAGAATTGTGATGAAAAGCGACATAGAGCATTGTGATGACAAAGGTCATGGAGAACTGTGATGACCAGGGTTATGTAGCATTGTGATGACACGGTCATGGAACATTGTGATGACAAGAATTCTGGAGCATTGTGATGACACGGGCATGAAGCATGGTGATGACAACAGACCTGGAGCATTGTGATGACAAGGGCGTGGAGCATTGTGATTACAGGAGACATGGAGCATTGTGATGACATTGGCAGGGATCATTGTGATTACAGGGATCATGGAGCATTGTGATGACAAGTGTCATGCAATATTGTGCTGACACAGTTCATGGAGCATTTTGATGAGGGTGGCCTTGGAGCACATTGATGAGAGACATCATGGGGCATTATGGTGACAGTGGTCAAGGAGCATTTTGATGAAAGTGTTCATGGAGCAACGTGATTATCAGGACAATGGAGCATTGTGAATACAAAGGCCATGGAGCATTGAGATAACAGAGTTCATGGAGCATTGTGATGAAAATGGTCATGGATCACTGTGAAACAAGTGTCCTGGAACCTATTGATGACATGGTTCATACAGCATTGAGATGACAAGGGCCAAGGCGAATTGTGATGAAATGTATCATGGGGCATTGTGGTGACATTGGTCATCTTGCATTGTGATGTCAGTGGTCATGTAGAATTTTGATTAAAGGTATCATGGGGCACTGTGATGACAAAGGCCAAGGAAGATTTTGAAGACAAGTGTCATTGAGCAAAGGGTTGACACGGGAATGGAGTATTATGATGACAAGAGCTCTGGAGCATTTTGATGAAAAAGGCATGGAGCATTGTGAAGACAGTGCCCATGGAGCATTGTGATGAAAAGTGCAGGGAACATTGTGATGTCTAGGTTCATGGAGCATTGTGATGAAAGTGGCCATTGAGCATTGAGATGACAGGCGTCATGAAGCATGGTGAAGACAGTGGTCATGGAGCATTGTGATGAAGGAGATCATGGAGCAATATGATATCACGGGCCATGGAGCATTGTGATGACAGCGGTCATGGGGCATTGTGCTGAAAGTGGTCATGGAGCATTGCGATGAAAAGTGCTATGGAGCATTGTGATGACAAGGGCCATGGATCATTGTAAAAACAGGTATCATTGGGCATTGTGATGAAAGGGGCATGGAGCATTTTTATGTAAGTTGCCATGGAGAGTTGTGATGAAAGGGATCATGTGGATTTGTAATGACAAGGGCCATGGAGCATTGTGATGAAACAAATCTTGGAGTATCTTGATGAAAGTTGTCATGGAGCATTGCGATGAAAAGCACCAAGGAACATTGTGATGACAAGAACCATCGAGCATTGTGATGACAAGTGTCATGGAGCATTGTGATGACAGGTGTCATGGAGCATCGTGATGACAAATGCCATGGAGAATTGTGATGAGAGGTGGCATTGGGCAATGTGACGAAAGGGATCATGGAGTACTGTGATTACAGGGGCCATGGAGCATTGTGATAACAAGTGACATGGAGAATAGTGATGACAGGCGTCATAGAGCATTGTGATGACAAGTGACATTTAGCATTTTGATGACATGGGTCATCAGGCATTGTGTTGACAGGGGTCATGGAGTATTGTGATGACAAAGGCAATAGAGCATTGTGATGACAGGGGTCATGGAGCACTGTGATGACATGGGCCATGGAGCATTGTGAAGACAAGATTCATGGAGTATTGTGATGACACGGGCATGAAGCATAGTGATGACCACAGACCTGGAGCATTGTGATGACATTGGCAGGGATCATTGTGATTACAGGGATCATGGAGCATTGTGATGACAAGTGTCATGCAATATTGTGCTGACACAGATCAGGGAGCATTTTGATGAGAGTGGCCTTGGAGCGCAGTAATGAGAGACGTCATGGGGCATTATGGTGGCAGTGGTCAAGGAGCATTGTGATGAAAGTGTTCATGGAGCAACGCTATTATCGGGACAATGGAGCATTGTGAATACAAAGGCCATGGAGCATTGAGATGACAGGGTTCATGGAGCATTGTGATGAAAGTGATCATAGTTCATTGTGATGACAAGTGTCCTGGAACCTTGTGATGACACGGTTCATGGAGCATTGTGATGACAAGGACCATGGCGAATTGTGATGACATCTGTCATGGGGCATTGTGATGACAGTGGTCATCTAGAATTGTGATGAAAGGTATCATGGAGCACTGTGATGACAGGGGCCATGGAACATTGTGATGACAAAGGCCATGGAGCATTGTGATGACAAGTGTCATGGGGCATTTTGATGACATTGGCATGGAGCATTATGATGACAAGTGTTCTGGAGCATTGTGATGAAAAGGGCAGGGAACATTGTGATGACTGGGTTCATGGAGCATTGTGATGAAAGGGGCCATGGAGCATTGAGATGACAGGCGTCATGAGGCATGGTGATGACACTGGTCATGGAGCATTGTGATCAAAGAGATCATGGAGCAATATGATAACAGGGGCCATGGAGCATTGTGATGACAGGTGTATTGGAGCATTGTGATGAAAGTAGTCATGGATCATTGTGATGACATGTGTCCTGGAACACTGTGATGACACGGTTCATCGAGTATTGTGATGACAAGGGTCATAGCGAATTGTGATGACAGGTGTCATGGGGCATTGTGATGACATTGATCATCTAGGAATTGTGATGAAATGTATCATGGAGCACTGTGATGACTGGGGGCATGAAGCATTGTTATGAAAATTGTCCTGGATTATGTGATGACAGCAGTCATGGAGAATTGTGATGACAAGGATTATGCAGCATTGTGTTGACAAGGGTATGGACTATTGTGATGACAATGGTCATGGAGCAATGTGATGAAAGTTTTCATGGAACATCGTGATGAAAAGTGCCTGGGAGCATTGTGACGATAAAGGCCATGGAGCATTGTGATGACAAGTGTCATGGAGCATTGTAATGAAAGGTTTCATTGTGCACTGTGATGACAAGGGGGATGGAGTATTGTGATGAAACTGGTCCTGGAGCATTGTGGTAACAGAAGCCGTGGAGCATTGTGATGACAGGCATCATGGAGCATTGTGAAGAAAGGGACAATGGGGACTTGTAATGACAATAGAGAAATGTGATGAAAATGGTCAGCGAGCATAGTGATTAAAGTGGTCATTGAGAATTGTGATGAAAAGCGACATAGAGCATTGTGATGACAAAGGTCATGGAGAACTGTGATGACCAGGGTTATGTAGCATTGTGATGACACGGTCATGGAACATTGTGATGACAAGAATTCTGGAGCATTGTGATGACACGGGCATGAAGCATGGTGATGACAACAGACCTGGAGCATTGTGATGACAAGGGCGTGGAGCATTGTGATTACAGGAGACATGGAGCATTGTGATGACATTGGCAGGGATCATTGTGATTACAGGGATCATGGAGCATTGTGATGACAAGTGTCATGCAATATTGTGCTGACACAGTTCATGGAGCATTTTGATGAGGGTGGCCTTGGAGCACATTGATGAGAGACATCATGGGGCATTATGGTGACAGTGGTCAAGGAGCATTTTGATGAAAGTGTTCATGGAGCAACGTGATTATCAGGACAATGGAGCATTGTGAATACAAAGGCCATGGAGCATTGAGATAACAGAGTTCATGGAGCATTGTGATGAAAATGGTCATGGATCACTGTGAAACAAGTGTCCTGGAACCTATTGATGACATGGTTCATACAGCATTGAGATGACAAGGGCCAAGGCGAATTGTGATGAAATGTATCATGGGGCATTGTGGTGACATTGGTCATCTTGCATTGTGATGTCAGTGGTCATGTAGAATTTTGATTAAAGGTATCATGGGGCACTGTGATGACAAAGGCCAAGGAAGATTTTGAAGACAAGTGTCATTGAGCAAAGGGTTGACACGGGAATGGAGTATTATGATGACAAGAGCTCTGGAGCATTTTGATGAAAAAGGCATGGAGCATTGTGAAGACAGTGCCCATGGAGCATTGTGATGAAAAGTGCAGGGAACATTGTGATGTCTAGGTTCATGGAGCATTGTGATGAAAGTGGCCATTGAGCATTGAGATGACAGGCGTCATGAAGCATGGTGAAGACAGTGGTCATGGAGCATTGTGATGAAGGAGATCATGGAGCAATATGATATCACGGGCCATGGAGCATTGTGATGACAGCGGTCATGGGGCATTGTGCTGAAAGTGGTCATGGAGCATTGCGATGAAAAGCGCTATGGAGCATTGTGATGACAAGGGCCATGGATCATTGTAAAAACAGGTATCATTGGGCATTGTGATGAAAGGGGCATGGAGCATTTTTATGTAAGTTGCCATGGAGAGTTGTGATGAAAGGGATCATGTGGATTTGTAATGACAAGGGCCATGGAGCATTGTGATGAAACAAATCTTGGAGTATCTTGATGAAAGTTGTCATGGAGCATTGCGATGAAAAGCACCAAGGAACATTGTGATGACAAGAACCATCGAGCATTGTGATGACAAGTGTCATGGAGCATTGTGATGACAGGTGTCATGGAGCATCGTGATGACAAATGCCATGGAGAATTGTGATGAGAGGTGGCATTGGGCAATGTGACGAAAGGGATCATGGAGTACTGTGATTACAGGGGCCATGGAGCATTGTGATAACAAGTGACATGGAGAATAGTGATGACAGGCGTCATAGAGCATTGTGATGACAAGTGACATTTAGCATTTTGATGACATGGGTCATCAGGCATTGTGTTGACAGGGGTCATGGAGTATTGTGATGACAAAGGCAATAGAGCATTGTGATGACAGGGGTCATGGAGCACTGTGATGACATGGGCCATGGAGCATTGTGAAGACAAGATTCATGGAGTATTGTGATGACACGGGCATGAAGCATAGTGATGACCACAGACCTGGAGCATTGTGATGACATTGGCAGGGATCATTGTGATTACAGGGATCATGGAGCATTGTGATGACAAGTGTCATGCAATATTGTGCTGACACAGATCAGGGAGCATTTTGATGAGAGTGGCCTTGGAGCGCAGTAATGAGAGACGTCATGGGGCATTATGGTGGCAGTGGTCAAGGAGCATTGTGATGAAAGTGTTCATGGAGCAACGCTATTATCGGGACAATGGAGCATTGTGAATACAAAGGCCATGGAGCATTGAGATGACAGGGTTCATGGAGCATTGTGATGAAAGTGATCATAGTTCATTGTGATGACAAGTGTCCTGGAACCTTGTGATGACACGGTTCATGGAGCATTGTGATGACAAGGACCATGGCGAATTGTGATGACATCTGTCATGGGGCATTGTGATGACAGTGGTCATCTAGAATTGTGATGAAAGGTATCATGGAGCACTGTGATGACAGGGGCCATGGAACATTGTGATGACAAAGGCCATGGAGCATTGTGATGACAAGTGTCATGGGGCATTTTGATGACATTGGCATGGAGCATTATGATGACAAGTGTTCTGGAGCATTGTGATGAAAAGGGCAGGGAACATTGTGATGACTGGGTTCATGGAGCATTGTGATGAAAGGGGCCATGGAGCATTGAGATGACAGGCGTCATGAGGCATGGTGATGACACTGGTCATGGAGCATTGTGATCAAAGAGATCATGGAGCAATATGATAACAGGGGCCATGGAGCATTGTGATGACAGGTGTATTGGAGCATTGTGATGAAAGTAGTCATGGATCATTGTGATGACATGTGTCCTGGAACACTGTGATGACACGGTTCATCGAGTATTGTGATGACAAGGGTCATAGCGAATTGTGATGACAGGTGTCATGGGGCATTGTGATGACATTGATCATCTAGGAATTGTGATGAAATGTATCATGGAGCACTGTGATGACTGGGGGCATGAAGCATTGTTATGAAAATTGTCCTGGATTATGTGATGACAGCAGTCATGGAGAATTGTGATGACAAGGATTATGCAGCATTGTGTTGACAAGGGTATGGACTATTGTGATGACAATGGTCATGGAGCAATGTGATGAAAGTTTTCATGGAACATCGTGATGAAAAGTGCCTGGGAGCATTGTGACGATAAAGGCCATGGAGCATTGTGATGACAAGTGTCATGGAGCATTGTAATGAAAGGTTTCATTGTGCACTGTGATGACAAGGGGGATGGAGTATTGTGATGAAACTGGTCCTGGAGCATTGTGGTAACAGAAGCCGTGGAGCATTGTGATGACAGGCATCATGGAGCATTGTGAAGAAAGGGACAATGGGGACTTGTAATGACAATAGAGAAATGTGATGAAAATGGTCAGCGAGCATAGTGATTAAAGTGGTCATTGAGAATTGTGATGAAAAGCGACATAGAGCATTGTGATGACAAAGGTCATGGAGAACTGTGATGACCAGGGTTATGTAGCATTGTGATGACACGGTCATGGAACATTGTGATGACAAGAATTCTGGAGCATTGTGATGACACGGGCATGAAGCATGGTGATGACAACAGACCTGGAGCATTGTGATGACAAGGGCGTGGAGCATTGTGATTACAGGAGACATGGAGCATTGTGATGACATTGGCAGGGATCATTGTGATTACAGGGATCATGGAGCATTGTGATGACAAGTGTCATGCAATATTGTGCTGACACAGTTCATGGAGCATTTTGATGAGGGTGGCCTTGGAGCACATTGATGAGAGACATCATGGGGCATTATGGTGACAGTGGTCAAGGAGCATTTTGATGAAAGTGTTCATGGAGCAACGTGATTATCAGGACAATGGAGCATTGTGAATACAAAGGCCATGGAGCATTGAGATAACAGAGTTCATGGAGCATTGTGATGAAAATGGTCATGGATCACTGTGAAACAAGTGTCCTGGAACCTATTGATGACATGGTTCATACAGCATTGAGATGACAAGGGCCAAGGCGAATTGTGATGAAATGTATCATGGGGCATTGTGGTGACATTGGTCATCTTGCATTGTGATGTCAGTGGTCATGTAGAATTTTGATTAAAGGTATCATGGGGCACTGTGATGACAAAGGCCAAGGAAGATTTTGAAGACAAGTGTCATTGAGCAAAGGGTTGACACGGGAATGGAGTATTATGATGACAAGAGCTCTGGAGCATTTTGATGAAAAAGGCATGGAGCATTGTGAAGACAGTGCCCATGGAGCATTGTGATGAAAAGTGCAGGGAACATTGTGATGTCTAGGTTCATGGAGCATTGTGATGAAAGTGGCCATTGAGCATTGAGATGACAGGCGTCATGAAGCATGGTGAAGACAGTGGTCATGGAGCATTGTGATGAAGGAGATCATGGAGCAATATGATATCACGGGCCATGGAGCATTGTGATGACAGCGGTCATGGGGCATTGTGCTGAAAGTGGTCATGGAGCATTGCGATGAAAAGCGCTATGGAGCATTGTGATGACAAGGGCCATGGATCATTGTAAAAACAGGTATCATTGGGCATTGTGATGAAAGGGGCATGGAGCATTTTTATGTAAGTTGCCATGGAGAGTTGTGATGAAAGGGATCATGTGGATTTGTAATGACAAGGGCCATGGAGCATTGTGATGAAACAAATCTTGGAGTATCTTGATGAAAGTTGTCATGGAGCATTGCGATGAAAAGCACCAAGGAACATTGTGATGACAAGAACCATCGAGCATTGTGATGACAAGTGTCATGGAGCATTGTGATGACAGGTGTCATGGAGCATCGTGATGACAAATGCCATGGAGAATTGTGATGAGAGGTGGCATTGGGCAATGTGACGAAAGGGATCATGGAGTACTGTGATTACAGGGGCCATGGAGCATTGTGATAACAAGTGACATGGAGAATAGTGATGACAGGCGTCATAGAGCATTGTGATGACAAGTGACATTTAGCATTTTGATGACATGGGTCATCAGGCATTGTGTTGACAGGGGTCATGGAGTATTGTGATGACAAAGGCAATAGAGCATTGTGATGACAGGGGTCATGGAGCACTGTGATGACATGGGCCATGGAGCATTGTGAAGACAAGATTCATGGAGTATTGTGATGACACGGGCATGAAGCATAGTGATGACCACAGACCTGGAGCATTGTGATGACATTGGCAGGGATCATTGTGATTACAGGGATCATGGAGCATTGTGATGACAAGTGTCATGCAATATTGTGCTGACACAGATCAGGGAGCATTTTGATGAGAGTGGCCTTGGAGCGCAGTAATGAGAGACGTCATGGGGCATTATGGTGGCAGTGGTCAAGGAGCATTGTGATGAAAGTGTTCATGGAGCAACGCTATTATCGGGACAATGGAGCATTGTGAATACAAAGGCCATGGAGCATTGAGATGACAGGGTTCATGGAGCATTGTGATGAAAGTGATCATAGTTCATTGTGATGACAAGTGTCCTGGAACCTTGTGATGACACGGTTCATGGAGCATTGTGATGACAAGGACCATGGCGAATTGTGATGACATCTGTCATGGGGCATTGTGATGACAGTGGTCATCTAGAATTGTGATGAAAGGTATCATGGAGCACTGTGATGACAGGGGCCATGGAACATTGTGATGACAAAGGCCATGGAGCATTGTGATGACAAGTGTCATGGGGCATTTTGATGACATTGGCATGGAGCATTATGATGACAAGTGTTCTGGAGCATTGTGATGAAAAGGGCAGGGAACATTGTGATGACTGGGTTCATGGAGCATTGTGATGAAAGGGGCCATGGAGCATTGAGATGACAGGCGTCATGAGGCATGGTGATGACACTGGTCATGGAGCATTGTGATCAAAGAGATCATGGAGCAATATGATAACAGGGGCCATGGAGCATTGTGATGACAGGTGTATTGGAGCATTGTGATGAAAGTAGTCATGGATCATTGTGATGACATGTGTCCTGGAACACTGTGATGACACGGTTCATCGAGTATTGTGATGACAAGGGTCATAGCGAATTGTGATGACAGGTGTCATGGGGCATTGTGATGACATTGATCATCTAGGAATTGTGATGAAATGTATCATGGAGCACTGTGATGACTGGGGGCATGAAGCATTGTTATGAAAATTGTCCTGGATTATGTGATGACAGCAGTCATGGAGAATTGTGATGACAAGGATTATGCAGCATTGTGTTGACAAGGGTATGGACTATTGTGATGACAATGGTCATGGAGCAATGTGATGAAAGTTTTCATGGAACATCGTGATGAAAAGTGCCTGGGAGCATTGTGACGATAAAGGCCATGGAGCATTGTGATGACAAGTGTCATGGAGCATTGTAATGAAAGGTTTCATTGTGCACTGTGATGACAAGGGGGATGGAGTATTGTGATGAAACTGGTCCTGGAGCATTGTGGTAACAGAAGCCGTGGAGCATTGTGATGACAGGCATCATGGAGCATTGTGAAGAAAGGGACAATGGGGACTTGTAATGACAATAGAGAAATGTGATGAAAATGGTCAGCGAGCATAGTGATTAAAGTGGTCATTGAGAATTGTGATGAAAAGCGACATAGAGCATTGTGATGACAAAGGTCATGGAGAACTGTGATGACCAGGGTTATGTAGCATTGTGATGACACGGTCATGGAACATTGTGATGACAAGAATTCTGGAGCATTGTGATGACACGGGCATGAAGCATGGTGATGACAACAGACCTGGAGCATTGTGATGACAAGGGCGTGGAGCATTGTGATTACAGGAGACATGGAGCATTGTGATGACATTGGCAGGGATCATTGTGATTACAGGGATCATGGAGCATTGTGATGACAAGTGTCATGCAATATTGTGCTGACACAGTTCATGGAGCATTTTGATGAGGGTGGCCTTGGAGCACATTGATGAGAGACATCATGGGGCATTATGGTGACAGTGGTCAAGGAGCATTTTGATGAAAGTGTTCATGGAGCAACGTGATTATCAGGACAATGGAGCATTGTGAATACAAAGGCCATGGAGCATTGAGATAACAGAGTTCATGGAGCATTGTGATGAAAATGGTCATGGATCACTGTGAAACAAGTGTCCTGGAACCTATTGATGACATGGTTCATACAGCATTGAGATGACAAGGGCCAAGGCGAATTGTGATGAAATGTATCATGGGGCATTGTGGTGACATTGGTCATCTTGCATTGTGATGTCAGTGGTCATGTAGAATTTTGATTAAAGGTATCATGGGGCACTGTGATGACAAAGGCCAAGGAAGATTTTGAAGACAAGTGTCATTGAGCAAAGGGTTGACACGGGAATGGAGTATTATGATGACAAGAGCTCTGGAGCATTTTGATGAAAAAGGCATGGAGCATTGTGAAGACAGTGCCCATGGAGCATTGTGATGAAAAGTGCAGGGAACATTGTGATGTCTAGGTTCATGGAGCATTGTGATGAAAGTGGCCATTGAGCATTGAGATGACAGGCGTCATGAAGCATGGTGAAGACAGTGGTCATGGAGCATTGTGATGAAGGAGATCATGGAGCAATATGATATCACGGGCCATGGAGCATTGTGATGACAGCGGTCATGGGGCATTGTGCTGAAAGTGGTCATGGAGCATTGCGATGAAAAGCGCTATGGAGCATTGTGATGACAAGGGCCATGGATCATTGTAAAAACAGGTATCATTGGGCATTGTGATGAAAGGGGCATGGAGCATTTTTATGTAAGTTGCCATGGAGAGTTGTGATGAAAGGGATCATGTGGATTTGTAATGACAAGGGCCATGGAGCATTGTGATGAAACAAATCTTGGAGTATCTTGATGAAAGTTGTCATGGAGCATTGCGATGAAAAGCACCAAGGAACATTGTGATGACAAGAACCATCGAGCATTGTGATGACAAGTGTCATGGAGCATTGTGATGACAGGTGTCATGGAGCATCGTGATGACAAATGCCATGGAGAATTGTGATGAGAGGTGGCATTGGGCAATGTGACGAAAGGGATCATGGAGTACTGTGATTACAGGGGCCATGGAGCATTGTGATAACAAGTGACATGGAGAATAGTGATGACAGGCGTCATAGAGCATTGTGATGACAAGTGACATTTAGCATTTTGATGACATGGGTCATCAGGCATTGTGTTGACAGGGGTCATGGAGTATTGTGATGACAAAGGCAATAGAGCATTGTGATGACAGGGGTCATGGAGCACTGTGATGACATGGGCCATGGAGCATTGTGAAGACAAGATTCATGGAGTATTGTGATGACACGGGCATGAAGCATAGTGATGACCACAGACCTGGAGCATTGTGATGACATTGGCAGGGATCATTGTGATTACAGGGATCATGGAGCATTGTGATGACAAGTGTCATGCAATATTGTGCTGACACAGATCAGGGAGCATTTTGATGAGAGTGGCCTTGGAGCGCAGTAATGAGAGACGTCATGGGGCATTATGGTGGCAGTGGTCAAGGAGCATTGTGATGAAAGTGTTCATGGAGCAACGCTATTATCGGGACAATGGAGCATTGTGAATACAAAGGCCATGGAGCATTGAGATGACAGGGTTCATGGAGCATTGTGATGAAAGTGATCATAGTTCATTGTGATGACAAGTGTCCTGGAACCTTGTGATGACACGGTTCATGGAGCATTGTGATGACAAGGACCATGGCGAATTGTGATGACATCTGTCATGGGGCATTGTGATGACAGTGGTCATCTAGAATTGTGATGAAAGGTATCATGGAGCACTGTGATGACAGGGGCCATGGAACATTGTGATGACAAAGGCCATGGAGCATTGTGATGACAAGTGTCATGGGGCATTTTGATGACATTGGCATGGAGCATTATGATGACAAGTGTTCTGGAGCATTGTGATGAAAAGGGCAGGGAACATTGTGATGACTGGGTTCATGGAGCATTGTGATGAAAGGGGCCATGGAGCATTGAGATGACAGGCGTCATGAGGCATGGTGATGACACTGGTCATGGAGCATTGTGATCAAAGAGATCATGGAGCAATATGATAACAGGGGCCATGGAGCATTGTGATGACAGGTGTATTGGAGCATTGTGATGAAAGTAGTCATGGATCATTGTGATGACATGTGTCCTGGAACACTGTGATGACACGGTTCATCGAGTATTGTGATGACAAGGGTCATAGCGAATTGTGATGACAGGTGTCATGGGGCATTGTGATGACATTGATCATCTAGGAATTGTGATGAAATGTATCATGGAGCACTGTGATGACTGGGGGCATGAAGCATTGTTATGAAAATTGTCCTGGATTATGTGATGACAGCAGTCATGGAGAATTGTGATGACAAGGATTATGCAGCATTGTGTTGACAAGGGTATGGACTATTGTGATGACAATGGTCATGGAGCAATGTGATGAAAGTTTTCATGGAACATCGTGATGAAAAGTGCCTGGGAGCATTGTGACGATAAAGGCCATGGAGCATTGTGATGACAAGTGTCATGGAGCATTGTAATGAAAGGTTTCATTGTGCACTGTGATGACAAGGGGGATGGAGTATTGTGATGAAACTGGTCCTGGAGCATTGTGGTAACAGAAGCCGTGGAGCATTGTGATGACAGGCATCATGGAGCATTGTGAAGAAAGGGACAATGGGGACTTGTAATGACAATAGAGAAATGTGATGAAAATGGTCAGCGAGCATAGTGATTAAAGTGGTCATTGAGAATTGTGATGAAAAGCGACATAGAGCATTGTGATGACAAAGGTCATGGAGAACTGTGATGACCAGGGTTATGTAGCATTGTGATGACACGGTCATGGAACATTGTGATGACAAGAATTCTGGAGCATTGTGATGACACGGGCATGAAGCATGGTGATGACAACAGACCTGGAGCATTGTGATGACAAGGGCGTGGAGCATTGTGATTACAGGAGACATGGAGCATTGTGATGACATTGGCAGGGATCATTGTGATTACAGGGATCATGGAGCATTGTGATGACAAGTGTCATGCAATATTGTGCTGACACAGTTCATGGAGCATTTTGATGAGGGTGGCCTTGGAGCACATTGATGAGAGACATCATGGGGCATTATGGTGACAGTGGTCAAGGAGCATTTTGATGAAAGTGTTCATGGAGCAACGTGATTATCAGGACAATGGAGCATTGTGAATACAAAGGCCATGGAGCATTGAGATAACAGAGTTCATGGAGCATTGTGATGAAAATGGTCATGGATCACTGTGAAACAAGTGTCCTGGAACCTATTGATGACATGGTTCATACAGCATTGAGATGACAAGGGCCAAGGCGAATTGTGATGAAATGTATCATGGGGCATTGTGGTGACATTGGTCATCTTGCATTGTGATGTCAGTGGTCATGTAGAATTTTGATTAAAGGTATCATGGGGCACTGTGATGACAAAGGCCAAGGAAGATTTTGAAGACAAGTGTCATTGAGCAAAGGGTTGACACGGGAATGGAGTATTATGATGACAAGAGCTCTGGAGCATTTTGATGAAAAAGGCATGGAGCATTGTGAAGACAGTGCCCATGGAGCATTGTGATGAAAAGTGCAGGGAACATTGTGATGTCTAGGTTCATGGAGCATTGTGATGAAAGTGGCCATTGAGCATTGAGATGACAGGCGTCATGAAGCATGGTGAAGACAGTGGTCATGGAGCATTGTGATGAAGGAGATCATGGAGCAATATGATATCACGGGCCATGGAGCATTGTGATGACAGCGGTCATGGGGCATTGTGCTGAAAGTGGTCATGGAGCATTGCGATGAAAAGCGCTATGGAGCATTGTGATGACAAGGGCCATGGATCATTGTAAAAACAGGTATCATTGGGCATTGTGATGAAAGGGGCATGGAGCATTTTTATGTAAGTTGCCATGGAGAGTTGTGATGAAAGGGATCATGTGGATTTGTAATGACAAGGGCCATGGAGCATTGTGATGAAACAAATCTTGGAGTATCTTGATGAAAGTTGTCATGGAGCATTGCGATGAAAAGCACCAAGGAACATTGTGATGACAAGAACCATCGAGCATTGTGATGACAAGTGTCATGGAGCATTGTGATGACAGGTGTCATGGAGCATCGTGATGACAAATGCCATGGAGAATTGTGATGAGAGGTGGCATTGGGCAATGTGACGAAAGGGATCATGGAGTACTGTGATTACAGGGGCCATGGAGCATTGTGATAACAAGTGACATGGAGAATAGTGATGACAGGCGTCATAGAGCATTGTGATGACAAGTGACATTTAGCATTTTGATGACATGGGTCATCAGGCATTGTGTTGACAGGGGTCATGGAGTATTGTGATGACAAAGGCAATAGAGCATTGTGATGACAGGGGTCATGGAGCACTGTGATGACATGGGCCATGGAGCATTGTGAAGACAAGATTCATGGAGTATTGTGATGACACGGGCATGAAGCATAGTGATGACCACAGACCTGGAGCATTGTGATGACATTGGCAGGGATCATTGTGATTACAGGGATCATGGAGCATTGTGATGACAAGTGTCATGCAATATTGTGCTGACACAGATCAGGGAGCATTTTGATGAGAGTGGCCTTGGAGCGCAGTAATGAGAGACGTCATGGGGCATTATGGTGGCAGTGGTCAAGGAGCATTGTGATGAAAGTGTTCATGGAGCAACGCTATTATCGGGACAATGGAGCATTGTGAATACAAAGGCCATGGAGCATTGAGATGACAGGGTTCATGGAGCATTGTGATGAAAGTGATCATAGTTCATTGTGATGACAAGTGTCCTGGAACCTTGTGATGACACGGTTCATGGAGCATTGTGATGACAAGGACCATGGCGAATTGTGATGACATCTGTCATGGGGCATTGTGATGACAGTGGTCATCTAGAATTGTGATGAAAGGTATCATGGAGCACTGTGATGACAGGGGCCATGGAACATTGTGATGACAAAGGCCATGGAGCATTGTGATGACAAGTGTCATGGGGCATTTTGATGACATTGGCATGGAGCATTATGATGACAAGTGTTCTGGAGCATTGTGATGAAAAGGGCAGGGAACATTGTGATGACTGGGTTCATGGAGCATTGTGATGAAAGGGGCCATGGAGCATTGAGATGACAGGCGTCATGAGGCATGGTGATGACACTGGTCATGGAGCATTGTGATCAAAGAGATCATGGAGCAATATGATAACAGGGGCCATGGAGCATTGTGATGACAGGTGTATTGGAGCATTGTGATGAAAGTAGTCATGGATCATTGTGATGACATGTGTCCTGGAACACTGTGATGACACGGTTCATCGAGTATTGTGATGACAAGGGTCATAGCGAATTGTGATGACAGGTGTCATGGGGCATTGTGATGACATTGATCATCTAGGAATTGTGATGAAATGTATCATGGAGCACTGTGATGACTGGGGGCATGAAGCATTGTTATGAAAATTGTCCTGGATTATGTGATGACAGCAGTCATGGAGAATTGTGATGACAAGGATTATGCAGCATTGTGTTGACAAGGGTATGGACTATTGTGATGACAATGGTCATGGAGCAATGTGATGAAAGTTTTCATGGAACATCGTGATGAAAAGTGCCTGGGAGCATTGTGACGATAAAGGCCATGGAGCATTGTGATGACAAGTGTCATGGAGCATTGTAATGAAAGGTTTCATTGTGCACTGTGATGACAAGGGGGATGGAGTATTGTGATGAAACTGGTCCTGGAGCATTGTGGTAACAGAAGCCGTGGAGCATTGTGATGACAGGCATCATGGAGCATTGTGAAGAAAGGGACAATGGGGACTTGTAATGACAATAGAGAAATGTGATGAAAATGGTCAGCGAGCATAGTGATTAAAGTGGTCATTGAGAATTGTGATGAAAAGCGACATAGAGCATTGTGATGACAAAGGTCATGGAGAACTGTGATGACCAGGGTTATGTAGCATTGTGATGACACGGTCATGGAACATTGTGATGACAAGAATTCTGGAGCATTGTGATGACACGGGCATGAAGCATGGTGATGACAACAGACCTGGAGCATTGTGATGACAAGGGCGTGGAGCATTGTGATTACAGGAGACATGGAGCATTGTGATGACATTGGCAGGGATCATTGTGATTACAGGGATCATGGAGCATTGTGATGACAAGTGTCATGCAATATTGTGCTGACACAGTTCATGGAGCATTTTGATGAGGGTGGCCTTGGAGCACATTGATGAGAGACATCATGGGGCATTATGGTGACAGTGGTCAAGGAGCATTTTGATGAAAGTGTTCATGGAGCAACGTGATTATCAGGACAATGGAGCATTGTGAATACAAAGGCCATGGAGCATTGAGATAACAGAGTTCATGGAGCATTGTGATGAAAATGGTCATGGATCACTGTGAAACAAGTGTCCTGGAACCTATTGATGACATGGTTCATACAGCATTGAGATGACAAGGGCCAAGGCGAATTGTGATGAAATGTATCATGGGGCATTGTGGTGACATTGGTCATCTTGCATTGTGATGTCAGTGGTCATGTAGAATTTTGATTAAAGGTATCATGGGGCACTGTGATG